>NW_020174013.1:5966070-6012629 GCF_003031525.2 Neophocaena asiaeorientalis asiaeorientalis | reverse complement strand
AAGGGAGGGAGGGAGGAAGGGAGGGAGGGAGGAAGGAAGGAAGGAAGGAAGGAAGGAAGGAAGGAAGGAAGGAAGGAAGGAAGGAAGGAAGGAAGGAAAATTCTGGGGGATATTGTTGATACCATAAATACCATAAATTTTATTAGTTCATTTCTCTAGACACATATAATGCTGGAACTGGAAGAAATCTTAGAGCTTACCTAGTTCAAACGGCTTCTTTTACAGAAGGGGAAACCAAGGCTCAGAGAGGTCAAATGAGTTCTTAGACTGTGTTCTGTTGGGAAATATTTTCATTCTATACTATGTTCTAGATCTGCACTATCCAAAATGATAGCCACTGGTAGAACACTTAGAAAGCAGCTAGTGTGAACTGAGACATGCTGTAAGTGTAAAATACACAACAGATTTTGAAGATTTAGTATGAAAAAAAAAGTAAAACATCTCATTAATGTTTTTTTATATTGATCACACATTGAAATGATATTCTGGATATACTGCATTAAATATACTAAACTTAATCTTACCTGTGTCTTTTTATTTTTAAAATGTTGCTACTAGAACATTTAAAATTATATGTGTGTTATACATTATATTTCTATTGGACAGTACTGTTCAGACAGTGGTGATATCTTTAGGCTAGTCCACATAAGTCCAATTACCTGACAGTACAGCTTCCTTATAATCCAAATAGTATTAGCTTGAGCTCTGGATCCCAACAACAGGAAATCAGAGAGTACAATAGAAGAGGAAGATGTTTCTGCTCTATTATCTTTTGGAAGAGTGAATGCTAGGCCAAAATTTGAAATACTGTATTTCCATGTCCTTCTTGCACACCTCTTAGTCCTTCCCCTTCAGCCTCCTCATGTGCTTCTACTTTAGAACCTCCCCTGGGCTGTCCTATCCTCCAAAGTGCTTCAAATTGCAAAATGATCATTATATTCCCTAATCCAAGCTTTTTGGCAGTTATTCTCAGGTGTTCTAAGAAAAGCAGTATTGCTGAAATAATTCATACTGATATAAATAACTGGTTATTAACATTATATGTTTAAAAGATGCTTATCAAAATTTATTAATTTTTCACAGATTATAACAAAGCAAAAGGAAAAATTCAAGGAGAGCGTAGAAGAAAATTAGTACTGGGCATACTCTGCTCCAAGATTGGTTCCTCCTGTGCTTTTTTTTCCTTTTAAATAGCTTGCTCGATTTGTGCACCTAGAGATTAAAAAAAAAAAAAAGCCTTTCAAAGGCAACAGCAGAGCTTCAAGGGTCTGGACTATGACTTGTACTTGTTTATGTACTGGGTACTGCTTTGTAGAAAGCCTTCTGAACTTCTAGAATGCTTACAATTTAAAGCATCTTTCTCCTAAAGTTTTCACTTTAGGAATTCATTTTTATATTTTACGATCTTTAGAACTAAAGAGCTCCCCCCACAAATGAATTTGAATCTTATATTTAACTAAAATGTAGCTAGCTGTGAGATGCTACCTAATTCCAGCAAACAAACAGAAAATTTAAGAATCTTTACTTAATTTGAGCTTTTTCTCTGATACTACCAGTTCCATTCCCCAAAACCACAGAGCTACAGAACAGGCTGGTAAACAAGATGCTAGAAATACTGTCTACAATTTAACGGTAGAAAGTGACAAAGACCATTTAAGGAAAGCTAAAATCTTTTCTTGAAACTCATTTATTTTTAAACAAAATATTTCAAGTCCCAGTTAATGATCCAGTTACACTCGAGTAATAATTTTAAAAATTCCAATGAAACAATGTAATCTGTAAGGATCTTTGAATTTTGAACAAGGAAATTGATTTGTGCTATAATAAAGTCTCAATTTCACCCCTTTCAAATGTCTAGCTGTAAAAATAGATCATAAATGTAGACTCCAAAATAAAAAGGGGAGTCATGAATTTAAAAGGATATATAATCTAATCTTATTGTGTTCATTTAAAAAATTCCTAATTGTGCTTGCCAAATATTATGTAGTTAGTTTTACTGGCTGGGACAAGAACACGGTTCTGAAAAATCTGACCAAATACTAAAATGCTACCTTAATTTTCGTTGTTCTATAGGTAGAGTTCTACTAGCTGGTAAATTTTATTGAATTCTTAATTACATGGGGGTTGGGTGAGGGTACACAATGAAGATGTAAAATGTGTTAACCTAGCCTCTTAGGAGCTTACAAGACAGACATAACCAAGTCTTATGTATCTGCTGGTCAACACTTATCTAAGTACAGTAACAAGCCAATTTGCAGTTAAGTAATTTTACAGTTAAGTAACTTTCTTGAATCTAAACCTCCTTTAATCAGATTTTTCTTTGCTGTTTTGCTTTTTGGTTTTTTTTTTAACAACTGTGACTGTTATAAAATTACTTGAAAATATCAGACATGGGAGTTTGCGTAAGCATTTTAATTATTTTTATTGCGTGAAAAAGGCTTTCTTTGGTAAAAGATGGGAAATACATCTATTCCAACAATATAAGGCATATAAAACTTCTTCTGAAAGATTTGCTATACTGCTGAAAACATTTCTGAACTAAGCAAAACATGGTTGTACTTTACAAAGTCCCTCAAATCACTCATTTGTATCCCCAGGAAAAGTTATCTTAAACACTAAATGAAAAAAATTCTTCATTTTATCTGAATACACCAAGTTGGATTTAATTTTTTAAAAATAAGAAATTAAAAAAAGAAACTTCAGATATTGAAATATTTATCCCTCTCTTTCTCAATTAACTATAGCAGAAAGAAAATCAAGAGGCCCAAGGGGAACAATAAAAACTTATATATGAAATTCTAAAGAGTATTAAAGAGTATCGAGAGACTTCATCTTTAATGTTTTATTTCTTTAAAAAAAAAAAAAATAGGGACTTCCCTGGCAGTCCAGTGGTTAAGACTCCACACTCCCAATGCAGGGAGCATGGGTTCGATCCCTGGTCGGGGAGCTAAGATCCCACATGCCGCATGGCGTGGCCAAAAAAAAAAAGTTAATTAAAAAAACCCGAAACCCCCCAAAGCCTGAGTCAAATAAAGCAAAATGTAAAGATCTAATAAATCTGGGTGGTCAGTATATGGGTGCTTGAAATATTATTTGCATGTATTTTTAGAGAGATGAAAATATTTAATCTTTAAAAAGTTTAAAAAGCATTATTTAAGGAAATAATCAATAGAATCTTTTCGGTGAAATTGTTCCTTGGAGAATCAACTATGAGTATAGCTCAGGAATGTGGCATGTGATTTACTATGCTTTTTCTTGCAGTTTTGTATATGCCACTGATCATTTGTACCTCTTTTCTGCTACACTAATCACAAGTTTCAGAATTCTTTTCAAAGTGCTTCAGGAAAACAGTAAACAGTTGATACAGTGAGCAACACATTGTGGAGTCTAACTGCGGCTTCTGGACAGAACGGATTTCTAACTATACTAGCTCAGTTAACTAGCATGCTTAAGGAATGCAGATTTTCTAGTTAATTACATTTTCTAGTTTAGATTTTTTTTTAAAAAAACGTATGCCTACAGTTGTGAAAGTTCAGTATGGGTGAAAAGTCTTCAACTGGAATAAAATAAATATGCACAAGACTAGGATACTCTCATGAAAAGTCATATTCTCCATGTTCAAAGGGGGCACTTGGGACTTTTTTCTCAGCTGAAAATAAGGAAAGAGGACGTCAAGAACACATATTCTTAGAAGTTGGGATAATTTATACTAAAAAAATTGGACAGCCTTTAAATACATTTTAATCTATAAGACTGTCACCAACAGATACCAGATTTCTGCTTAAAAAAATCTCCAACAGAGAAGAGGTTCCCCCTTTTTGGTCTCCTTTTAAATACAGGCAATACTTGGACAAAGCCCAGACCTAGGGATCCAAGTAATGATTATATATCCTATTTAACATATGCCAATAGGTAAATTTTAGAAGTGAGTGTATTTTTTTGGAGGTGCAATATTTGGTTTCCTGCCCTTCCTGCTTATTCACATTTAAAATAGACTTAAAGCTAGCACCCTTCTTTCTAAATTCTGGAACTGCCAAGTTTTGGATATCATCTCAGAAACAGCAAGGAAAGATTCTATCTGTAGCACAATTAAGGGCTTTTGACTTCTTTGGTTTGTTTCAAACTGTACACCCCCTCAGCAGGGGACAATATAGTTCCTCTCAGTAGGTAACAAAATATACAGACAGTGTCAGTAGGACTGCTATCCTATATTCTTACAGGTAAATTTTAGTTATTCTTTCAGATACAATGCTCAGTTTACACAGATGTGATCAGGTTTTAGGACAGAACATGCCTGGAGCCAACAGGTCAGAAAACAATACAAGGCACTGAACAAAAGCACCTGTATTCAAATTCTTTAAAGGTAGATTAAACATGAGTTAGTGAAGGTATGGGGGCTGCCTTCCATTTTCTATTTGCTGCAGGAAAGAGCTTTTAAAAAGTTATTAAAGAGACTCTCGGCAACGTCTAATCTAAGCCTAAGTATATGTAAGAAAACTGAGGTCCAAGGTCTCAAGAGTCATAGGGAAAAATTGATTATCAGATGAAGGATGTTTTATTTTTTTTTCATAACTTCCTTTGGCAAATGAAATTTTTAGTTTCTCCCCAACCAACACTCATAATTTTAGTCATTGTAGGATTCTGATTCTTTAAACTTCTGTGATTCACCCCAACTAGGTCTCATGCTTATTATCATTATTATGCTCTTCCCACTAAACCACTTTGCTTCTCTTTCCTAAGTGAGGTGTCTAATGACTCTTCTGTTGCTTAGAATGAATCCATATTTTATAAATGTAATGGTTAACAAATACAAAATTGTGTGCTCACTACGATCAAGGACCTTCTTGCTGCTCCTAACACAGCAAGAAAGCTCTTGCCTCAGGGCTTTTGTACTTCCAGTTTTCTCTGTTCATGAAATTCTTTTCTCCAGATACCCAAATTGTTCACTCACGTCATTCAGGTGGCTCAAATGTCACTTTATCACTTTATCAGAGATGTCTCCCCTAACCACTCTATATAAAATAGCAATTGTCTACTCTCCTTATGCTTTCCCAATATGTATTACCTACTGGCATATTAAGTATTTACTGTCTGTTTCTTATAGGTAGAATATAAGTTCCACAGAGTTCAGAGAATGTAACTGCTGTATCCCCAAGTTTCTGGGACAGGTCCTGACAAAATACACTCAATAAATACTTGTTGAATGAATCTTTAAAATTTTAAAAATGTGTATCTGATAAAGAAACAATAAAGAAACACATCAGAACTGTAATAGTTGTTAAAATGACAAGATTATTCAGTTTTTTTTTCTCCACTTTTGTAAATGAGTTTATATTGTATATTTTTAGATTATTTGAATGACTGGCTAAAACAAACTACTGAAGGATTTTAGACAGTATGTATTTCAAAATGACTTTTAAAGTATTTTTCATCTGAAGCCATTTTGGACAGATAGCTAGGCAGCTAGTAAGAATTAGTCACCTCTCAATTTTCTAAGATGTTACAGTAATAGTTCTATCTAAATACACCTGTAGTTAAGCTACTACTGCACTGGTTTGGTAGTTAAGCAAGAATGAATTTAATCATAGAACAGTGAGGCAGCTCTATAAGAGGTAAAAGTGTGATTTGGTGACTGAGGAGTTCTCTTTTCCTCAATTAAGCAGATTTCTCTCCAGTAGGAACCTGAATCATTCAGGTTCTCAACATGACCAGACAATTAAAAGAGTTTAAAATGTAACAAGAGAAAATTGATTTAGGATTACTCAAGCCTGAAAAGGACAGTTAACATGCAATAATTTGAAGACATTCAGGTTCTGCTCTAGAAATGAGGACATGTGACACTTATTTTCCATATTTTAAAAATGTAATATACTAGATAATGATTATAAGATGAGCTTATGAGCTGTACTCATTTCATTACAAAATTTACCTAGTATATTATTTCTCTTGTGATGGGAAAGGATCCAACAGAATTAGGGAGAAGAGTAATGAAAAGGGGCTTAAGTTTCAAGGATTTGAGTGTAGATAAGGATCTAATACAGTAAGAGCCTCTTTTTATAGGACATGGTGTAACACGTCCTTCCCCCCACATCTAGCCTCGGAGATTGCCCTGTGTACATCTCATTTCACCTCCCACTGCTTTCAACCATGGTTTCCTTCCTTCTGTCTAAGTGCTGATCAGAATATGCAGATTTATGCTCTTCTACTCTGCTGTGTCTGAAGGACACAGTCATTTCAGGTGAAGTTTTCTCTGCTACCACTCACTTACATGTACCAAATATAAATCGCCTTGTCCCCAAAACAAAGCAGATGACTTACAGCAAGTCACACTTGTCACTGTCAAAAAAAAAAAAGAGCTAAAGAATAAATCACATTCTAAAAAGACTGTCCAAAAATGACAGATATTTTTTTAAATGAAATATTTTAGATTAATACCTAAAGTGTAAGAAAATGTGCTGTGAAATATGTTTTGCAAAATGAATACCAAACTTAAATTTATCCACAACTTACATCAAGTGAAGATCATCTATTTAACGGTCATCTTTTCATCTTAACTCCACATATTTGAGTACAAGGTTGAGTACTGTCACACTTATATTAATGACTAAAATTTATTTGGTGTTATGTGCCAGGTACTATGCTTAAACACTTTATTATCTTTAATTTTTATTAATAACCCTTTGAGGGTTTATTATTGTCTCAATTACAGATGAGAAAACAAAGACTTAAGAAGGTGAATTAACCTGCTTATGGTCACAAGCTAAGTAAATGGTGAAACCAGTCTTGACTTCAATTACACATGTTTAAACATCTACACTATGTTGTTTGTTACACACCTCTACGAGTAAATTAAGATTTATAAACAACTCAAGTGTAACTGTCCAAAACCAAACTATTCTTTTCTACACATCTACTCGTCCTCAAATGTTCCTTATTTTAGTAGATGCCTCTTATCTACTTTCAAGTTAGCCTTCATAGATTCCCTCCGTTCCTTACCTCTCATACTCTACCTGTAATCTCCTAAACCATCTAGAATCCATCTACTTCTTTCCATAGGCTCTGCCTCACAGGCAGGCCTGAATTATATAACAGGCTGAGGCACAAGAGTTTTCCTTCAAGATACACTCTAATGATAAATATAGCGGATTAAAATGGCAAAGGAACAGGCTCAAATTCCAAAAATAAGGCTTGATGCAAGCAACATTTGACATTTTAAAACTCCAACATCTAGAACAATCTTCTTCAGCTAACAATGCTTGTACCAGAATTTAACTGACTTTTCCAGTTTTTCATTTCATCCTTCTTCCCCACTTTAGTGATGCTTCTCTAGCAAAACCCTTCCCTTTTAAATACATTTACTTACCTGCCTATTTGAATGGTTTTGAAAATTGTCACCAACACAGAGCACTCACTTACATACTAATCATAAGTTAGATCCCTTTTCCTTCCAAAGGACATACCACAGCACGACAAAGAGAAAGATAGCCCTTTCTCATTTACCCTCTAAGGATTTTTATAAAATGTAAGCTCTTTGGCAAAACATGTAATAATAGGAGCACCTTTTTATAGGTACAGTGTTTTCTGTTTTTAAAGTACTTTCATACATATTATTTCATCCTTCAGCAGTCCTGTGAAGTAAGCTTTATAGTTATATTCTCAGATTAGAAAACTACCCAGAGATGTTGCCATTTTGCCTGGGTCACAAGGTTGTTATACAGTAGAGCCAAACACCAAACAGAGACTCTCCATTCACTGCTCTTGCCACTATATATCACTATCTCTCTCTTTTTAAAATGTTTTGACACATAATAAGAATTGTCTTTGTAAATAAAATTTCATTTGTCCTTAAGGTATTTCAACTATTACTTAATCTATACTTAACTATAAATTATAAAAGAGGGAGTAAGACCTAACTGAAGGAGAACAGCAGCAATAATCAGCTTTATTTACAATTTCTATGTAAAAACAAATGATCCAAAGAAGATTGCAAATACTCTTCTTATCAGAATCAAAAGTGAAAATCTACAGAAATCAAGTTAAATCTCTAACAAAAATTTTAACCACATTATATATGGTTAATATAATAAATAACCCAGAAAATAAAGATAACTATGACATATAGAAATGAGCTGTAAAAAGCATGCACGGGAAGGACATGCTTTTATTTAGAACAGCATGCTTCAATTAAATTTGCAGGCAATTGAAGGAGAATGTAAAACTGATGTATAAATCTTACCTACTTTGCAATTAAATTAAGTACACATTTACAGAAAGTCTTCTTTCCTTTTTTGGGTCAGAACAAGCCAACAACAGCAAGTAGCCAGAAATTACAATTAATATAAAAGAAAAATTTAAGAGGAAATGGATTTGCTAGACTTATTATATTTTAAGTCTTAGCTTCAAGAAATGAGTGATTATTTGCAATGAAGTTGGCAAGACAGAAAATTGAGTTAAAATTTATCAATCTTTTAAATGGCTTTTCTAAGTACAACTTTTATTTTTTTTAAAAAGGGGGAAATTCCCCTTAGGTATTATACCTCTTTGTAATGATATCTTTATTCCTACTGTTGACCTTAAAACTTCAGAGCTCAGAGAAATAGAAAAGTGGTTGGATTCACTAGTTCAAATTACTATATTTCCTTTATTAAGAGGAAAGTCAGGTAGTATAATAAATGAAAAGCCAAATAAGAGATCCAGGAAGAAATTAACTAAGAAGGCGACCAACTGTGTAGCTTATTCTTACCTTGGCTGTTTTTTTCACGGGTTGACATTTTTGCTGGTTGAGACAAAAATGACATATCTTACAATAAAAATTAGATATTTTCTTAAATGACTATAACAACACACTTCTTTTTTATCACTGTGAGCTAATAAATAAAGTACACTGAATGAAAGTAAGTCAATATTCTTATCAAAAGAAAAAATTTAACTGATGTAGAAAAGATAAACATTTTTAAAAAAGGATTTTTAACTTACCTTGGTTGATGATGACATCTTTATGCCTACAAAAGGAATTCAAAGACATTTATTTTATAATTTTATTTGGCTGACTATTATAATCACCTGAAGAAATTGCAAAAGATTCAATGTCTAGGCCACACCCCAGATAAATCTCCAGACGTGAAATTCAGGCATCAGTATTTTTTAAAGTTTCTCACTGGTCTAAACTACTAATATACTGTTTCATAAAAGAAGGAATATTCCATTACGATCACTTAAACAATAAAAGCATAGAAAGAATTTATGAAAATTACTCAAATTTTATGAGATTATTGAAATTTATTATGAGTTCAGAAGCATTAACAGGAAGACAGCCTTTTCTAAAGACACAAAAGGAAAAATGCACTTCGAAGAAAAAAAGATATAAATACAGATTTTTAGAAATGATTTAAACGTGGCATATAATTGTACATGCAAATGTGAGAGTCAAAGAATTAATAATTTTCAGATATAACTTAAAGTATAATACTTACTTGTCTGCATTTTTTATAACTTTTGATATTAATTTTGATGTTGAAACTGCCCTCAGTAATTTATTACGGCTATCGTCTGAATTTTCCCATGAATTATGTGACTTTTCAGCCGTTGGTGGTCGTTTTATGCTGGAAGAAACATATTAGTTTCTTAGAAAAAAATTCTAAGAGTAGCAATTGACAGTTTGACTAGAACATAAAAGCAGTAATTAACATTTTCTTAAAGCTAATCCAGAAAAGAGAAGGAAGGATTAGTTGAAAGTTTCTGTGCCTGGATGAGTCAAGGAGTTAAACAAGGCAATTACCAAGTCTGTTTTTTAATTTTCACTATATTTCAGAAGATTCACTAGAACAAATATTACTTGATCTAAAAAAAAAAAGCCCATTTGCTTAAATATGAATAATTACTATCTCTCAGAATTTATGAAATTGCGTGAATTTGTGAAAAAACCTATACTTATTCAAAATCATTACAAGGCTGCTATTTTCGTTTTTTATGTCCTCATGGAATTAAATTATACATGGTACAAATGACAATTTCTAAATAATTGTGGGACTAAAAGTAAAACTCTTGTTTATATCTTTTAGAGTCAATTTTATCCATGAAGTAAAAACAATTTAACACAAGAATGTTATATTATCGAAACTGCTTCCACATATTCATAACTGAAATTTTTTAACTTATAAATGATTTTTTGGCTGCACTGCTAACTGTCCTACAACTCATCCAGCCTTCAATACTTCTTGTAGTAGTATATCCAAAGAGCAATTCAGAATGGCAAGCACATTTCCAAGAGACCTTAAGAAGCTGAAAAAAAGATCTGGGACAAAGAAGATGCCAAGTCAAATCAGAACCTTAAAGAGATTGATTATTAAAAAAGAAAGCCACCTTTAACCACATACAATCCAAAGTTGCAAAACATTAATAAGCTATATCCAAGAAAAACTCCACATCAGACCAGTCAAAAGAATTACAAACCATTTAGATAGCGTAAGAATCTGCACGAGACACACAAAGCATTTTTAAAATGTTAAACATGCATCAATCAAGTGAAGGGTGTTGTGTTTTCCCAAATTTCCATTAGAGATTTGAGGCAAAATACTAAGCTAATCAAACAAAAATATATTATAAATCTTTTAGGAATGGATGTCATTTATTTTTATTAAAATCCTAGCCAGTTCTGGGAATGGTTTATATTTTCCTAAGATTTCCAAGAGGAAGTATGATGATAAAATAAATCTATACCTAATCATAAAGTTTGAATCAACATCCCTAAAGCAGGCAAATTTCATTAAGTTGGTCTAAATATTTGATTACAAGGCAGCTGTAGTGTTGAACTCCCAGCATGCAGGTTTAGATCCCCAATTTAGGCTCACACACATTGTTAGAATGTTTCTCCCTTCTCCCCTTCTCATAACTTTAAAATATTAATTATTATAGACACAGAGAGAAGCCCTCAAGCAAGCCTTTAGCATAGAAAAGATTAGGTGAAATGAATTCAATTCTCTACTCAAGCAAGAACTTATCCTCCCAAAACCCAAAACTGAAACTGAGATGCAGTCACAATGAAGAGCCATTTGTTGAGAAGGGCCCTTGCAAGCTGAAGGTTGTAATGATGCCAAAATATGGTGAGTATAACAACATATGGCAATTTTCTATCCATGGCTATAAATTTATGCACAGTTATATATAAATTTTAAAATATTCTATAATTTTACTATAAAAATGTTGTTTTGGTTTTAGAGTAGGTTACTTTTGCCTTCCTTTCATCAAACTGTTTATAACTTAATTTTTTTCCTCCAGTTTTAACTGATAAATATAACCTCGAATTTTCATTCCCCAATGTGTTAAAATACAGATTACAGCAACAAAGATGTAGGGGAAAAAAAGCCATCAGGCTTTTCTCTTGGAAACCATGGATAGCCAATTTTTTTCTCAAGTCACAGAATTTAGGTATCGTTACAACCATTCCCTAGCTCTGTACTTGGGGTCAGTTAAAACCTTTTGGTGGGAGTAGAATTCTTGCTTTCTTGAGTTTGTCTGTGTATTTGGAGAGGCTGTGAAGAGGGCTGGGGAGAAGGTGATGCTCGAATTTGTGGACTTTGATCATTAGAGTGAGATTCCTCTTTTTTTTCTCTCTGTCCTTGTGGTTTTTCTTTCTTTTTTTCTGTACCACTGTAAAATAAAGTATAACATGGAACAACACATATTTAAACAAATAAAAAAGATATATCAAACGATGGAAAAAGTCACTATTATATAATTCAAAATCCTAAATCATACAGCTAATACAATTTATACTGCTTTCATTCAATAATGAAAATATTTCTTTAAAAAAAATCTTCAGTAAAGATTAAAATCTTCAGCAAAGAATTTATTATAATTCTAAGGCAACATATCCTAGGAAGATTGCCCCTTTGGACCAAATTGGCCTCTAATGCATTTTGCCATCTTGGCAAATCTGGAAGGACAGTAGAAGCTCTCTTAACTGACTTAAATTTACCCAAATCACAGCATTAGTGACACTTTACCTCTGTAAAGCATACTGATGCCCAAGGAACACTAAATGTTCATGTTTTGTAGGTTTCTTCTGTATACTTCTGCTTCCACCAGTTGAGTTTCACACTTACCAAGAGTCAACTGTGTTTTCTCCCCCGAGCCTGTTTATGCCAGTTGTACTTGTTATTTTAATGATTAAGTTAATAAAATACAAAGAAAACTGACAAAATGTACATAGGAAAGAGAATGATAATTTCTATGTAAACTAAGCTGAATGCTTTGGAAAGACTCCATAAAAATGAGTTACTAAAAAAAAACTGCTGTTAAAGTGTGTAGGTGACGCAATTATAAAAGATTATGAAAAAAAGTCATAGAAACAGATGGGTTCTAATTCATATTGTTTTGCAAGTTTCAAATTTCTTACTCTGTCTTAAAGAATGAAACTAAAAATTATAGAAAATGATTTATGGGTGTATTTTATGCAAGATAGTCAACAAGCAATCTAATCAGAGATGCATACTTAGAAAGAAGGGGGAGACTCAGCCTTTCATTAAAAAATTGACAAATGAACATATGTGAACATATTTTAGGTTAAAATATTTAAGATATATATGTATAAATTCTTATGATTCCACACTTTGACTCTTGATTAATGAAGCATCTCCTATTCCTGATCACACTGGGTAAGAATCCTTATATTGCACAAACACTTATGACAGTATTAAAAAGCAGATGGAATCAACGATTCCAGGGTTGAATAGGTATAAAACTATCAACTATCTACATTTCTTTTTTTTTTTTTTTTTAATTTGGTTGCGCCGGGTCTTAGTTGCGGCTGACAGGCTCCTTAGTTGAGGCTCGCATGCTCCTTAGTTGTTGCATGCGAACCCTTAGTTGTGGCATGCAAACCCTTAGTTTTGGCATGCAAACCCTTAGTTGCACCATGCGTGTGGGATCTAGTTCCCTGACCAGGGAACTGAACTGGGAAGGCAGAGTCTTAACCACTGCACCACTAGGGAAGTCCCTACACTTCTTAACCAAAGGACATTTTTCAATTTGACCATAAGGTACATAAGCTACAAAGAAGTTTGTTTAAGAACATTCTGAACAAATATAAGTAGTACATACAATTTAATCACATGATAATAGTGAATAATGTTAAAATATAATTTTGACAGTAACATCTCTTAATCTGATTCATTCTGATAACTTCTGACTTCAGACTGACTTTTGACTGTCTTGTTCATATTCAGTTTTTTAATTATGTGCTGAGAAATACAATTCTACCTCAAAAATATCAGATTAACTTTGCAACTTAAAACTGAGTTAGAAATTACTTCTTTCTTGTTGGTCTTCAAACTATCCTAAATGCATAGTATTAGGCTAGTAGTCTTATGTGGGCCCAGTAGATTTTTCTTCTGGGTTATTTAGAAGAAAAACACAAAGCCCCTGCATCATAAATTAACAGACTTATCTGGTTTTAGATTGTTGAGTCACTACTGTACATAATACCGCTGCACAGAACTACAGCTATGTAAGAAAAATGGGCTGAATCCAAACAATTACTGGACACAAGGAAGTTTATTATTAACAATTGTATTAAAAATTTCCACTACATATTAGTTTTTCCATAATTTGTCCTCTTCTCCTGAAACTGCAGCAAAGGTAATAAATTTTGGCAGGGGATTTTTAAAAGGCCTAAATATCTTGTCATTTCTTCACCACTCCTGTAGTCAAATGTCTGGTTAACATCTGTAAATATACACTGTTAAATAATTCAGTCACTGGCATTAGTTTATCGAGGCAACCATTTTCCATCAGCATATTTTAAATATTATTCTATTACTGAAAGTTTTTCTTCAATCATTCTTTAAAGAAAACAGCTATAAGATTATGTGGCTGATCCCTTATGGTCTCTCCAAACCCTATATGGAATAATTTGCTGGGTATTACACAAAAGCAGAAAAATCCAGTAAGCAATTTTATTGGAATACACTGAATTAATTAATTGATGAAAAGAACATAGAGAACGTAGTCCACTGAAACTTTTATATTACAATATTTCCACTGCCCTCCTGCCCACCACCCTTAACATACTCACACGAATACACAACACAGTAATATAACATTTTGAATTAAGCTTCAGTTTTATAGTCATGATTAAAAAATAAAAGTTATAGCATTTAACCTCCCACTAATATACATATATGCTGAAGATTCTACTCCTTTAAAAATGCTATATCAAATGTATCACTTGCCATGGAAAATTCACTTATATAATTACATTAAATATAGTGATGTTTATCGCATCAACAAACGCCTATTAAAAAGAAACAATTAAAAAGAAACAAAACCAAACCAGGAAATGAAACTGCTTGCTGTCTTTAGTAAGAACCAAAAGCGTCCTCACACTACTCCATAGGTGTGATGAATGTAAACTCAGCAAGTACAGGTTGGATATCTCTGCATTCAGAGACAAAGAATTTAAAGGACATGCTCACCTGAATTCCATACAGCTCTATTTCACATTCTTTTCAAAAGCAAACTGAGTTATCACATTCTATTTTGCTATGTTAGCTTTTTTTTACAAATGCATACCTTTTAGCAGCAGATGAAAGAGTTTCTTTTCTTGCAATTGAAACAGAGCTGGTGTGACTTGGTTTTCTGTTTGCACCACTCCCATTGGTTATACAGGACATGGAAATAGCTTCTCGGATGCCTGGCTGGCCTAGATATGGTTAAGAAAAAACTTTAAAAATCAAACTTCAAAATATTCCTCAAAGATAGGAGCTTAAAAAATTAAGTCCCATAGTGTTTAAGTCCATTAGTGTTTAAGTCTATTAAGTCTGCTAGTAAGCAGACTGTCCCCCCATATGCAGCATACAATATTATTATTTTTCAATAAGTGTTTATTGAGTATATAGATAAGAAAGGAATGAGCGCATAAAGATAAACATTTGTAAACTGAGACAATTCTATGTGGTATATATAAAGTTATAATGTATTTGGAAAAAGTAAATAAAAAGACAATGAAATACTTATTTCCTCTATAGAACAATGAACTTTGTTGACTTGTACACCCAACTTTAATTAGCTACATCTCCAGTGTGGTCTATAGTTCAAAAGGAAATGAATAAGATCTGGAGGTCTCAGAGGAATCCATCATGCAGCATACAATATTACTGTCTGAAGATTTAATCTCATCAAAATAGATTTATAGAAAAGCCATGCTAAATTAAATTGCTAAATTGCAACTAGAGTCATTCTCTAGCTAAACGGTCTGCTATTCACACATAGCAGCTTTAAAGTGCATGATTCAAAGCTATGCCTCAAGTAAACCACAACTCCCCACATATCAACAATTTGCAGAAATAGCTCAGGTTCTGTTGAAATTTAATTAGAAATCCTAGAAATCATAAATGTTGAATCTCAGAATATTGTTCTATATAAATAAAGCATAATTATGTAAAATAACCTGTTATCTTAATTTATACAGTAGAAGGTTTGGAACATTTATTCCAGTATTCCAATAACCCATGTGATGGATATGCTGCTATGGTCAGGAAGACTCACAGTCACAAGATAAAAAAGCCACATCTACTAAGGGGCAATTTTATCTAAAAATTTGGGAATAAAGAATAATTTTGAATTTTTAGGCTCAGTTTTCTCACATGCACACAAGAAAACCTAACTTTTATATCTGGCTTTCATGTTTCTTTCTTTGCTTCACTTCATAAAAGCACAGAAAGCAAAACCATTTATGTATAGAGCCTAAAATATTTCGCACCCTAGAATGTTACATATATGATAGTATAGCACTGCATTTCTGACAATAATATGCTGTTGGGAGCCACTTATATCATAATCATCTAAAGTGCTTCCTTAATATTGAGATTCCTAGACCCTTCCTCAGACAGAATGAATCAGAAGAGAGGAAGGAAGAGACCTACCGTACTTATTTTTCAAACTTCCTAGGAAATTTTTCACATATAATAAGGTACAATAACCCCTAAATTAGGCTAATATCACTGGTCATTAGATCTAGTGCTAGTCTGCCAAATAGGTGACTTCTTGTTCTATTGACTCTTTCTTTTTACTCTGGTAAAGTACTCATAAAATTTACCATTTTAACCATTTAAAAATGTGCAACTCCGTGGCATTTAGTATATTCACAATGTTAGGCAACCACCACCACCACCCAGGTCTTTATTGTTAGCTTTGGCTTTCTTTTTTTTTTTTTTTCCTATTTCCTTAAGATTAAAGTTAGGTTATTGATTTGAGATCTTTCTTCTTTTTTAATGCAGGCATTTACAGTTATATATTTTCCTCTGAGCACTGCTTTTCCTATATCAACAGCTGATTTTTGAAATATAATTTTAAAAACTTTTTGTTACACAAAAAACCCATCAGCCACTATATTAAAAACATATATAATCTAAAATCCACTTCCCATGCTCTCTTCCAATGTTCCAAACTTCATCTCAAAAAAAGAAACCAATTATGCCCATTAGGATGGCTATTACAAAAACAAACATATAGCACAGGGAGCTCAGCTCGGTACTCTGTGATGACCTACATGGGTGGGATGGGTGGAGGGGGTGGGAGGGAGGTCCAACAGAGAGGCGATATATGTATATATATATAGCTGATTCACTTCGTTGTACAGCAGAAACCAACACAACATTGTAAAGCAACTATACTCCAATAAAAAAACAAACAAAAATAACAAGTGTTAGCAAGGATGTGAAGAAATTGGAATCCTTGTGTATTCTGGTAGGAATGTAAAATGGTACACGTGGTGTAGAAAACAGTATTCACTGTTTCTCAAAAAATTAAACATGGAAGTACCATTTGATCTGGCAATTCCAATTCTAGGTATATACAACCCAAAAAATTGAAAGCAGGGAGTCAAGCAGATATCTGTATACCCATATTCATAGCAGCATTATTCACGATAGCCAAAAGGTGAAAACCACCCAAATGTCCATTGACAAACGAATGGTACATACATACAATGGAATATTATTCAGCTTAAAAAAGGAATGAAATTGTGAAACATGCTACAACACGGATGAACCTTGAAGACATTATTCTAAGTGAAATAAGCCAGATGAGAAGAAAAGGGCAAATATTGTATGATTTCAATTATATAAGGTACCTGGAGTAGTCAAATTCATACAAACAGAAAACAGAATGGCAGTTGCTAGGGGCAGGGGTCAGAGGGGTGGGGCAAGGGAGAGGAGTGGATGGATACACACTTTCAGTTTGGAAACATGAAAGTGTTCTAGAGATGGATGGTGGCAATGGTTGCACAACAATGAGAATGTGTTTAATGCCATTGAACTGTACACCTAAAAATGGTTAAAGGGGTAAATTTTATGTTCTGTATATTTTACCACAATAAAAAATGTTTAAAAAAATCAACATATCACCACTGTTTCTAAGTCCTACAGTTTACTGTTGAAGTCTTCAAATGCTTTCAAGATATCCTGTGAAACTACCATTCATCTTCACAGGATTAGATGGCAGTGCTATGCCTCACAGTTTTGATCAGTCTCAGGAGGCTCTCTATTCTCTATTCTAGGCTCATCCTAAATACTTACTCAAAAAAGACGAGGTACCTTTTGATGTCTTGGTCGTTTCAAGGCCTATATATAATGGCTTCCTTTTTATTATTCAATATAAAGGTTTCCAACTACTGAGCCAGTCACAAAGTTTACTCTGTAGAGTAGTAACAATTAAAAAAATTGAAATGTTTGTACAATTATCTAGTTATTTTATTATCTTTATTATGTAAAACAAATGGAAAATAGAAAAATGAAGATGCTGATGTGAATAAAAAGGTAGGTCTCAAAACATAATATATGATTGAAAATTATCAAGTACTATATGTTGAAATCGACAAACCTTTAGCCTAAACTGAATTCTCATTGAATTTGGTTGACTGTATAGGCACTTGTGAAAGAAAACAAAATTAAAAACAACACTGAAGAAATTTTGGAGCTACACCACAGACAGAAGTACAAATAATATTATTATATTTTATTTTCTTTATCAGACCCCCCCGAACATATGCACATGATGTAAGCCTTTCAGGAATTAATTATGCTTTAATGTTCTCTTTCTGAAGAACTGGAGTGTAGCAGTGAGATAGGCTGTGGATCAACAGTTACTTCTGAATTTTCTGTTTTAAATTATTTTAGATCCTCTCTTATAAACAAATATGTAAACAGAGAAAAGTTACTTCATGTTCTTTTACTTCAAGGAGAAAGAAGAGCTTGTATTTCATGCACACCAAGCTAGCAATTGTCTCCAACAGAAAAACAAACACATTCTCCCAGTTAGTATAAATGGGATGCTCTCTTCAGTTTCTAAATATTCTGTTTATGGTCACAATTTGCATGAGGAGTAATAAGTCCTCTGTAACTCATTTAGAATTTAATAACCTGTAGGTATTCTATTTGCTAAACACCAGCAAGTTACTGGCATTGTTCAACATATATATACATAATTCTGTATATATGTATAATTTATAAATACATACAGTTGTCCCTTGGCAACCATGGGGGATTGGTTCCAGGACACCCCCCTCCCACATGGATACCAGAATCCACAGATGCTCAAGTCGTGGGCCAACTATACTATGCCATTTTAATATCAGGGACTTGAGCATCCTAGGATTTTGAGCATCCGCCCTCAGGGGTCCTGGAACCAATCCCCTGTGGATATTAATAGTGACTGTACACTCAAAATAACTCCTCGATTCTGTATTCCCCCTAATCACCCCACCCCTGACATATGCACCCACCCACCCCCATTCCAAGTCTAATACAGTATTTGGAAAAGAGTCAGTGGTCTACACTTTCCTATCTGTACCTCAACCTTCGGCAATCTGGTTATCGTCTAACCACTTCACAGAAAGTTTTCTTGCCAAGATCACCAATGACTTTTTTCCCACTAAATTCAATGGATGTTTTTCAGTCCTTATCTTGCTCAACTTTTCTTCAGTATCTAATATTGCTGACTATTCAGGCAAGGACAGTATTTAGGTAAGGACAATGTCCTTAGTTTCTAGGACATTGCCCTTGCCCGAATTTCTTCTTAGCTCTGACCATTTCTTCTCTCATTTGCTGGATACTCTTTTCTTGCTCAGATTTTGTATCTTGACTCTTCAGTTATCTTGTTACCATCATACCCTTATCATTATTTTTTATATCTAACTGCTATTGAACATCTCCCCATGAATGTCTGTGTCCTTCCTCCCACCAAACAAAACAAAAACTGGTACTCTGTGATATACTTTATTCATGGTGAAAGACATTACCACCCATTCACTGTACGAACCAGAAAACAAGAAATCAGGTTTGATTCCTCCATTTCCTTACTGCCAGCATTCAGTGGGTGACTAAGTCCTCTGTTGCATCTGTAACTCTTTAAAAAAATATTCCCCCCAGTTCTGTTGAGATAAAACCGACATACAATAAGTTGCACATATATAAAGTGTATGGTTTTGACATACATATATGTATGTTTTGACGTACATACATACATATATGCCTGTGAAACAATCACCACAATCAGGATAGTGAACATGGCCATAAGTCTCAAAAGTTTCCTTGAGCCCCTCTGTAATCCATCTCTCCCTCCCTCACTCTTGTCCCCAGGCAACCACTGATCTACTTCCTATCACTATAGTTCGCATTTTCTAAAATTTTATATAAATGGAATAATACAGTATATATATATATAGATATATTTGCCTTTGTTTATTTATGGCTACATTGGGTCTTGGTGGCTGCGTGCAGGCTTTCTCTAGTCGCAGCAAGCGGGGGCTGCACTTTATTGCAGCGCACAGGTTTCTCATTGCCGTGACTTCAGTAGTTGTGGCGCATGGGCTTAGCTGCTCCACGTCATGTGGGATCTTCCCAGACCGGGGATCAAACCCATGTCCCCTGCATTGGCAGATGGATTCTTAACCACTGCACCACCAGGGAAGTGCAATTTTTAATGGTTTTAGTCCTCAAATTGAGGTCTACAATCCATTTTGACTTAACCATTTATAATTATCTGTAATCTATCTGGAAACCTTACCTGTTTTGTGATCCTTGCATATATCCCCATGCTTAGCACTGTGCTTGAATCCTAGAAAGCACTTAATCAATATCTAAATGACTAAATGAATGCATCTTCGCCACTACTGCCTCAAATTTCTCTTCCGGGTTATGTTCAGTTTCTCTATTCTCCCTTCTAGCAGTACTATTACCTTGCTCTTAATGCATTCTGTACACCATGCCAGAATATCTATCTAAAACAAGCTGTATATCTTTGAATTAATATGACATCAATTGTTATATGTACCATTATCACAAACAGCATTAGAAAGAAGTGTCATTTATGAGAACTGTAAGACATAATCAATAGTAAGATGCATTGTAATTCCAGAGATGTTAAAATGCAAGAAATATAGCCATCTTAGAATTAATGGATTAGTGTAACTCTACCTGTCATTCTTCAATTTAAAATCCTTTAATGGATCTCCAGTCTCCTCAGGATAAAAACTAAATTCCTTAGCAAGGCGTAAGAAAACCTTTCACTATGGGCCCTCTCCACCAGTTGAGGCTCATTTTTTGACACTCCCAACCTCACACCTCATGCTTCAGTTTATTCTGAACTCCTAAACTAAGTACTTTTACTCCCCTGCGCTCTGCACCTGGATGGTCCTTCTCTCTGGCATATGCTAGTCACCCCTGCTTGCCTAAATGAACATATATTCATCATCCATCTACCCATCAAATATTTACTCAGGGCCTATTATTATCCTAGTCTTTTGCTTTCAAGAGAATATAAGGGAGCCAGGGCATCAAGGAATTAAAATCTTGCAAGAGAATCTCACACTAGCAATGAAAACATGTGGTAAGTACAAGAACAAAGTGATCATAAAAGAAATCATCACAAAGAAAAGACACATAATTCTGTACGGATGATTAGAGACACAGAGCTCAAGAAAGGCTTCCTAGAAAAAAATGCAGAACAAAGTCTTAAGGAATAAGTAAGAGATATCCAGGTAAAAGGGAGGTGATGAAATATTGGGATCTTATTCCAGTGTGTGTAAAGGAACAGAAAGAAGGTAACAGTAAAGTGGGGTATGTAAGTGTGTATGGCATGAGGGCAGGGTAGACAAAAAGCTCTTTATGTGGTGAGAACGTAGAACAAGAAAGGGCAGAGTCCAGATGGTAGAGGAAAGTCCAGATGGTAGAGGTAAGCAGGAGTTAGACCACGGAGATTTTATCTATAGGAAATAGAGACCACCAAAGGGTTTTAAGCTGAAAAAAAGACTTCAATTTACATTTAGAGAAATCCTAGTGGCTATGTGAAGAGCAGATTTCAGGGCAGTGGTCTAAGCATAGCACAATGGGGACCTGAAACAAGAGCTAGGTAGCATAAATGGAAAGCAGGAGGCAGTTTTAAGAAATATTTAGGTCTTAAAAGATGATTTCAGTTTGGGGAAACTTTACATTTATGAATTCTGAGGGACATACAAGCAGTACAATCTAATAAGTAGAAAGATAATTCTTAAGTGCTCAAGTCTAGAATATAGATTAACAATTTGGGAACTGGCACCAATAAGTGGATGTTAAGACCATGAAGGAAGATGAATGGCTGATTTTATCTCCTGCAAGGAACCTTCAACTCCAGTTTCGGTTAGGAGCTCCCACAACACCCTAAGTTTACCTTTTTAATGCCAATTATTATATAGTTTTATAATTACTGACTTAGCTGTCTTCTCACTTTACCTAAGGCCCTGTGGAGGCAAAAGTCAGTATCTTTTATTTCTTTAATCTCCAGCACCTAAAACAGTGCCTAGTGCACTGAAAAGATGAAGGAAAGAGACAACTGTCAATACAGTAAGTGGTGTGAAGTAATATTAATTATCAAGCACTTGCTGAGTGCTAAGCATTGTTATCCTAAGTACTTTATAATTAAGTCCTTTAATCTTCACTATAATCCTGAAAGGGATTTACTATTATCATTCCAGTTTTGCTGATGAAAAAAAATGAAGCCTAGAGAGATTATTAACATGCTCAAGGTTATACTGTAATAGGCAGTGAAATCAAGATTTGAGTCCAGGAAGAAGGAATGGTAAGTACGTGGAAAGAAAGAATTCTGCCTTGTGGAGAGTGACATTTTGAGCTTTGCCGGGATAACAGATAGGAATTCACCAGATGGAGTAGGGGGAAAGGAAATTCTAAGCAGAGAGCAGTATTAAATCATCAAGGTCCCCAGATATTTACATAAATAGCAAGAAAAGACCAAAATAAGATTTTCATGGTCATTTTCCATCCTACAGTTTAATTTCTGATAACTCTCAGTACTGGGAATCCTTAGTATATGGATAAAAGAGTGAATGATCTCCCAAGGTAGAGGCAATGAGTTAAGTAAAGCAGGTGCAGAAAACAAAAAGGAACGTGGGTGAATGATTGTTTGTCACCTGAGAAGTCTAAAGTATATTCTTTGAAATTTAGAATATTAGGAACCTAACTGGAAGAAAGGAGCGTAAAAATGATTATGCAGTATACAAATATATAACTAGAATGCATCATTAGCTATATACATCACATGTATGTATGCTTGTACATATACATCCCTCTCCCCCAAGCCTTGGGCATTATAAAGTCTGAGCCACAACGCTCTCAAAGATCAGCCTGCAAGACTGGAAGCAACAGTGACCTCTAGTAACCAAAGGTACAAAAGTAGTTCAATTTCTGAGCAGCAACCCAGCTGAAATAAGAGAAATTTAGGCTAAAAGTCTATAAACCAGGAAGGTACTAATTTAGTTTCAATCACAGTTTCAGTTTTAACCACCATAAGGCCAGGGTTGAAGGCCAATGATAAATTTTACACTTTATCTTACTTCATCATGAAATAAGAATACTAATCATTATTGTTTATATTCCTTGATGATAGACCTAAGCAGATGAACTTTCTGATACCTTAGCCTGACAGTTCCTAAATGCTAATGAATTTCACTGAACTCGAGAGTCACATAGTAAAGTTACCACTAGGGACTGTTGCATATGTTGCAAATCTGAAATCCATCTTGCTACCCTCATCTGTAATATCCTCTTATTCTTGCATCTATCCCAATCCCTCCATCTAAAGAGCAATTTTTAAAATAACTTCCTACTTCTATAACTTTCTTTTTCCCACATTTAATTCAACAAACATTTGTTGAGTCATTCTAAGGCTAGTTATGTAAGAAACTGTCCCTGCCTCCAAATAGTTTATAATCCAGCGGGAGCAACTATACCAAAAGAAACATATAATAAAATTTTAAAACAATTCTAACAAGAGACAAAAAATAGATCATTTTCAGGAATTAATTTGAGGCCCTAAAGAATGGGAAAATTTTCTATCAGGAGAAGGGTAAAGATGGTCTATGAAGGAAGAACTTTAGTTAACACTCAAAATCTTTTTTCTCAGATTCCCTATCATATGCCCCAGAGCTCCAACTGCATACCTCTTCCACTCTTTTCACATTTTCAAGCTCTGTGCCACCTTTTTCAATCTGTCAATAACTTTGCTTCATTCTTTGGAAATACTGAGGACTACATGTACTTCATCAAATTTTATCTTTTCCATTTAGAGTTTTATGTGTACTTTTCTCCTTTCCTCTTGTTTCACAGGAAGGTGTACTTTAGTTCTCTTGACTCATTTTTTTAAAGTATATGTTGAGAAGAAATGACCAAAGAGCATTTGACTCTCATAGAGAAATGGAGCTCTGTAAATGGTAACTGCTGCCTGGTCTGAGGCAATATCCACCCATTTACTGTCATACACAAAGAGCAGCTTAGAAGTCTTTGATCTGTTGTCAAAATAATAAGATACTCTCCCACCCCCTACCATGAGTATGAATCATTTTATCCTAAGGGCCCCACCAAGGAAATTCACACCTTCTAACCTGATTAATGTAATTTACTTATTAACAACACTTACAGCAAACTCATGACAATCCCTGTCTTCTCCCAAATGTTACTTGGAGTAAGAGCCAAATGATACGGATCTATGCCTGTACACTATCCCACAGTCTATATAATTAGGAATGTTTTTTGGGGGAGAACTGACATCCTCTAAATTTCAATTTTGCCTCTGGGCTCTCTCATTTCTCAAGTAGTAGTCATAGTGCTTGATATTTCTGGTTTACCAGCAGCTTCCTGGTTTAAAATGACAGTTTCCCACCTTCAGATAATTTGACTCCTGTGCTTTTATACCTCTATGTACTAACAGTTTGTCTTCACATATTGCCACTGGGTTGTATTCTCAAATTACATTCATTTGGTCACCCCAAGAGGTCTTAATGGGTTTCCCAGGCACCAGCTGTGACATAATTTGTCTTCCTGGCAGTTAAAACTGCCAGAGTGCTCCCTGGGCCTTCCCTTTTGCTCCAAAGTACAGGTAATTTTTTTCCTTTTGGCAAGGATTCAGCTGCAACTGGTGCATATATTATGAACATATGCCGTCAAAAGGAAAGAATTCTCCAACAGAAGAGAAGGTACATGAGAAATTTAAATGACTGGCCACCTTAAAAACTATTGGGAAAACTTTCTACCTATGTGTCTGATATAATATATTCAAGAAAAAATGGGGTTTAGCTTTTAATACTGCTGGCACACTGGAGAGGACAAACTAAAAGAACAGAACTAAAAATACTGTAATGACTAGTTAGGTGTGTTTCTGATTTTGGGATTTACTGAATGGCAATACTACTATGAAATGACAGAGAATGTCGTTAACCCATTAGCATACACATTTAGTTTTAGCCATACCTGAAGCCAAGTCATGTTTCCATATCACCACCACCTAGCAAAACTGTAATAGTTGTCTTCATCAATAAGGAAGCGGACCTATACTTTTAAGCACAGCTTCATAAAAGGTTTCTACCTATTTATCCATGGTAGTTTAGTCTCCCCTCTAAAGAAAAATCCTCTAGAAATTCTAAATATCTTAAGAAGATGGTAGTGATTACTGTCCTGTCAGTAATTTGTGTGAAAGTGAATACTACAAATTCTAATTTCACAAGGGACTAAAACATTTCCATATAAAATTTTCCTACAGTATCAGAAATGATTTTACTTTTTTTTTTTTAAAAATTGAGGTATAATTGACATATAACATTATATTAATTTACTTTTTTTTTTTAAAAATTGAAGTATAATTGACATATAACATTATATTAATTTACTTTTTTTTTTTAAAAATTGAAGTATAATTGACATATAACATTATATTAATTTACTTTTTTTTTTTAAAAATTGAAGTATAATTGACATATAACATTATATTAATTTACTTTTTTTTTTTAAAAATTGAAGTATAATTGACATATAACATTATATTAATTTACTTTTTTTTTTTAAAAATTGAAGTATAATTGACATATAACATTATATTAATTTACTTTTTTTTTTTAAAAATTGAAGTATAATTGACATATAACATTATATTAATTTACTTTTTTTTTTTAAAAATTGAAGTATAATTGACATATAACATTATATTAATTTACTTTTTTTTTTTAAAAATTGAAGTATAATTGACATATAACATTATATTAATTTACTTTTTTTTTTTAAAAATTGAAGTATAATTGACATATAACATTATATTAATTTACTTTTTTTTTTTAAAAATTGAAGTATAATTGACATATAACATTATATTAATTTACTTTTTTTTTTTAAAAATTGAAGTATAATTGACATATAACATTATATTAATTTACTTTTTTTTTTTTTTTGCAGTACGTGGGCCTCTCACTGTTGTGGCCTCTCCCGTTGCGGAGCACAGGCTCCGGACGCGCAGGCTCAGCGGCCATGGCTCACAGGCCCAGCCGCTCTGCGGCATGGGGGACCGGCCCGGACCGGGGCACGAACCCGTGTCCCCTGCATCGGCAGGCAGACTCTCAACCACTGCGTCACCAGGGAAGCCTTAATTTACTTTTTAATTGAAGGAGAAAATACAAAAACCCTGCAAAATAATTTCATTGTTTTTAAAAAAATTTTTTTCAAAAATATTTTTTTTCATTTGTTAGAAAATACTTTGTTTAAAGTGTTTATTCCAAATATTTATACCATTAATATATTAATCCTGTTTTGTCAAAACTGATGGTTGATCTTTTTAAGGTTACATACAAATGACAATAGTGAAGAATCACTTAATATTTCTTTTCCAATTACTTTCTATAGTATACTATATATAAATTTCAAGATAAAGCTGTTTAGAATTGCAAATAATAAAATTAACAAAACTTTAAATATGTATTTCTCTTGATGTGTTAATATCAATATTACAGAACATAACTGGTCAGGCAAGTTTTTTCACTAATGGGAAATCCAGTGGTTAATCCTTAATGAATTATGCTCATTTCTTAAATAATATTTCCCCAAATTATTATATAATCAATCTTCTCCCCAGCAATCCATTTTATATCCAGCAATTCAAAGTCTGTGTCTAAGGTAACAAAGTAACTTAAAGAATATTCACTAGTGGACTCCATTTCAAAATGTGAACCACATCAGCCTATTATAAGAACGGCAGTCAAAGTAAACTTATGACATAGAATTAATGGAAAGGAACTTAGTATCTCTCTAATTAATAAAGTTATTAATAAGAAGTAAGAGCCGGTACTATGTGGAAAGAAAAAGTTCCAATGTAGAAGCTGCAGGTGGCTCCAGAACTGGATAAATCTCCACTAAAGAGCCTGTAACAAAACTGATTCTAAATTCACTTTACAGACAAAGGATTTATGAATGACAACTAGAAAAGGACAACTTACAGAAAGTATGTTCCTAGGGGACAGGAACTCCAGCTATTTAAACTGTATTTGTACTTCATGAAACTGAAACAGGTAGGTGCTAAGGAACTGATGTGTCATACAAAATATCATCTGTATGCCAAATTAAAAAAAGAGCAGTCTTTTTCTCTATAAATATTTCTTTACTGAAATACCTTAGTAAATAAACAATGAGAAAAAACGTTTTTTTCTCAACACAAGATTATAATGTACTATTGTTTTAGCGTAATACATTTTTTTTAAATTGTAGGTTAATACAAATTATTTAAAATAAGCTTTTAAAATGAGATAATAACCAAATACTATATCATTTTGTCTTATAGGATTTAAAAATACTTTAATATAGAGCCAGAAGCTGAGGGTACACATATTAATTATAGAAACCTGTTCTTCTCTCTTAATGTACAGTTTACCTTCCCTGTAAAGCCCATATACATTAATACTCTAACAGCTCTAGAATTCTCTTAGAAAAATCAATTTATAACCAAATAAGTGTTTTTTTCCTGGCTTGATCTTGGCAATCCTCAAAAAATTAAAAACCCACTTATAACATTATTAACCAAAGTGGTTTCAATCAAGTCTTTTGCCAAACTCTCAGGTCCCTTACTTATCCCATGCCACTGACACATTTATCCTACTAACCAGTAATGGAAAAGAACCATCCTGCTATCTAACTCTCCACCATTAACACAAAGGCCTGGAGTGCTGGAGGGTGGGAGGTATGAGAATGGGAATCAGAAAACCAGGCAGAATGAATGCCCCTCCCTCAAAGTTTCACAACTCGGTAGCCAGTACCCTCAGGGTC
Organism: Neophocaena asiaeorientalis asiaeorientalis; assembly: GCF_003031525.2. Classification (NCBI taxonomy): domain Eukaryota; kingdom Metazoa; phylum Chordata; class Mammalia; order Artiodactyla; family Phocoenidae; genus Neophocaena; species Neophocaena asiaeorientalis. The sequence continues at coordinate 5,985,000 of NW_020174013.1, read as the reverse complement.
CCTGAGCATTTCTTTCATGTCTGTGGCCTTCCATTTTCTACTCTCTTACCATTCCAAATGTCGACTGCCTTTTTTTTTCACTAGCCAGGAACTGCCTTACTTTCCTAGAGGGCATCACTATCTCCTGAGGAGAAAGCGATAAGGAATGAAACTTCTAGCCCTGACAACTGTGAATATATATCAACCTCCACTTAGTTTTATCTCTTTCCATTCTATTGGAATGGATATCTCAATATTCAGAAGTAGTCTTTTTTCCATCTAAGACTAATAGTTTTTAACTTGCTCTAACATCCCTTCTCAAACTCTCAGGAAACTTGCCTCAATTACCACCACCCCTCTCTCACCAACATCATCTTCCTCTCTGCTGCCTTTTTGTCCTCAATGTATTTTTCTGCTACAGTCTATAACGTCTTAAAAAATAAAAATCATTAAAACTAGTCTTCGATTTAGCATCCTCTTCTACTACCCTCTTCCCCTCTCAGGTTAATTTTCTGAAAAAAGTGGCTGGCTACAGTTGCTGCTCTTAATTCCAGAGTTCTCCTCAATTCCTGCTTCTCAAAATACTGCAATTAGATTTGTAATCCTATTACTCCACTAAAATTCCTTTTGGAGAGGTTTCTAATATTCTCATAAATGTCAAATCCAATGGTCACCTCTCAGTCTTTGTTTTACTTGACCTCTTTGTAGCAGCTGGCAACATGAATCACTCTTTCTTTACTATGCTGAAATATTGGAGCTCCTGAAAGAACTACCCTGAGCCACTTTCTTGTTTTACATCCTCCTTCTATGGCTTCAACTATCATCCATAAGCTGAACATTCCCAAATTTTTATTCCTAACCAAGACTAGCCTGAGCACTAGACCTATAATTCAGCTATCAACAGGTATCTATCTATACACCACACATACCTCAAACTCAACATTCGGAAACTGAATTCATAATCTTTCTTCCACATCTGCTCCTCATATTCTGGTTAACTATCTAATCTCCAGCTAAAACCCAGGAGTTATGTAAGACTCCTCCCTAGGTTAATCATCTGCGTTGACATATTACAGTAGAGAGGTAAGCTGATGAATCTTTTCCTTTTCCCATTGCCAAATGGGGATAATCATGCCTATGTCCATCTACTCTTCTCTACCAAGAAATCAGTGAGATATATGAAATGATGTTTGACTGTTTGATTAATGTTAAAGAATTTAAGATTCCTTCTGGGTGGCTGGAAGAAGAGAAAAGCTACATGACATCTGCTCCAAACTCAGAGTAACGAGGTCCTGATAACAGTTTATTCCAGTCTGTGAAAATCCCCAGTGTCTAGAAGTTAAAATTTCCATCGAACTGGGGTTGGCAGTAAGTTTCAGAGTTTAAATTAAATTCTTCATGATTCTGCTGACTAATGACCACAGGCTTAGAATGAAGCTATATGAACTATAATGCTTTAAATCCTTTCTGTAATGATAAGAGAGTTCATTTAAAAAGTATGAGTGCCTACCTGCTATGTTCAACATACAATGTGAAGTCTATGGGAGACACAAAAAGATGATCCAGTTCCTGCCCTCAGTAAATTTAATTTTGAATTTTATTTTATTTTATACAGCAGGTTCTCTTTTTCTTTTTAATTAATCAATTTATTTTTTGGCTGTGTTGGGTCTTTGTTGCAGTGCACGGGCTTCTCATTGTGGTGGCTTCTCTTGTTGTGGAGCACAGGCTCTAGGCGCGTGGGCTTCAGTAGTTGTGGCACGAGGGCTCAATAGCTGTGGCTCACGGTCTCTAGAGCACAGGCTCAGTAGCTGTGGCGCATGGGCTTAGGTGCTCCGCAGCATGTGGGATCTTCCCAAACCAGGGCTCTAACCCGTGTCCCCTGTATTTGCAGGCGGATTCTTAACCACTGCGCCACCAGGTTCTTGTTAGTTACCAATTTTATACATATTAGTGTATATATGTCAATCCAGATCTCCCAGTTCATCCCACCCCCTCTGCACTAAGTTTGTTATGTAGTTGAAAGATACTAAATTCACACAAACACTATGACATAAAAGCCAGTAAGTACAATCAGTGGCATTACCCCAAAATTCCCAATTTAAAATAATAAACTTTCAGCATTTCTTAGGGATGAAGAAAAAGGAAATGGAAAATAAACTATAGTCATAAGTAATCCAAAAGAGAAACTATAGTTTTATATTCCCAATCTTAATGTCACTGAAAAAATACACGTTTAATATATTATTTCAAAGAAAATGTTGCAAAAAGCAAAACTCTTCCTTACAACACACTTAATTACCTTTACTTGGGACTGATTTCTTCACTGAGGCTACATGATCTTCAGAGATTGTAAGACGCCTCAAAACATCAGCCAAAGCTGCCTTTAGCACAGTGATTTCATCTTCTTGTTGTTGAACTCTTAACTCAAGGGCTGAGAGGCGATCTTGAACATCAGAAGTACTTGCAGCAGAAATACTATCATCTATAAAGAAAAGAAAATATGGAATATTTTTAAAGGAAACTTCTTAAGAAAGAATCTAATGACATATAAGAAAAACTATACCAGATAAGTCTTTTAAAAGATGAGAAAAATTGAAAAAAAAATTGTTTTTGCACAGATTAATTTCTGTAAAGATTTTCATAGCTACTTGAACTAATTTAAAATAGTAAAAGTTAATACAGCTGACATGTAATTAAAATTATGAAAATTTTCCCACAGTCAAATTTTCCATATATTATACCATCACTGTAATAGTTTTTTCACCAAAATGTTCCCTAAATATATCACTCTGTAGACATTTGGAAACTTGCAAGACTGTAAACTATTCAAAGCATCCTTCTTACTTATTATATCATTATCATAATTATTTATGAAAATAAGGAGTACAAATCACTTCAATTTTGCTTTATGTATCAGATTCAGCATCAATGATCAGAAAGCATTCTTTACTTCTATCTTTATTATTATACTCTGAATCCCCTCCCCAAATATGGCTACATAATTAGTAAAAGACTTGTTGCTGCTCCTTCTCTCTCCCCAATGCCTCAACCTCTCTTAAAAAAAAAAAAAAAAAAAAAAAAAAAAAAGGTGGTTTCTATACAGCACATAGCTAATATCTGCCTTAGGTATGTAACAAGAACAACGACAAAATAAAGTTCGGCTGTAACATAGCAATTACAAACTACTTCCAAAGCTATGTAACTTGAGAGTATACTACTTTGTTAGATCAATCTGAATCCAAATGTTTATAAAAGATCAATTGCTATTGGCTAATTCACTATAAGCAGGAAAATTCAGGGGGGAAATTAGGTTCTCACAGAAGAATGGTTTGACCTGAGTGAGATATACTGGGTCAGTCATTCACACACTAAGCTATAGTGTGCCATTTTTCTCATATTGAGATAATGTGCCAGACATCTTAAGCAGACAATTTAACTCAAAGTTTGAGTTAAAAACAACAACAACAGGGCTTCCCTGGTGGCGCAGTGGTTGAGAGTCCGCCTGCCGATGCAGGGGACACGGGTTCGTGCCCCGGTCTGGGAGGATCCCACATGCCGCGGAGCGGCTGGGCCTGTGAGCCAAGGCTGCTGAGCCTGCACTCCACATCGGGAGAGGCCACAACAGTGAGAGGCCCGCATACCGCAAAACAACAACAACAACAACAAAACCCTCAGCATTTTAAAACCAAAGTTATCACCCTTTATTATGGAGCAGTAAACATATTCATATTTAAGACCTTATATGCCTACAGACAGCTCAGGCATACATATGCACTCTCTTCTGTCTTTAGAGGTATTCCAATGACAATATTTGGAGAAGTACTGGAATAGAAGGAAAAGTTGGGTTTTATCTTCAATTTAGACTTCAAATTCTAGTACCATAGTTAATCAGTTGTGTAATCTTAGGAAAGTTATTTTACCTCTTTGAACCTCAGTTTCTTTGTCTTTAAATATTGTTATGAAGAAGGTACCCAGGACATGTCCGACATTCAATAAATGTTTAACACACAACTTCAAAGTACAAAAAGTATCATTTGAGAGCTTTGGGCCCATGTATTACATAAAAGGCGGATATGTCAAACTTAGAGGTGCTTAAGAAAAGGACTAATAAGAACAATTCAGCTTCTTGTTTTAGAAGTTTTTATATTTGAGGTCTTTTTCATTTCCAGAGTGTTCTAGCTGAATTCTAGCTAATCCATACTCTGTATGTGTGTTACACTATGGTTACTATTATATTTGTCTGCCCAGAATACTTTCCTGTTTTCCTTCTTCTGGTAGGAGAACACCAGCTGTTTTGCGGAACTCCACCAGTTTTTGAGGTTCCATTAGGGCTGTCAATCTAGGATGCCTCATTCTCCTCTCTACCACCCTGCACTATTAATAGGTTGAAGCGAAGGAAGCGACCTTTTTAGTTGGTAAAAATAGGACTATTGGTAATTTCATATGGTTCAACCTAATACTAGCATAAAATGGTTGTGAGATATGGGTTAGGCCAAATGGAGTCCTCCCAAATTTCAGAGAGAGAGAGAGAGAGAGGTGTAGCCCATCCTTCTTGGTTTATCAACTATAAGGACACACAGACCTAGGGCTGTCAGTGATAAAGAGTCTTGCTGCCCTGAGTTCCAGTTCTAGTCTCTGAAGCCCTGGACCTTCAATTCTGAGAGCTACTCTAATATTTCTTTTAACTAATTATGTAACCTAATAAACTCTCTTTTTACAAGCCATCACTTGTAAGCCAAAGGTCCTGATTAAGTCAGTAAATTATACAGATATGCCTTTCTAAATTGTTCTTAATTTATGAAAGATGGGTTATGTATCTAAATTATAATCACAGGTAAAATATTTATGTGATTTTTATAAACACATGATCTCCTTAATTCTTTTGAGAAGGCAGCAAAGGCTAGTGGAAAGATTATCAGACTATAATGCCAAGGGTATAGTCCTGGGTTTTAGTACCAGCATGGTAACTAGCTTTTACTTTTGGTAAGTCACTTAACTTTTACAGACTTTGATTTTTTAAAAAATGACTAAAGTTTTTATTTTGTAAAACTTGGGACAGTCACATGAAAGGTGGTTCAGCTTGTAAAAATCCTACCACAACCTGCTAGATACTGTGATAAGATACAAGGACAATTTTTCAAAGGCCATAACAAGCAAAAAGTTAACTATTAACAATGTCCTGCATTTATATAGTACCTTTCCTGTTTATTACCTCATCCCCCTCCTCGGTCTATCTGTATTTTGTATTTGAGGAAACAGCTTGAGAAGTTAAATAGCTTGCCCAAGGTCACCAAACTCGTCTTGATATCTGAAACTCAAACAGAGGACTCCTGACTCACAGTTTAAGTGCCCTTTACTCTATTTCATGCTGCATCTTAACAATAATCACAGGAGGACCGAATAAATCTATTCTTTCACAAAGCCAGACAGGGTTTAAACTATGAAGTGATATAATCAGATTTCTGTTTTAAAAAGGTTATTTTGGTTTCTGTGAGAGAGTGGATTGGAACAGAATAAGAGTAAATGTAAGGAGAGCAGGCAGGAGGGTAATGCAGTAACCCGTGTGAAAGGTGAAGGTGGCCTAGGCTAGGAGTAAGGTGTTCATGTGTCTCGATTTGTCCAGGACAAACATGTCTGCTATCTCAGTAAAAACATTACAACGTTCCTTCTTTCTCTCTAAATTTTCCCAGTTTGAATGATCAATTACAGGGTCACTCAAGCTAAGGCAACAGCAACAACAGAGATGCAAAGTGGCATAGTAGTTGATTATAGCCCTGAAACCCTGTAACATCTTCCTAATATCTTGGCCCTTCACCTTTTCAGAGGCAAGTAGAACTGTGCGTAAATTCTGGTGTTACACTGCCTGAATAGATCTGTTTGCTACTTACCAGCTCTGTGACAGGTTTCCTCATGTAATTTTTTCATGCTAATTAGTACTCATCTCAGGTTTGAGATTATTAGGTGAAATAATGCACAGCACTGTCATACAGTGAGGGTTCAGTAAGTTACTATTTTGTATAGTGGTGTTCTTTATTACACTGTTTATTATTGCTACAAAATTGGAAATGACCTAAAGTCCCTGGATGGAGTTAATAAGCTATATGTTCACACCACAGAAAGCCATGCAATTAAAAACAATAAGTATATAAACCAGAAGTTTGAAAGATCTATAAGACGAATCAAGTGGAGTAAATAAGCAAATTGGGGAACAACATGTACTAAATAATTTATTGAAACACACACACTGAAACATACTTCTAAAAAATAAACAAAAAACTTCATATTTATATATGTATATAATGTACACATAGAAAAAAGTCTAGAAGCATACACATCAAACTGGTAATGGGGTTACTTTTGACTCGGAGAGTGAGATTAGAAGGATAAGGGTAAAGAGAAATTTTTGCTTTTTAGTGTATTTCTATATTATTTGAATTTCACAAAAATGTATCATATGTTACTTTTCATATGTTATTTAAACTTATATTTAAGCTAATATACAGTGCTTCTGAAGCTTAATTTCTTAAAGCAAGTTTCCTTCAGACACAGCATTCCAATTTCATAAAGGAACATATCAGAGCATAAGGCAATTAACTTAAATTTGCATTCATTGATTATAAAAGCTAGAACAGAGACTATCTTAAAGATCAACAGCCCCTACTGCCATTTTATAGATAAGTAAACTAAGACTGAAATTAGGTGAGTTACTCCTGGGCACACAGCAAACTGGAGTTAGAGCTCCTTCCTCAGATGACTCGATAGAACCCATCGCTCTTGCTCTTTCCATTTTCAAAACTTTGTTATGTTTTTCTCTCCCAATCTCTAATGTACCACATGCTCATTCACAATAAACTTTTTAAGAATACATATGTTCAGTAAATATATCTATTTTCTGGGGGCTTAATTCCACTCCCCCTTCTTGATGCAAGTACATTGATTCCTTTTCCTTATACTGTGGTAGTCTCTTATTTCCTTGCTGCTTCTCAAAATAGTTTCTAGCCTTGAGGGTTAAAATATGAACTACAAATAAATTCCCAAGGGTTATTAAACTCATTAAGGGGGGGAAATAAAAAAGAAAGAAAGAAAGAGAGAAAAGAGAAAGAAGTCCATAAACTTCTTTTCCATCAGTCTAATCTATTTATTGGCATAAGTAAGGTCTCTTTTATTAGAGATGCAAGCAAAAAAAAAAAAAAAAGTAACTAGTAAACTTTCATATCCAATATGACAGTTTTTAAACTACAACAGTAGTCACTCATGCTTTTACTACAGTGAATCATAGTTAATTTGTCTTCTAAACTGTCAAGAAATACATGTTACCTTTGAAGAGGTATTCTATGCTAAGTATCTAAAAGTTGGCAACCCAGCCTCACATCAGAACGAGGCATGCCTATACATTCTAGCATCTTTTGAATATCAGTGGTTTTATGTAAATCTTTCTAAAATAGATCACTTATTTTCCTGTCTTCTTAACAAGGGCATATAATTATAACACAGCAACTTCTAGATGACTCAGTCTTCACTGAAAATATTACTTTGTGCTGCAAGCACTGTGATAAAATGACACCCTGGAGGCTATTATATTTCTAATTAAATAATTTAAAGTACATTTTCAAACTTATAATCTTTCTTCATACCTTTTCTGCTTCTTTCTTTGCAGTTAGTATTAACTATGACAGTCTATAGCAATACTCCTTTCTAATCTAATTTCCTACATTATGGGATATTGGATAACCAATCCTTTTGAACTGTTTATAAGAAGAAAAAATAATCTCTGAAATTAGGACCTCTTCTATTAAAAAATTTATTTTATGTATGTATATTATATGCAAATAGATTATATATATGATGTATACAATTTAAACACAGAGGAAAAAAATGGACACAGACTCAGGCCTAATATTTGTGTCACTGGAGTCCCAGAGGAAGAGGAGAAAAAGATTCTAGATGAAAAAAGTATGTGAAAAAATAATGGCAGAACTTCCCAAGTTAAATTAAAATTTAAAAGTTCATTAAAATTCAGTATATTGAAGTCCCTATCTCCACCACACATGAAAATCAAATCCAAGCAGATTAAAGAATTAAGGGCAAAATTATAAAACCTTTAGAAAAATAATAGAGAATATTTTCATATCCTGCAAGTAGAGAGGAGGTTCCTAAACAAGATACAAAAAGCACTATCCATAAAAGTAAATATTGAAACTACATTAGAATTCAGAATACATGTCCACTAAAAGACACAGTAAAGAGAAAAAGCAATTCACAAACGAGGAATAGTTCTTACACTTACAAGTGATAAAGGATTAGGATCCTGAATACAGAATTCCTACAAATCAATCAGAAAGACAATCCTACAGAAAAATTGGCAAAAGCCTTGACTAAACACCTCATGGAAAAGAAAACATAAATGGCCAATGAACATATGAAATGAGGCTCAAGCACCTCATTAATAATCTTGAAAAGGAAAATTAAATTAAAACTATATGAAACACTATTTTATGCTCACCAAACAGGCAAAAAATTTTAAGCATGACAATATCAAGTATTCCCTAGGATACAGAGTAATGTGAATTCTCATATATTACTGGTAGGCGGTAAACTGTTTCAAGACTTTGAGATTAAAAAACAAAAACAAAAGTAACACCAACTCTGGCATCATCTGGTAAAACTGAAGATGCACACATTCTATGACCCAGCAATTCCCCTCCTGGGTGTATAGACCCCGACCTACAGCAGGGTTGGCAATCTTTTTCTGTGAGGGCCAGACAGCAAATATTTTAGGCTCTGCAGACCACATCATCTCTGTAGCAACTACTCAAATCTGCCTTTGTAACAAAAAAACAGCTATAAGTACGTAAATGATTGTGTGGTTATGTTCCAATAAAACTTTTTTTTTATAAAACAGGTGGCCTGGAGGGGCTTTCCTGGTGGCACAGTGGTTGAGAGTCCGCCTGCCGATGCAGGGAACATGGGTTCGTGCCCAGGTCCGGGAAGATCCCACATGCCGCTGAGCGGCTAGGCCCGTGAGCCATGGCCGCTGAGCCTGCGCGTCCGGAGCCTGTGCTCCACAATGGGAGAGACCACAACAGTGGGAGGCCCGCGTACCGCAAAAACAAACAAACAAACAAACAAAAACAGGTGGCCTGCCAGGCACAGTTTCCCAACCTCTGCTCTTGCATACATACACCAACAGAAATGTTCAATAATGTTCACAACAGCAAAGTTCACAATAGAAACAAACTGGAAACAACCTAAATGTCCATTAACTATAAAATGTGTAAATAAATTGTGATATAAACATTCAACAGAATACTACAAAGTGGTAAAAATAAACTATGGCTACATGAAACATCATGTATAAATCTCAGGAATATAATAATGAGTGTAAAAAGCAAGTCGGACTTTACATAAAGTTCAAAAAATACAAAAGTAAATAATATATTGCTTAGAACAAAACCACAGAGCAAGGGAATGACATATACAAAATTTATGACAATAGTTACTTCTAATGGTGTAGGGCAGGGGATAGTACAGGGAGGCCTCCACAGGTAATGGAACATCTATGTCATAAAGACAATTAAAACATATATTGTATACTTTTTTGAGGTGGAAGTTAGTGATTTTTCTCTTCTGAGAGAGGATGGGGAACGTGGATGACTAGACTATATAATTACTCACTTTTTTTTTTTTTAAGAACAATGAAACCATTTTTGCAAATTAAATCCCAAAACAGATAAAACAGATAGAGTTGTACTTCCAAAGAACCCTGAGGTTCTGTGTCATAAAAACAACTAAACCAGGTGGTTTTTATGACTGCTTTGAGGGCTAATGGAATGACCTTAAGATTAGCTGTTACCTATGAACCTTTGGGGAAAAAAAAGTCCATCTCAAAAAGGTATATGATATGAGATATAATACCATCCAAAGAACAAATATTTAAAAAAAAATTAAAAACAGTCTCTGATCTCCCCTTCCTAAAGCACTTATGTTAAGACACTGGGCAGGCCTTAATGGGTAGAATGGTAGTGGCAAGGATTAGAAGAGCTAATATGGGTGAAGAACCATGAGAAACCAGTAACAACACCATGCATTGTTTACAGTTAAAAAAAGTGAGGGCACTAACCTAAAGGACTATCAATGGGGAACTGATTAAATAAATAGTTGTATTACGGTACACTACGGAGCTCTTAAAAAGGATGGTACATATTTAAAATCGTAAATAAGAAAGTTTACTAGGAGTAACAACATACTATAAAGAAAAAAACTGCAGGCAACATTTATAGTGTAGTTGTATCTGTGTAGAACTGTATATCCACAGGCATACATACACCTACAGATGTATAGAGAGACTGGAGGTATGTCTCTGGCAAGTGGGATTTCAGACGATTTTGCTTACTTATACTTTTACTTTAGATGAATTTTCTGCAAAACAAGCAAAATTCTTTGTAAATAAAACTTAAACTATTGGGGCTTCCCTCGTGGTGCAGTGGTTAAGAATCTGCCTGTCAATACAGGGGACACGGGTTCGAGCCCTGGTCCAGGAAGATCCTACATGCCGCGGAGCAACTAAGCCCATGCACCACAACTACGGAGCCTGCGCTCTAGAACGCATGAGCCACAACTACTGAGTCTGCACGCCTAGAGCCCATGCTCTGCAACAAGAAAAGCCACCTAATGAGAAGCCCGCACACCGCAAGGAAGAGTAGCCCCCGCTTGCCGCAAATAGAGAAAAGCCTGCACGCAGCAACAAAGACCCAAGGCAGCCAAAAATATAAATAAATAAATAAATAACCAAAAAAAACCAAACAAACTATTTTCTCAGTAAAGAAAAGCAAAGCTAATCCAGGCTGTGATGTAAACCTACTTAGTAACGCACCCAAATTTTCAATACAAGTTTGGTTAACATGTAGATTTTTATGCATAGTGAATGAAAACATTTCTGTAAAAGTATACATCTCATAATGTTCGAAAGAAATATTCTCAAGCTAATAAGAGACACAAAAATCAAAACAATACACCCTAAGGAAAATCGGGTCTTTAAACATCATTTCTTCAAAAGAACAAAACAAAATCACAACTGATTTGTCACATTAGTAAATTCCAATCAGAAAGCATTTAGCAACTTAAATGGTTTTTTCTTTGTTTTAAAATGGAATTAGTTATCTTTAAATATTGTCTCATCAAGACAAATATTTAAGTATTATATCAAAAAGTTATGCATTATGTATTCTAGAACAGCTAAAATTTACTTTCGGAAATAAACCATAAGAAAATATATTCATAAAAACAGCTCATAAAAAGATATATTTATGCAGGAATTAATGTTTCCTATTTATCTTAATATTCTACTTCTAAAAGTCAAATTTTTCTCTCAAAGAAGTTTTAATTAAATAAGGCATTTTAACTGTTAAAGCTTGGATATTTTATTTCTCTAATAAATGACAATATTAATTACCTCCACCTAGCAATATTATATGAAAATAAGACTATCTAATTTGTCTTCAACTGAATAACACAAACAATGTTGACTTATATTTTCTACTTTTAAAAACTTAAGTTTGTTTTTCCTTGTAAGATATTCTTACTAAAAATTCCCCTGCTGGCATAAATTATATAAGAAATTGTGTTAAATAAAATATAAAACCACTTTTGCTACAGCACTCCGGACATGAAGGCTAGTCCCAGGGAAGGACTTTACTTTGTTCTATCGCTAGGATTCATTCACAATTAAGACTTTTTTCAAAGTCTCACTTAAAACAAAATTAAAAACAGATAATTGGATAATTCTGCTTTTGACGTTTTTTGGTTAGACTTCACAGAAGCAGAAGTCAAGCTTAATTACACAATTCTGATTTCTTATTATTTGAGAGGCGCTTTTATTTTTTTACTGTTTTCCACTAAAAACTTTTAATTTTTTTCCTCACAAATAATATGATGACTGTCTTTTGGGGGGCGGGGCGCAGGGAAAGAACAAGTTGAACAAAGCCCATTCTGCCCTTACAACAGGATATATTTGCTTATAAAGGGGGTACAGTCTTAAGTACTTTATAAAAGTAGGTAGGCAAATATTTATGCCATTATTGACACATACATTTAAAGGAAGGAGGAGGGGAGGCACGGAAGAGACCTAGATGCATTCCCACATCCTCAGATTTCTTTTGTCACGAGTAGTAAAGTTTGTGACACAAGTCTGAATCCCCAGGAAAGGAAAGATACGTTACCAGTGCAGAAGCTCCTAAATGTAGAGGAAGCACACACTGAAGCGAGACCAGGCAAGCGGTCTTCCATTCTTGCCACCTACGTTACAAGCAGTATAAACCAGTTCTGTCTACGTTTCCTGCTGCCTTCCCAGATAGTTCCAGAGCAAATCCCAGCTCCCTAAATCTCACGACATACTTTACATTCTGAGGAAATCCTCCCGATCCAGATGGCCTACCACCAAGCACTTCTATGTTGGCACAAATAAAAACTTCTTAAGATAGTTCTCCGGCCCCTTTGCTCTCTGATCTAAAGAAAAGTTTTCTACTTATTTATAAAGAGAGACAAAGAAACTGAAGGAGAGAGAGGAAACAGAGCACGCAGGCAAAAGGAGGGTAAAGATACAGAAAAAAAAACTTGGGCTGCTTTGGGGAGTGGCTAAATTCCAGGCACAGGCAGAAACACATTTTTAATGCACCAAATGAATATTCACTACAATTATTTGGTTGTCCTCAGGCACTACTTTTCTGATCTTCTTTCAATTGGTTAAGAGTAAGGTACAACTGCTTCAAATGCAAAACCCAGTTTTTGCCTTCTGAAACTAAAACATATTAAATAGTTTCTATAAATAACAGAGTTAAAGCCCCCCAAATGAGTATTTTTCTCTACTAGGAAATTAAATAAACAATGTGTGTGCAAAGTGGCAAGTCACATTTCCTTTTTCCTTTTGCTTTTGTTTAATATAAAATGAAATCCACATGAACTGTAAAGAAACTAAAAGAATGATCACTTTTCATTAATTTTTAAAACCTAAGTGTAACATGGCTGATTTATTACAACCATTTCACTAGAATAAGATAATGAATACAATTAACAATGAGAATAGTCCCTTTTCTTAATTCACTAATTTTCCAAATTATTTTAAAATAATACAACTGTATTAGTAGTAACCTATAATGATTTACATCTGGTCAGAAATTCTGATATCAAATCACATATGCTTACAATAATGTAAAAGAATAAGGGAACTGAAATTATAAATATCTTTAGTCTCTCTTATAAAACCATGTAAAAGCAGGTGAAAGTTAATGAATGAAACGTGTATCTATTCTTTTGATAACTACTTCTAAAGCTAATTAAAGAACAAATTCATGGAGATAAGTGTCAAAACAAAGCTACTGACAGATCATCTCTTCAGTTTGTTGCTTTTAAGCTTTATATTTATAATTAAGAAAAGCAAATTTAAACCAAACCAAAGTAAAACAGAAACAACTGGACTACTATAAACACACACACACACACACACACACACACAATACTGTGAAATGGATAAAACCTAAACCAAACATTAAGAGCTATGCTACAAAGATTGAGATGAGGATAAACTAAAAGCAAAGCTGATAAAAGACAGAGGAATGAAGCAAAATGACCTAGATTAATATTTACAGAAGAAAGTGGGAACCATCAAGAGTGTTTCCTAAAGTGAGACTTGGGAAAGTTCTTCTCTATAGATTAATACCTGGTACAGATTCATCAAAATACAGGAGCTACTTGGAAGATTAATAGGAATTAAATGGGCTGGGGTGTGTGTAATGTGTCTGAAACAAATAGGGGATACCAAGTAGGATGAATAAAAGCAGACAGAATGGGAAATATAATGATACAAAGGAAATGTAATGCCAGGCACAGACTAGGACGGAGTTCAAATTCTTGCTATTGATTGGTGAGAAGCTCTGAAGCAGATTGTACTTTATTGTTTCTCTTCAGTCAACAGACAAATGTAAGACGATAGTTTTATAATTTAGGTCTCAACTACTCTTCTTTACAACAAATGCAGCCCAATTAAATGACTGCTCACAGACTCCTAAGGTTAGAGAAGGACTGTCAAGAAGTTCTGCAACCTAGTGCTTTGTAATTAGTACGTAACAAAAAGGCTCCCCTTATACATACACTACAGTACATGGGCTTCTTTTTACCACCTCCCATTTGTAAACTGCTACTAATTTGTAGATTATATACCTTGGGCATTCCTTTCTTCTCAAATCAAAATTTGATGTCAGGCCAGAAAGTATGTGGTTCCTAATCTCAGCTTAGTTTTTCTTTGCTCAAGAATCATCTTCTCTCTTTACTATTACAGTCAATCTTTCCAAAACACTTACTCATACATTCAAGTATTTGAGTACTATGATGTACAGAATCTCTTCGAGATGCTGAGGTGAATTAAAAGGAATTTTACCTACTAGAAATTAGAAATTAAAGGACGCACTTAAGAGATGCTACTCAAGATGCAGGATTGATGGAATATGGTCACTGACTGGATGAGGGGATGAAAAGTAGGGAAGGGTCTCCTTGTTCTATTTGGAATAGTGAGCAAATGGTTAGATAACATTCACTGAGCTAGGAATAAAGGAAAAGAAACAAGGTTGGGGGGAATGAGGAAGTAGAATGATGAGCACTTTTGGACCTGCTGAGTTTGAGGTCACTGCAACAAAAGTATAACTAGGTCTTGGGCTTAAGACAAAGGCCTAAACTAGAGACGTACTTTTGAAAACTGTACTGGGATATAAATGATACCTAGAGTCACTAGAATTGACTGGGAGTGAGAAGAGAATAGGGCCAAGGTTATTTTTAGGGCCGCCAGAAGGAAAGGAACGTGCAAATAACACAGAATAAAAACTGTCAGAAAGGTAATAATAGATTCAGGAAAAGAATAATAATTTCAAAGACTGAAAGGACATCAAAAGACAAGGACTGAAAATGGTCCACTGGATTTGGCAATTATTATGAGACCTTTACCAGAGAAGTTTCAGTGAATTGTGACTTGGAGGTAAAGAAGTCTTTTTAAGGAATCTGGTTGAAGATGGAAAGGGGGAAAATGGAATGAGGTGGGGAATGAGTTGTGCAAGGTTGTTGAAGGGGCTTTTGTTCAACATTTACAGGGTTTGGGGAAGGAACCGATGAGAAAGTGAGCTGTACTAACACAAGAGGGCACGCAGCAAAGCTCCTGTGTTAGAGACGATGTGAAGGACTAGAGTAAAAAACACAGACCAAAGGACGAGCCTCAAGAAGGGACAGCCAACCTTGTCCTCAATGGTGAAAAACTGAAACCATTTCCTAAAAGACAACCCTCAGAATGGGAGAAAATATTTGCAAATGAAGCAACTGACAAAGGATTAATCTCCAAAATTTATAAGCAGCTCATGCAGATCAATAACAAAACAACAAAAACCCAATCCAAAAATGGGTAGAAGAACTAAATAGATATTTCTCCAAAGAAGATATGCAGATCACCAACAAACACATGAAAGGATGCTCAACATCATTAATCATTAGAGAAATGCACATCAAAACTACGATGAGGTATCACCTCACACTGGTCAGAATGGCCATCATCAAAAAATCTACAAACAATAAATGCTGGAGAGAGTGTGGAGAAAAGGGAACCCTCTTGCACTGTTGGTGGGAATGTAAATTAATACAGCCACTATGGAGAACAGTATGGAGGTTCCTTAAAAAACTACAAATAGAACTACCATAGGACCCAGCAATCCCACTACTGGGCATATACCCTGAGAAAACCATAATTCAAAAAGAGTCATGTACCAAAATGTTCATTGCAGCTCTATTTACAATAGCCAGGACATGGAAGCATCCTAAGTGTCCATCAACAGATGAATGGATAAAGAAGATGTGGCACATATATACAATGGAATATTACTCAGCCATAAAAAGAAATGAAATTGAGTTATTTGTAGTGAGGTGGATGGACCTAGAGTCTGTCATACAGAGTGAAGTAAGTCAGAAAGAGAAAAATACCGTATGCTAACACACATATATGGAATAAAAATTTTTAAAAATTCAGAAGGACCTAGGGCCAAGACGGGAATAAAGACACAGAGAATGGACTTGAGGATACGTGGAGGGGCAAGGGTAAGCTGGAACAAAGTGAGAGAGTGGCATGGACAAATACACACTACGAAATGTAAAATAGCTAGTGGGAAGCAGCCACATAGCACAGGGAGATCAGCTCGGTGCTTTGTGACCACGTAGAGGGGTGAGATAGGGAAGGTGGAAGGGAGGGAGATGCAAGGAGGAAGAGATATGGGGACATAAGTATAACTGATTCACTTTGTTATAAAGGGGAAACTAACACACCATTGTAAAACAATTATACCCTAATAAAGATGTTTTAAAAAATGCAAAAAAAAGGACACTGTTTTATTTAAGAATGAAGGGGAGAAGATGAGAGCAGGCCCACATATTTGTTCTTTCTTTTTTTTTGCGGTACGCGGGCCTCTCACTGTTGTGGCCTCTCCCGTTGCGGAGCACAGGCTCCGGACGCGCAGGCTCAGCGGCCATGGCTCACGGGCCTAGGCGCTCCGCAGCATGGGGGATCTTCCCGGACCGGGGCACGAAGCCGTGTTCCCTGCATCGGCAGGCAGACTCTCAACCACTGCGCCACCAGGGAAGCCCCACATATTTGTTTTTATACCTAAATTTTTTATCTTGTGAAGCAGGAGACAAGGTCACCTGCTAAGCCGAGCTGGTTAAAGCTTAAGCTGAGTGGCTAAGTGTGGAATTGTTTATACCATCTGACTCATCACAATGCAGGATATTATAATCATCTTTTAACAAAGTTACATTTTAAATCCCTAATTAGATCGTAAAGTCCTCTAGAGAAGAAGCTATTTCTTTTTTGTTTTCCTCTACACCTGGAAGTACCACATGTAGCAGTAACTCTTCAAATAGTGGTTGATTTATCGTGGCTGTACTTTAGAACCAGCGGCAAAGACAGGATAAAACAAAGGATGAGATAGAAACCCCTATTACCTTAGTGACATGCAGAAGACGGAGGATGCTTTAGAAGAACAAAACCCCCCACATGAGAAGTTTCACTGAACTGGGAGGAGGATCTAGAAGAAACAATTTCAGCCAATGACTACATGATAGAAAAGATAGGTATCTCTCTCCTATTTTCTTCATTACCTTAAATACCTCTTCCTTTTTCAGCTTCTTTTTCTGAATATCCCCCTTTCCTCTTTTGTAACTGGACTTTGAGACCATCTACCTACCTACCTACCTACCTATCTCGCTGCCTTTCCTCCCCCTCCTCCTCCTCTCTCTGCCACAACATGCCTAAAATGAAGTACATTTTTGTTACTGCTGTCACAGTTTTAGAGATTTAGCCTAATCAAAAGGTTGGATATTTTTGCACTACTGTGCCTCAACCCAGACTTTATTTCACCACTAGATGTTTCTTTTTCTTATTTTCATAAGTAAATGAGCTCAAATGCTTATATTTCTCTTTAAAAAAACCCACTTTATTCCCCTCCTTAACTCCTCTCACAAACTCATAGCTTTCTCCAGGTATTTAGTCCTAAATTTACTCACATTTTCTCTCTCTCGAGCGCACGCACACACACACAGACACACACACACACTCCTGGTAAATCACTGGCCTTGGTAGAAAATATAGCATGTCTTGCTTTTAAGAAAACTATTCTACCATATTAGTTTTTGTTAAAAAAACTGTTCTTGGAACACAAAGTTCATGTGTAACTGAAAACTTATTTAATTTGCATACACTGGTTAAGAATATAATGCTGGGTTTAGATTCTATGAATTCAAAAACTGGCCTTGCCATTTACTAAATGTATAACCTGGGGGCTTCCCAGGTGGCACAGTGGTTAAGAATCCACCTGCCAATGCAGGGGACATGGGTTCGAGCCCTGATCCGGGAAGATCCCACATGCTGCGAAGCAACTAGGCCTGTGCGCCACAACTACTGAGCCTGAGCTCTAGAGCCTGAGAGCCACAACTACCGGAGCCCATGTGCCACAACTACTGAAGCCTGCATGCCTAGAGCCCATGCTCCGCAACGAGAAGCCACCACAATGAGAAGCCCATGCACCACAATGAAGAGTAGCCCCTGTTCGCCACAACTAGAGAAAGCCTGTGTGCAGCAATGAAGACCCAACACAGCCAAAATAAATAAATAAATAAATAAATAAATAAATAATAATAATAATAATAAAAATAAATGTATAACCCTGGGCAAATTTTTAAACTTCTCCATGCCCCAGTTTCTTCATCTTTAAAATGAGGCTAAGAGCACCTAACATATAAAATTATAGAAAATTTAATAGATAAATCACCAAAGCACATTTTAAAAAAATGAAAGTAAGAACTAAAATAATTATTAAGATTCTAAAATAAAGGCCTGGTAAACCCACACCTAGATTGCCTTAATTCTTAATGATTAGTAAGATTTGTGTGGTCAGGTACCCAAATAGGTCAAAGATTTCCTGAAACACTCTCAAACATCAGCAGAAAGAGATGTTACATTATTTTACTAATTATTTATTCACTAAATTCCATTTCATCATCAGGAAGTTAAAAAGACTAAATTGGAATTAGCAGAAAAGATTAAATACAACACAAAAATATGTGTTATTTATTTGATAATCACTTTTAACATTCAGTGATTTGTAATTATATGCCATTCATTGTTAAGAGTTTGAATAAGATGGTCTCCAAACCTAAGAGGCATGGATGAGTGGGGGAGAGAGAAACTGTAAACAAATAAATACAATAGAGTATAATACAACAGTTGTCCTGATAAATATATACAGAAAATAGTGGGACCCGAAAAAGGAAGTTAGCCAAAATTTTTAATGGTGGAGAAGGTCTGGTCTCTGGAACAAGTTATTTTTGTGTTAAAAGAAAAATACCAATGAGAATTTTTTTTTTTTTTTT
>NW_020174013.1:5931266-5965878 GCF_003031525.2 Neophocaena asiaeorientalis asiaeorientalis | reverse complement strand
TTTTTTTGCAGTACGTGGGCCTCTCACTGTAGTGGCCTCTCCCGTTGCGGGGCACAGGCTCCGGACGCGCAGGCTCAGCGGCCATGGCTCACGGGCCCAGCCGCTCCGCGGCATGTGGGATCTTCCCGGACCGGGGCTCGAACCCACATCCCCTACATCGGCAGGCGGACTCCCAACCACTGCACCAACAGGGAAGCCCCCAATGAGAATTTTTTAAAAAGCAATGCAACTGGAGAGCTTACTATGTAAGCCTATTAAACATAAGGCAAAAATGTTAACTTCTAAATAATAAGATTACAGACATAACCCAAATGATATGATTATTAGTACTGAATATCAAATATTAAATGATAAACTCTGAGTACATGGTACTTTTACCTACTTAAAAAAAAATAAAAATTAAAAAAGAGGAGGAGGAGGAGGAAGGGAGAGGGAGAGACCCAGAGGAAACATATCAATTAACAACCACCAGTTGTATCTACAAAACTCATCAATTTCATTCCTAAAACTATGTAATTGAAGGGCATATGTATTGCAGTTTGTCACACAAAATTGAATTCTTTGACCATGAGCACGTTTAGGGTTTTTCTTTGTTGGGGAGAGGTAGTCAAAGGAATAGCCTTAACAGGCCCATATCAATTTTGAAAGCAGGTAGGATGTAATTCTTTAAAACTGAAAAGGAGAAGGGACACCATTTTACATAGTATATAAAACTAAAAGTGGAAAAAGACAGGATTAAACAAGTACAGTACAAGGCCCAAGAAAATCCTGCTTTCTGAGGGGATTCCCTTTGCTGAACCTCAGAGAAATTGTGTGGGATCCTGCTACTGCAATCAAAACTGTATTTTTATACAACTGCCATCCATCACAGGCCTGAGAATTATCTGCAGTATGTGCATCTTTACTCAGAATTTAAGTGTATCTGGAAGATCTAACAGATTAACTCTTCTTTAAAAGACTTTCAGACCAAGCCCAAACTGACAAGAACTCTCCTTCTAATCCACTTGCAAATAAATGTACCTAGGGCACTCAAACAATGGGAGACCCAATACACTATTAGATAACCATAAAGGTACAGTTTACACATGGCGGTGCAAATCATTAGCACTCATTTGTCACTTAATTTAGGTAGCATTATTTCTTTAAAAATAAAACAGGGGCTTCCCTGCTGGTGCAGTGGTTGGGAAGCAGCCTGCCAATGCAGGGGACACGGGTTCGAGCCCTGGTCCGGGAAGATCCCACATGCTGCAGAGCAACTAAGCCTGTGCGTCACAACTACTGAGCCTGTGCTCTCGAGCCCGTGAGCCACAACTACTGAGCCCTTGTGCCACAACTACTGAAGCCTGCCCGTGCTCTGCAACAAGAGAAGCCACCGCAATGAGAAGCCTGCGCACCACAACGAAGAGTAGCCCCCGCTCGCCGGAACTAGAGAAAGCCTGCGCACAGCAACAAGGACCCAACACAGCCAAAAAAAAATAAATTAAAAATAATTAAAATAATAAAATAAAACACATTTTTATATTTCCACAAAATATTTATTCATTCTACATTTTACTGAGTGACTAATTTGTCAGGCACCATATTAAACCCAAGGACACAAATTCAAATTCAGTTCTTCCCACTTCAAAAAGTAAAAAATTTAAAGGCAAAAATTTTAAACAGACATTATAATGCATATAAGAAATATGTAAATATTGCCTATAGATCAATAAGAAAAGACAACCTAAGAGAAAAAATGTGACAAAGATATGAATAGGCAAACTTCTGTTTGTAGGGAAGATGGATCAACCTCACTGCTAATTAGGGACATACAAATTAAAATCACAAGCTACTATTTCATATCCATTAAATAAACAAAAACTGTAAATTCTGGCCACACCAAATGTTGGCATCAGAACTTTTATACATTTTGAAGGAAAGTGTACATTAATAAACTACTTGGGAGCAAGATTTACTGAATTTGAAGGTACACTTACTCTACAAGCCAGCAACCCCACTCTCAAAAATAGGCCATGGCCTTGAATAGACATTTCTCCAAAGAAGATATATAAATTGCCAATAAGTACATGAAAGAATGTGGAGAAATTAAAACTCTGTGCACTTCTGGTGGGAATGTAAAATCATGTAACTGCTGTTCAAAACACCCCAGCAGTTCCTCAAAAAGTTAAACATAGATCCAGCAATTCCACTTCTAGGGATATATACCCAAAAGAATTGAAAGCAGGGACTCAAACAGATACGTGTGCACCAATGTTCATACCAGATTATTCACAATAGCCAAAAGGTGAAACCACCCAAATGACTACCCACAGATGAATAAACAAAATGTGGTATATACATACAATGGAATATTATTTGACCTTAAAAAGGAATAAAATTGACACGAGCTACAACATGGCTTGTAATTATTATGCTAAATAAAATAAGTCGGACACAAGAGGACACCTACTGTATGATTACATTTAAGTGAGGTATCTACAAGAGGCAAATTCATAGAGACAGAAAGTAGAACAGAGGTTACCAGGGCTGGGAAAAGAGGGGAATGTTGAAATATTATTCAATGAGTATGAAGTTTCTGTTTAGAATGACAAAAAATGTTATGAAAATGGACAGTGGTGATGGTTACACAACACTGTGAATTATATACCTAAAAATGGCTAAAATAGTAAATTTTATGTTATGTATATTTTATCACAATAATAAAAAAAATCACACCACACAAAAATATTACACCACACACAAAACAATCACAGTGTGGTATCACTTCACACCCACCAGGACGGGTGCAGTCAAAATGACAATTAGTGTTGGTGAGGCTGTGGAGAAGCTGAACCCTCGCACACTGCTGTGCGGAATGTAAATGGTGCAACCACTTTGGAAAACAGTCTGGCAGCTCCTCAGAAAGTTAAACATAGAGTTACCATATGACCCAGCAATTCCCTCCTAGATATATACCCAAGAAAAACAAAAAGATATGTCCACACGAAAACTTGCACATGAATGTTCATAGCAGCATTACTCGTAAGAGCCAAAAGGTAAAAATAACCCAAATGTCCACTGAATGATGAATGGATATTCACTCATGTGGTATAACCATACAATGGAATATTATTTATTTTCAGCCATGAAAAGGAATGAAATACTGATATATGCTGTAACACAGATGAATCCTGAAAACATGCTAAGTTAAAGAAGACAGTCACATATTGTATGATTCCATTTATATAAAATGTCCAGAACAGGCAAATGTGTAACAGAAAGTAGACTCGTGGTTGCCTATAGATTATAGGAGATGGGGGAAATGGGGAGTGATGGCTGAAAAACAAAGAATTTCTTCCTGTGGTGATGGAAATGGTCTAAAATTGATTGTAATGAAGGTTGTACAACCCTGGGAATATACTAAAAACCACAGTGTTGTATAGTTGAAATGTGTGGTATATGAATTATAGTGCAAAAAAGCTACTACCAAACCAACAACAAACCCTTCATTCAATAAGCAACAAAAACTTTCATTTCGTAATTTAAATTGTAAATTCCCTTAGAAGGTATAAGTAGAGTTGACATTTTCCCAAAAGTATAAATGACTGGCAGAAGAGCACACTGAGGCATTACTGAGTATGCAAAAAGGGTACAGGAATCACCTAAATAAGGGTACAAATGAGGGGAAAAAGAGAAGCTGGAGTTGTAAGCACTTCAATTTTTTCATAATGTAGCTTACAGCCAGCATTGCTTAGAAGACTATTGTCTCTATTTACTAAATTGTCCAAAGATTAACAAAAATTTAATGGCCTCTGTAAACAAAGATATTACTCACTGTATCTAGATGTGTTTTAGTGAGGATGTTTTTCATATACTGAGAGAGATCTGGGCTAAGTAGGTCAAAACCTCTCAAATGGTACTCTTGTAATAGGGACAGACTTCTTGTAAGCAAGGAGAGGAAAGATGACTGGCTAGAGTAAAAATTGTAATTTGTGGCTGCTGACATTTAAGATCTCTTCAAAAACAGAAAGAAAAATGAAATGTTGAGATGATGAAACTTCAGCTCCTTTAAAGCATGTCTTTATAAGTGTAAATGGCTTAGCTTCTTTAGTCAGCAGGAGATTGAAAACTAAAATAATTTTTACTGATCTTAGGGGCAATTTTTTTTTTAAATGACAACAAATAGTAGCCAGAGTGTTAGGACACAGGCAGTTGTACTGGTGCACTTGTGAACTGCTATGAATTTTTTGAAAAGTAATCTAGTAATAGCTACTTAAATTAAATAATCAGAATTACACATGCATACTGTGATGCAACAATGTATATAGTATGTATAAACAGACCTAAAGGTCTACCTAAATGAGATCAGGTGAATGAAATATGGTATCTAAATATGGAATGCTGTGCACCATATATCAGTGTAGTATGGACAGCTATCGATCAGCAGTGGATACGCGGAAAAAGTTAGTTACCAATAAGTATAATGCATATCCATTGCACACACACTGTATTTTATGCCCTGCTTTTGAAAAAAACAAATGACAAAACCTGTTTATGTATTACAGGGGTCAGCTAACTTTTTCTGTAAAGGACCAGAAGGTAAATACTTTAGGCTTTGAAGGTCAAAGATCTCTATTCCAATCACTGCACTCTGCTGTCGCAGAACAAAAGCAGCCATAGACAGTATCTCTACAAATGAAATATGTTCCAATAAAACTGTATTTATGAACATTGAAATTAGAATTTCATGTAACTTTCATGTGTCATGAAATAGTATTCTTTTGATCTTTTCAACCATTTAAAAATACAAAAAATATTCCTGGCTCACAATGATGTACATACAAAAATAACAGATTTGGTGCAAGAGCCATAGTTTGTCAATCCCCGATGCAGAAGAATACAAACTAAACTGTTAGCAAGAGTTATCTTGTGCAAAGTCTGACTTGTTAAAATGAGCAAATTTATAATTTAAAAATATATAAAATAATTTTAAAAGTATCTCTCTTCTCAAATGACAGTAATCAGTTTTATTGACAAAGTAATTTTTATTAATAAGACTAAGAAATGTCTTCTCCATAATCAAAGTAGGTGGCATATTAATTTTATGACTCTATTACTCCATGGCTACAGAGAGAGAAGAATAAGGAGAAAATAAAGAAGGTAACTTTAAATTTTTTTTTAGTCCCAAATTAGAGAATTTGGCATTTCATGGTACTTCTTGCTTCAGAGAATAAAACCTTTGCTTATTTATAGTGAGGGTTCTCAAGCTGGTAGAAATGATAAAGTTCTACAACAAAGAACAGAAACATAGCATCTGAGGAAAAATATGAGGCTACTCAACCAGAGTTCTATGAGAGGATAAATATGCTCACATTTTCAGAAAAACCTTCCTAGGCTTCCCACAATAGAGCATATTTTTTAAAAATCACCAACATGTAGTATTCAAAGGATTTGATATTGTGAATAAGGAACTGACTGAGAGACAGAAAAAAAGTTATTTTCCGGGGCTTCCCTGGTGGTGCAGTGGTTGGGAGTACACCTGCCGATGCAGGGTGCGTGGGTTCGTGCCCCGGTCTGGGAGGATCCCACATGCCGTGGAGCGGCTGGGCCTGTGGACCATGGCTGCTGGGCCTGCGCGCCCGGAGCCTGTGCTAACAATATCTAGTGCTGGTGAAGATGTGGAACAACAGGAACTCTTGGAACTGCTGGTAGGACTATGTACTGGTATAACCACTATGGAAAACTATTTGGCATGATCAACTAAAGTGGAATAAAAACATATCCCACGACCCAACAATTCCAGTTCTATGATTATACCCAACAGAAATGTGTACACATGTGTACCAAGAAATATATACAGGAATCAGAGCAGCATTATTCATAATAGACACTGGAAACAAACTAAATATCCATCAATATTAGAATCGACAAACTGTGGCATATCCATATAACCATGATACTGAATGAACTACAGCTACATAGACCACCACAAATGAATCTCACAAACATAATATTGGGCAAAGGAAACCAGACATAAAGAATATACGCTTTGGGGCTTTGCTGGTGGCGCAGTGGCTAAGAATCTGCCTACCAATGCAGGGGACACGGGTTCGAGCCCTGGTCGGGGAAGATCCCACATGCGGCGGAGCAACTAAGCCCGTGCGCCACAGCTACTGAGCCTGTGAGCCACAACTACTGGAGTCCATGTGCCACAACTACTGAAGCCCGTGAGCCTAGGACCCGTGCTCCACAACAAGAGAAGCCACCCCAATGAGAAGCCTGTGCCACACAACGAAAGAGTAGCCCCCGCTCGCCGCAACTGGAGAAAGCCTGCGCACAGCAACAAAGACCCAACGCAGCCAAAAATAAAATTAAATTAAGAAGTATATATATATGCTTTATGATTCCACTTACATTAAAGTGCAAAACTATACCATATTGTCAGAAATCAAGACAGAAGTTATTATTAGAGATGTGAGAGGGGGTAGTAATTGGTAGAAGCATAAGAAGGGGGGTGGGTCTTTTGAGGGTTTTCGATATATTCTCTTTAGTGACCTGGATTATGATTACATATGTTATACAGCAATAAAAAGGTTTTTAAATATTGAGCTCACACCCCCAATATACGTATATTTTTATACAAGTACTACCGTGGTAATATGTTATGAACTCTACAAAACATATATAAAAAATAAAAACGTGAAAATTATGGAATAAAGATAAAATAATGATATCTTAAATGTCTTGCTAGTATTAATAGCTTCATACTTTCATTAGATTGTTTCTGTGTGTTTGCTGGAAAACAGCATACTTACTTCTTCCAAATGAAGCAAATATTTTAATCTTGTGGTTGCAATTTTTTTTTTTTACTACTTTCACACACTTCAATACATTGCTTTATTCTCCCAATAGGACTTAATCCCCAAGATGCATATAATATTTAAATTTTATGCAGACCTGGAGCAATGAATAATATTAAGACATGACACACTACTTTTTGGTTTTTCAATCATTAGTTAACATTTTAAGGCACAATACATACACTTAGGGTTCAAACAAGTATTCTCAATAATACTGACTTTGGCAAGATTTATCAGACCTGATTAGATCACTGGTGTTAAAACTGTAATGTGGCTGACAAAGAGCTTGAACTAAGACTAGAAGGATCAGCTGTGCCATTTTCTTATTATTCTCCTGTGCTTGACTTACATTATCTTAAACCTATGGTTTCTTCGAAGAAATCTTTTAAAATCACTTATCTATTTTGTGAGATTTAGATAATATGACAAGTAAATGCACTTAATAAAGTACAGGTAAATAGCAATATACTGCAATACATGGACAGTATATGAACGACAGCTCCAACCGTCAATCCCTGTGCAGTGCGGAACTTCCACTCCTGCTTATGTGATAGAGGATTATCTGACAGACTGAATGAGGAAGCATGTTAATTGTTCTATTTAATATTGGTAAGGCATAATTTCTTTATTTTAGGTTTAAAAGGTAAATTTAAAAATTCTAATATTTTTTCCTGTACCACCAAGAAACCATCTTACACCTCACTCTTAAAACCACTGTCTTGGAGGACAGCAGGAGAGTGGCCAGATCAAAATCACAATTTAAGTAGCTCATCCCCCTGGCAGCTAAATGGAGGATGAAAGGCAAAGGATAGGTTTGAGAGAGATGAGACTAGGCAACAGATAAGAGGCTGCTAGAACCATGCAGGTTAGAGGTAACAGTCATCTAAATAAGGCAGTGGCAACCTAAATAAAGGGGCAGATTACTGTCAGCGGTGGAGTTAATGGGTGGCTTTACCCTCCCCCTTCCCTTTACCTTTATTACTAGCCTCTCTATCAAAGTTACCCAAAGAGTAACTTTCTTCAACTGACAAAGTATGTATATGATATGGACAATTGGTATTTTTAAAATCACAGATGTTATGTATGCATTATATATAAATAAGATCATTTTTGGAGAACTTCGCTGCTTTGAATGATCTATAACGTACAGTATGAGTGAAAATAATGCACTTATTATTAAAAAGTAGCTTAAAAACAAATCACACACACTCACAAATTGACACTCCTAGACCCTTCTTAACATAGAAATTTCAAAGAAGCTACTACTCATGGCTGCAAAATGGTTTCAAATGCTCCCGCACCAAAACAAACCACCAAACGTATCAACAAACTTAACTTTTTAAAGCTTAAGTTAAACACAATCTGTCATTTTTTAATTTGTGAAAAGAAAATGAAAAATCAATGTAAAAACTAAAGCAATCTAAAGATGTGCATAACTTGGAAATTTATGAGGTAGTCCTTTTCAAAGACATCTGATATTTCCTTATGAAACAGGGCTCTTCTTCAATTGATGCTCTTTCTGCAATAATTAATCAATTCAGGGTCTACAATTAAACTTATTCCTGGCTTCAGAATTCACTTGTTTCTATATTCACTGTGAGTTCCTCATTGCCAAGGGTCATAACTGTTTAAATGATGAACTGGCAAATGTGTCTGATGAACAAGGCAAATGTGTCTCAGTTAAATTTTAATAAAATGCATAATGAACTACTCAACTGCATTATACCTATACTAAAAGTTTTCACTGATTTTGAAGAAAACAAAGGAGAAGCCACTACCATACTATTGGCTGAAATCCCCAAAGCCCAAATATTCTTGTCAAAGTAAAGCACCCTCAAAATTGAAAGGAGTACCCATATATTCCTAGTACGGAATTTTATTGTGTGGTCCAGGTAGGAACCAAGAATGAAAGGCTGACATCAAAGTAAATATGATGGGACAAATTTAATTCTTCTTTCCTCTACCCTCTATTCTCTTCAGATGGGCTCTGGAGGATACATATAAACAACAGATCCAAGTAGTAATTCTCAAGTGTAGAACACATGGGATGTCCTAGAGCCCACTTTGTAGAGGACGGTGCAATCTTACGGGATTACCCCAGATCTGACTCAGACACATAAATTAACCCCAGGATCAATCCTACATTCTAGGAATTTTCCAAAAGTGAGATGATCAGAACCCAGATCAAATTCCCCATGTCTTCCCCAAAGTAAATCTACACATTCAAAATTCAGATCAAATCCAGACCATTTTCTCTAGTGAGGCAATCTGCTATAATATTTGTTGATAGATCTGATACTTGGGCATATGTTCTAAAAGCCCCAGCAATCAAGCAGTGTAGTTCAAATTACATAACTACTCATTAAGACAATGAATATATGCACACACAAACATGACCAAACGTAGTCCAGAAGCATATTTTAAGAGATGCATCTTTTTCATGGGCAGAAAGCTCTGTTTAGGCCTGTATTATGTAAATAACTTAATTCAAGCACACTGAAACCTAAAAGACAATGTTAGGTTTAAAGTATCTAAAGTTACTATATGAAAAACAGTAATCATCTGTTTCCAGAGAGGGTCAAACAGGATGAAGTATACTCAGTATATAACATGAAAAACATAGGACTGGGGCTTCCCTGGTGGCGAAGTGGTTGAGAATCCGCCTGCCAATGCAGGGGTCACGGGTTCGAGCCCTGCTCTGGGAAGATCCCACATGCCACGGAGCAACTAAGCCCATGCACCACAACTACTGAGCCTGCGCTCTAGAGCCCATGAGCCACAACTACTGAGCCCATGTGCCGCAACTACAGAAGCCCACGCGCCTACAGCCCGTGCTCCACGAGAGAAGCCACTGCAATGAGAAGCCCGCGCACTGCAACGAAGAGTAGCCCCCGCTCTCCACAACTAGAGAAAGCCCATGCGCAGCAACAAACACCCAACACAAATAATTTTTAAAAATAAATTAAAAAAAAAAACACAGGACTTAGATACAAAAGAATTATTTTTTTTTTTACCGGTAAAGGTTAATTCTAGGAAGAATAACTCTTGACAAATAAGAACTATTTTCTCTGAAAAATCTTTTAATAAAACAAGATTTAAATGCTTTGATGGGTAAGTATAATCCTATATCATTGTAGGAGAACTCATAAATTATCTTCTACAAGACTGTTATCCCTAAGATTAAGGAATTCAATTTGTTTGAATATCTCTAATTAGCTAATTATGCTCAAGCTGGGAGAAAATTTTGAAACCACCACTTATGAAAGTGTACATTAGCAAGTGGTAGTTAACTGGTTACTGCTTCTCAGGGTTCACAGAGGAGTTCCACAACAGGAATAAAATTCACTGAAAATATAATATACATATCTAGTCCTTATACTCTGACACCGAAGATTTCTAATATGCTTAAACTTGAAGGTAGACTTTAAGTAGGAAATTTACTCAGCCTAACTGAGAATACTGGTAAACATGAAAATTTCTTAATTGACAAAAATGTTCCATCAAAGTTGAAAGTATAATTTTTTTTCTAACTTCCTTATTTCCTCCTGATGCAGTTACAAAGTCAATCAGAACTGAAGTTCATCTTTGTTCCTTCTAACTTCTGTTTCTCTGCCATTTCATCATTTTCAACCCTTAAGGTTGTGCAAGTCAGCGGGGTGGGATAAACTTTGTATATAACCAATTTCACACAATAAGTAGTAACAGTTCATTGGGTTCAATAGCTTTTCTCAATTGGAAAGCAACTTGATTGTCTAAAAGTGGCACGGTTAATAACAATGATCAAGCCAATGAAATATCAAACACTCATTAATTATCAGGCTATAATACAATAATCTAAAAACTTCCCATATTTTTAAAAAAAGATTTAAAAACTACATATTGTTCACCCTTGAACAGCATGGGTCCACTTACACCCGGATTTTTTTCAACAGATACCTACTACAGTAATACACAGTCCAATGTTGGTATAATCTGTGTATGAGGAACCCAGATACAGAGGAACCAAAGATACAGAGGACCGACTGTAAAGTTATCAACAGATTTTCGACTCCATGGAGGGTTGGCATCCCTAATCCCCACGTTGTTCAAGGGTCTACTGTGCAACACACCAGAAATAACTATAAAAATACTAGAAATGGAAAAAGAACAGGAACACTTAATGAGAGTAGTTGTGCTTATGCCGGGATTGTGGGTAATTGTTTTTATAACTTAAAAACTTAAAAAATGATTTCTTCTTTTCCCTCAAAGATCTTAGTGAGACTCTCAGGCTTAAGAGCTGTCAAAAACTAAACCAAAGTTAGGCTGGATAAGCAATGAATAAGGCAGGCTGAAAAGTTCCTAACAGGTAAGTTCTCAAAGAGAGAAGATATAGCACTAGAGATTCTTTATATATTCTGACTATCCTCCAAGGTAAAAGGATCAGAAGGAGAAAGTACCTTATATCTACATCTGAGTACCTGCATCTCTTGAAGTCATCAGAAAATAAGACAGGCTGATGATAGACACGTGATAAACCAAGTATAGCAAAATGTTAATTACAGAATCTAAATGGTGGTTATATGGATGTTCACTGTAAATTACTTCATCTTTTTGTACATTAAACAGTTTTCATAATAAAACAGAAAAAAATTATATCTGAGGTACATACATTTCTAGGGGAAAATATAAACTGCAGAGTACTCTGGAAGATTTTATAGGGAAATAAAAATATTAAGGTAGTTGGGATTTGAACACCATCCTCTCAAAAAAAAAAAGTAAGTTTTCTATATATACTATGCAGAGTTATAGATCCTTAGATCCTGTAGTATAGCTAGTCTCCAAAGGTGACAGCCCCAATAAACCATGCCTTCCAGTATTCATGCCCTTCCATAGTCCTCTTGGAATCTGGGATGGCCCTGTGACTTACTTTTTGACTAACAGAAGTTGCATAACTTTCAAGACTAGATATTAATAAGCCTTGCATATTCTAAGACTCTGGTTTCTTTCTTCAGGAGTACTGAGCTGCCATTTAAGAAGTCTAACTAGTCTGAGACACCATGCCAGAGAGGCCACATATATGTACTCAGTTTGACAGTTTCATCTAAGCCCAGTCTGCCAGCCATTCAGACGTGAACCAGACATGAAACTGTCTGACCTTCTAGTCAAATATCACCGAGTGACCTTAATGTAGAACTGCCTAGTTAAGCTCTGCCCAAATTTCTGACCCACAATATGATTATATAATAACGTGATTGTTGTTTTAAGCTAAGTTTGTTTTTTTTTTTAATTTTATTTATTTTTGGCTGTGTTGGGTCTTTGTTGCTGCACATGGGCTTTCTCTAGTTGAGGTGCACAGGCTTCTCATGGCGGCGGCTTCTCTTGTTGCAGAGCATGGGCTCTAGGCGCATGGGTTTCAGTAGTTATGCCACGTGGGCTCAGCTAGCTGTGGCGCACGGGCTCAGCTGCACAGCAGCATGTGGGATCCTCCCAGACCAGGGCTCGAACCTGTTTCCCCTGTATTGGCAGGCAGACTCTTAACCATTGTGCCACCAGGGAAGCCCCTAAGCTGCCAAGTTTTGGGGTGCTTTTTAAAAACCAGAATACATAAATAAGATACCTTACACAGTAAATATTTAGTCCAAATCCTTCATTTTTATAAAATGATCCATTCTCAATGTACTGAAAAATAAAAAAGAACCCTGTAATCTCTAGGCCAAGCAAGTGAGAATAAAAAAATAAGGAAAAGGGCTAGTTAGAAATATCACTGCCTAGCCTATTCAAATATAAACACCCCACTCACTGTCTAATAAAAACTCAGCTAAGCAACAAATAGCAGGCTATTTCTTAAACCATTAAATTTTTACATATTGGGTGATATGTACAGAAGAGCAAATGTGGTAGATGTAATTTTTGCTATTTAAGTTCATACTGAATCCACCAACTGACACTGTCAGTGTTCTGAGACTCCCATACAAGTTGCTACCTTAATAAAGAGTTAATAGATGGGACCCTGTAGAGAACAAACAAGGGGGAAGTGGGGGGCAGGGGCTGGGGGTGGGTGGTGGTGAGATGAATTGGGAGATTGGGACTGACTTATATACACCAATATGTATAAAATAGATTACTAATAAGAACCTGCTTATAAAAAAAAAAAAATAGATGGGACTTCCCTGGTGGCTCAGTAGTTAAGAATCCGCCTGCCAATGCAGGGGACACGGGTTTGATCCCTGGTCCAGGAAGATCGCACATGTCGCAGAGCAACTAGGCCCATGCGCCACAACTACTGAGCCTGCGCTCTAGAGCCCACGAGCCACAACTACTGAAGCCCATGTGCCTAGAGAGCCCGTGCTCCACAACAAGAGAAGCCACTGCAATGAGAAGGCCGTGCACTGCAATGAAGAAGAGCCCCCACTCACCATAACTAGAAGAAAGCCCACGCAGCAACGAAGACCCAGCTCAACCAAAAATAAATAAAAACTAAAAAAAAAAAAAAGTTAATAGAGAACTGACTGCATCTGTAATGATAAAATGTCTTAAGCCTCTACCAGTGAAATTTGGTTTTCAGTGACTTGTTGAGAAAAATTTAGGGATCACAAACTCATATATGTTATTCACCAATTAACACAATACTTGATACAGGCAATAAAAAAGTTTATGACTATACATGTAACAGGTGCTTGACAAATGTTGATGGAATGAATATAAAAAGTCTACACACTCAGCTTATAAATTATAATTGTGTGAGAGAACCATAAGTTGATGCATCTAAATAACATAGTCATTAATACCCTTAATTTTATACTTGTTTTAAGAAAACACAAAAGTACCTTCTAAATAGTTATAAAATAGGAATTAAAACTATAATTCTTATATCTGTCCTAGAAGGGAAAATTCAGAAGATATTAAATTACTGCCCTTATTAATCTTTTATTTCTTTAATATGTATGCTTCTAGAGTTTTTTCATGCTATTAAAACAATAATCAAACTATTCCTTTCTTCCGGTAAAGGCAGCAGAGCAAGATTCAAGTGGCTGCTAGGAAAAAGCAAAAAAGGGAGACATTAGGCTACTTTAAGTTGAAGAACCCATTCGCAACTTGAAGTCTCATTTAAACAGTATATAAAAGTATAAATTGGAAAGATTCAATCCCTGAAGATTAAAAAACTATCAGAAGTTCTTAACTTTAAGGTAGTTCAATTTATTTTTTTCCTTTATGATTAGTCCAACAGAGGACTGGATAAATCAATGTATATTTATATTAAGAACTCTACATAGCAATGAAAATGAACAAGGCACAGTTATACACCTAAAAGTTATATAGTACTGTAAATCAACCATACCTCAATTTTAAACATAAATTTAAAAAAAGAAAGTGAACAAACGACAACTCTACTTATCTTACAAATATAATGCTGAGGGAAAGAAGCAGCCAGACACAAGAAGCCATACTGAATGATTTCAAAACACAGCCAAAATTAATCTACGATGTTAGAAGTCAAGACAGCAGTTATCTTTTGACAGGGGAGGAAAAGGAGTGACTAGGAATTACTAAGGGGCTTCTGAGACTCTGGTAATGTTTTGTGATCCATGTTCTGTGTTATTATGATCTGTGTACTTTTTTTGTATGTATGCTATACTTTAATTAAAAGCTTACTTGGGTGGGGTGTTCCCTGGTGGCGCAGTGGTTGAGAGTCCACCTGCCGATGCAGGGGATACGGGTTCGTGCCCCGGTCTGGGAAGATCCCACATGCCGCGGAGCGGCTGAGCCCGTGAGCCATGGCCGCTGAGCCTGCGCATCCGGAGCCTGTGCTCCGCAATGGGAGAGGCCACAACAGTGAGAGGCCCGCGTACCACAAAAACAAAAACAAACAAACAAAAAAAGCTTACTTGGGTGGAAGGTGGGCAAAGCTACAAGATTTTTATCTTTTTACACCTGAAGCAGAGGTATTCCAACACCTTATTCTATTTCATTTATTTATTTATTTTGGCTGCACCAGGTCTTAGTGGCGGCACACGGGATCTTCGTTGTGGCGTGCAGGATCTTTAGTTGTGGCATGCGGGCTTCTTAGCTACAGCATGTGGACTCTTAGTTGCAGCATTCATGCAGGATCTAGTTCCCTGGGCCCCCTGCATTAGGAGCACGGAGTCTTACCCACTGGACCACCAGGGAAGTCCCTCCAACACTTTATTCTTTTTTCCTATTTATTTATTTATTTATTTTTGGCTGCATTGGGTCTTCGTTGCTGTGCGCGGGCTTTCTCTAGTTGTGGCGAGCGGGGGCTACTCTTTGTAGCGGTGTGTGGGCTTCTCATTGCAGTGGCTTTTCTTGTTGCAGAGCACGGGCTCTAGGTGCACAGGCTTCAGCAGTTGTGGCACAGGGGCTTAGCTGCTCCGCGGCATGTGGGATCTTCCTGGACTAGGGCTCATGTATCCATGTCCCCTGCACTGGCAGGTGGATTCTTAACCACTGCCACCAGGGAAGTTCCCAACATTTTAATCCTCTTTTTTTTTTTAAACATCTTTATTGGAGTATAATTGCTTTACAATGGTGTGTTAGCTTCTGCTGTATAACAAAGTGAATCAGCTATACATATACATATATCCCCATATCTCCTCCCTCTTGCGCCTCCCTCACACCCTCCCTATCCCACCCCTCCAGGTGGTCACAAAGCACTGAGCTGATCTCCCTGTGCTATGTGGCTGCTTCCCACTAGCTCTCTATTTTACATTTGGTAGTATATATAAGTCCATGCCACTCTCTCACTTTGTCCCAGCTTACCCTTCCCCCTCCCCGTGTATTAAAGTCCATTCTCTACATCTGTGTCTTTATTCCTATCCTGCCCCTAGGTTCTTCATAACCTTTTTTTTTTTAAGATTCCATGTATATGTTAGCATATGGTATTTGTTTTTCTCTTTCTGACTTACTTCACTCTGTATGACAGACTCTAGGTCCATCCATCTCACTACAAATAACTCAATTTCATTTCTTTTTATGGCTGAGTAATATTCCATTGTACATATGTGCCACATCTTTATCCATTCATCTGTCAATGGACACTTAGGTTGCTTCCATGTCCTGGCTCTTGTAAACAGAGCTGCAATGAACACTGTGGTACATGACTCTTTTTGAATTATGGTTTTCTCAGGGTATATGCCCAGTAGTGGGATTGCTGGGTCCTATGGTAGTTCTATTTTTAGTTTTTTAAGGAACCTCCATACTGTTCTCCATAGTGGCTGTATCAGTTTACATTCCCACCAGTGCGAGAGGGTTCCGTTTTCTCCACACCATCTCCAGCATTTATTGTTTGTAGAGTTTTTGATGATGGCCATTCAGACTGGTGTGAGGTGATACCTCATTCCAACATTTTACCCTTGATACTTTACACTGTATGCTAATTTATCTGCAGAACCATGGTGTCAAACGATATAATTATTGAAGGTGGCTTGGAAATCACATAAGCCAAATGAGAATGCAGAAATTGACTTCCAAGTTTACATAACACAGAGCAGAACCAGGACTAGAACACAGGCCTCCAAACTCTTATTCCAGTGCTTTATTACTATACAATAGTGTCAAATCCTCTTTCTCTAGTAGCTGCTTTTACAATATCTGCAGATATGCTTTCCTAATTCCCAAGTCCTGATCAATGTACTGTGGTACAATGCTGCCCCAGAAGGAACACTGGAAAATGTTATGAAGATACAGAAATGCAAGAAAGGGATAATAATCTGCCTTACTATGGTACCAAATAACATACATACAGAAAATGTATCTGTCAGTGTCATGTCAATATATCTGTTAATTGGATAGAAAAAAGTTCTAATGAGAAGAAAACTAAGATAGAATTTTAGTAGTGACTTGTTGGGGAAGGGAAGCTTCTAAAAATGACCCCCCAAAATAGTCTCAAACATTTATAAAACATTCTGGGCTTCCCTGGTGGTGCAGCGGTTGAGAGTCCGCCTGCCGATGCAGGGGACACGGGTTCATGCCCCGGTCAGGGAAGATCCCACATGCTGCAGAGCGGCTGGGCCTGTGAGCCATGGCTGCTGGGTCTGTGAGCCATGGCTGCTGGGTCTGCGCATCCAGAGCCTGTGCTCCGCACGGGAGAGGCCACAACAGTGAGAGGCCCGCGTACCGCAAAAAAAAAAAAAAAACATTCTGATTTCTTGTGATAAAATTTATGTAGCTAAAAACATTTACTGCAGTAATTTTTAAAATATACTTCCCTTCCTTCTCTTTAAAATGCTGAAGCAGTTAAATAAAAATTTTAAATGGATACTGAAAGGTAAACCTGGAAGTCTAATATGTAATTTATTAAAAGTGACTTTAAATACACACTAGTTCAAATTTCAAACACCATATACTACTTTGTAAGTTAAAAAAAATGCAATAAATGAGAAATTTTTCATTAAGAAATTAAAACCAACAAAAACTTTATAATCTTAACAGATGATCAAATGGCCCAAAGTAGTCAAGTACCATGATGACTAAAGAATGGCATCATACATGTTTACATACCATTTTTAAGTGGGCTATTGCATGTCTGGGAAGAAAATATTACTGTTTGCTACCAGCCTAAGTTTATATTACCCACCAGACAAAGGGTAAATCTTACCCTAATCAGAACATTGACAACACACTATGCAGTAACAGGAGCAAAGTTATACAACTTAAATTCCATTATTTCAATCAGGAAGTATATAACCTTCCTGGAAGGATAGATTTCAATATCCCTAATAACATTGTATTTGCAGATTTTAAATATCCAAGTCCTTTAATAATTAGAACAGACCCCTTTAGGCATGTCACACTTTAAAGCAGTGACCTTAAACTTCATTACAAAAGACAGAGGGAATCCATTGGTTCAGATACTTTTCAACTACTCCAGTATATATCCCAAGTATATATCCAGCATACATCCACCTAAGCCAATTTCTTCATCGTTCTACAGATAATAATGCTCACTCAATTCACTTTCTGGTCTAAAACAACTCTGCCCATCTCCCATATCCTACCTTCAGGACCCACTCCCTTCTCGCCTCCAGTAAGTTCCTCCTTTTATCCTATTCAACACTGAAACCTTGCTTTCCTAAACTCTCATAAGCCTCACCTCTATCATTTAGTACTTTCTACCCAGAAGTATATGACTGATTTTCCTCAACTGTGTTTTTAGACTGTCAACCATATCCAACTGCAAGCCCCTTCACGATAGGAGACCATATTTCCTACTTTTAAATCTCCCACAGTACCCACCACATTATAGGCATTTTAATAAATGTTGAAGCAAATACTAAAAAAAGAGTTATAATTGCATAGGAAGTGGCCTGCTCCAGTGAAGTGTATGAGAGATGAGACAGAAGTTTACACAGGCTTCTTTCTGATTACTTCAAGAAAGTCTCAGTTTTTAATAACTCTCTAACACTCTAATACTTAAACATAACTGATTTTTAAGATAAACATGAGAATTTTCCATAATTTTTTATGGATATAATTTTGAATGATACAAAATTTTATTTTATTTTTTTTGGCCAGCTGCACAGCTTGTGGGATTTTAGTTCCCCAACCAGCGATCAAACCCGGGCCCTTGACAGTGAAAGTGCGGAGTCCTAATCACTGGACCGTCAGGAATTCCCTAAAATTTCATTTTTAAATAAACTTGTCTAAAAACTAAGTCAATTTATAGTGCTAGAAAGTAATGAAGTTCTCAAAAAAAAAAAAAAAAAAGGCTGAACAATCTAAGCACCAAATGAAGTAATAAGGGATTATAACCCAAAGCATAAAATATCCATGAGTCCATACTGATAGAAATAAATGAAAAAATCAACTAATGGGGGAAAAGAGATAAACACCCCATGTAGAAGAATTTCAAATAAATTAAGAAGGTACACTGCCTTCAAGGAGGTAGAGCATAACTCCCTATTCCTTAGGTGTGGGTTGTACCTTCGAAAGAGTACAGTTATGGAAAAAGGGCGGGAGTAACTTTACAGCAGAGAAATCTGATAAACACCTTAGCCAAGTAATAGAGGTCAATATCAAGAGTCATAAATCTGACTTCTCTGGTGGCACAGTGGTTAAAAATCCACTTGCTGGGCTTCCCTGGTGGTGCAGTGGTTGAGAGTCCGCCTGCCGATGCAGGGGACGCAGGTTCGTGCCCTGGTCCGGGACCCCACATGCCGCGGAGCGGCTGGGCCCGTGAGCCATGGCTGCTGAGCCTTTGCGTCCGGAGCCTGTGCTCCGCAACGGGAGAGGCCACAGCAGTGAGAGGCCCGCGGACCGCAAAAAAAAAAAAAAAAAAAAGAATCCACTTGCCAATGCAGGGGACACAAGTTCGAGCCCTTGTCCGGGAAGACCCCATGTGCTGTGGAGCAACTAAACCCGTGCACCACAACTACTGAGCCTGCGCTCTAGAGCCCGCGAGCCACAACTACTGAGCCCAGGCGCCTAGAGCCCATGCTCCGCTACAAGAGAAGCCAACGCAATGAGAAGCCTGTGCACAGCAACGAAGAGTAGCCCCCGCTTAGCCGCAACTAGAGAAAGACCGTGCGCAGCAAGGAAGACCCAACGCAGCCAAAAATAAATTTAAAAAAAAAAGTCATAAATTATGTTGCTACTATGTACCTTGATATGATGTGATGAGAATGGTACTTTATCTCTGTGGTCTTCATCCCCCAAAACCCATAACCTCAGTCTAATCATGAGGAATATGAGACAAATTCTAGTAGAGGGATATCCTACGCTGTACTCAACCAATACTCCTCAAAATTGTCAAGGTCATTAGAAACAAGGAAAATTTAAGAAACTGTCACAGCCAAGAAGAGCTAAACAGAAATGACAACTGGTGGGAACTTGTAACAGAAAAAGAACACCAGGTAAAAACTAAAGAAATCTGAATAAACTATGGACTTTGGTTAATGATAATGTATCAATATTGGTTTGTTAGTTATAACAAATGTATCATACTAACGTAAGATGTTAATAACAGAGGAAGCTTTGTGTGTGCATGCGTGTGTGTGTGCGCGCGTGTGTCTGCACGCGCGCGTGTGTGTCTGCACGCAGGGGTTAATGTGGAAACTCTGTGCTATCTACTCAACTTTTCTGTAAATTTAAAACTGTTCTAAGTAGTCTATTTAAAAAAAAGGTCATGCCACATAAAATGATTAAATAAAACAGTACCAGTTATAAGAGACTGGGAAAAATTATGAAGGTAGTACTCAGATGACTGAAGTTCAGAAAACACTTAGGAGGAAAGAAAGCCTTTTCAATCACCAGGTCCAATCAAGGCTCTACCACCTACTAGTTATACCACTTCCTTACCCATAAAATGGAAAGAAGAACATGCAGACATCATGAGACTGTTGTGAGGATTAAATCAGATCACGAATATCTGCTTTATAAGCTGTTAAAGCCCTGTAGATATGTTATTCAATGTACGAAGGAATATAACATATTCTCCTGGAAAAAAAGATGCATGTTGAGTGCAGTAAAGTTAAAATACTATTCTGCTTTGTGGTACTTGTGTTCTCAAGAAAACACACACACACACACACACACACACACAAAGAAGGTAAAATATAAGTGTCTAAAAGAATTACTTCATGTTTTGAAATCGCATTTTTGGTTATGTGGAGCCTTGAGTTTCCAAATAACTGCTTTTAGTACTATGATAATATTAGTGATATTTTTTATTATTATAATTTCTCATTCTTTTTATAATCCGATTAAAAAAAAACACGCATTTGTAAGTACTTTAAAAAAAAAAAAAAAAAGTGTGACTAAACTCTAGTGCCCAGTGATGGATACTTACAGGGGATAAAAACCATATGGAAAAAATGAAGTGATTACTACAAAAGCCAGGACTGGTAGGTAATTTTGGACAGAAGACACTGTGATTGGAAGGGGCATATGTAGGAGCTTCTGGAGTGGCTGACAAAGGTCTATTTCTTCTTCTGAATTGTGGTTACAAGGGTGTTCACTTCATAGTATTGTAGTTTACTAAGCTATACATTTGTGTGGCTTTCTGTACCTGTTTTAGTTTTACAATAAAAGGTAAAAAAGAGAAAGGAAATAGGCTTCCAAAAATATATATTGTAAAACAACATTTAACCATTGCGAACACAAAATCTTAAATATAAGTCTATCTTAGTTATTTGATTATAAACGTATATACAAAATTGGTACCTTAAAAAATTCTGGTTCTAAATGATGTGAGGCAAAACTGCTTCAGCTTCAAAGCAGGTATGAGAATGGAAGTTCACCTCAAAATCTGAATACTTATGAGTTAACAAATATTCTTAAATCACTAACCTCTCTACTCAAAAGATAAAAATAAGACTTCTCTTCCAGGGTAAGTGGGAAGAACAAGTGGAATAAATACACAAATGGGGTTGAAAACCAGCGTGGTAGACAAATGTAATTTGTATCTGTCCAGTGAAGAAGAAGAGATGAGACAAAAATCTGAGTGGCCATCACAAAGCAGGATCTCAAATACTCATTCACATCTGATTCCAGGAGGTGTCAATACTATAAGCATGCTCATCTCCAAATACTACCATTTTCAGAGGACTCCCCATTACAAACCTGTATTGCAACATTTAAGTTAGGGGAAGAAGTCCTACAAATATAACTGCAGATCAAATATGACTGTCTAAAATAAAGAACAATCAGGAAATTAATGACTCATCAGGAAAGCAAAGGTGAATTAACATTTCATTTTATGCCAAATTCACAGAGAAGTCATTTATTTTTCAGCTCCAACCAACCAGAACTGAGCCAAGAACCAGGAAGTAACCAAAAAAAGGAGCCTAAAACAGTTAAAACTGAAACCATGAAGTTAAAATACTAAGTTTGAAAACCACTTCATTTATTTTCAGGAAGGTTCCTCTGGTCCTCATAATTTACGTCTTAACTAAGTTCATTAAAACTGTGTACAAACCAAAGTAATCTGGTTTTCCAACTCACAGCAAATGAAAAGCAGTAAATTAAAAAGTGGTTCAGGTGAAGCTGCTAAGGTAAGCAAGAACAGCTCACCAATAAGAACACAACTATTTTTAAAAAGACACAAGAAATCAAAGGCCTACAGTCCAAGATCATTCAGTGCAGAGGCAAACCACCTTAAGACATTTTCAATCACTCTTGAGGTATTAGTTGTATTTTTTAAATTATTTATGTGAAAATTAGTTATACCTGATATTATTATATTACCATATAGTTGGAGACTGTATATATATACACATATATTTAGTTATACACATATTTATTAAAATTTTGGTTATGTTTGAAAATCACTTATGTAAAACTATAAATGATAATACCAGATAGAGGTGCTATATATCCAATACAAAAATGACTTCGTTTTAGAATGTAATCAATAATCATGTTGACATCTTTTAATAGTATTTTTATAGAAGTATATTGAAAATAACAACAGTTACATTACTCATGTGTATTGACGATTTATTCAGTCCTCCATGCACTGTCTCATTTAATTTCACAAATCCAGAAATATTAGACAGAGCCATATGAAACTGTCAATATGCAACTTTTTTTTGACCTACAAAAAGTATTTAAATTATCTGCATATTACAGGTGTAGAAATTAAGCAAAGAGAGGTTAAGCTAAAGGTTACATAACCAATCACTGTAGGTCCAGAATCTGAACTCAAGCTTCTCTTTTTTTTTTTTTTTAAATTCCTGGAGATTTAGCTTATAGTCTGTTTTTTTTCAGTCCTCTTAATGACTCTGGAAGCCATTTAGTACCACTTAATAAATTCCTTTCTGCTCAAACTAGCTAGAGAAGACTCTGGGTTTTTGCAACTGAATGTGACAGATACATAATGGTTCTAATTATTTTTCCCAAATATAATTCATTAATGAATCCATCCTCTTCCCCACTAATCTGAAATGTAACCTTCATCATATGCCAAATACTTTATATGTTTGAGTCTGTTTTCAAAATATTTTTCCTATTTATCCGACTACCAACACCACACTTTTTTGATTATTACAGCTTTACAGTAATCTTTAGAATGTGTTTGGATAAATGCCCAGGCCTCTCTTGATCGCTGTGCTATTCAAATTCACTAGTGACTATTAAAATTCACTGTGATGATTCAAATTTTATTATTTACCAAATTAAACAGAAGTTGATATCCCTCAAGTTAATGTAGGTAATGCCCTCAACTATTTCTTATACTAGCTCGACTGTAGGAGAGCACTTAGGTCCTGTTAAGCAAAAAAAGAACCACTTTAAACAAGTGCTCAAAGAAAACATCACAAATAACAGAAAAAAACATCTATCACGTGCCCCTTATATGATGCACTCCAAGGACACAACATCACTTATAGAGTATACATATGCCAAAAACGCATATTCTAAATCTAATCATGATGAAACATAAGACAAACCCAAATTGAGAGACATCCTACAAAATAAATGGCTGGTAATCTTCAAAAATGTTTATCTCATTGAAAAAAAAAAGACTGAGGAATGGTTCAGTCCCAGATTAAAGAAAGCAAGAAGACTAAAGAAACAAAAACTAAATGCAATGCATGATCCTGGACTAGAACAGAGGGAAAAAAAATGCTACATGGAACAAATCAGTGAAATATAAATAATGTCTACAGATTTAAAACTAGTATTGTACAAATGTTTATTTCCTGATTTTGATCACTGTACTATGGTTGTACAATGCCCTTACTCTTAGGAAATGTACACTGTGATATTTAGGCATAAAGGGGCATAATATTTGCAACTTATTCTCAAATGGCTCAGTAGGAAAAAAATGTATGTAGAGAAAGAACAATAAAGCATACACAGCAAAATGCTAGTAATTTTGGATCGGAGTGAAGAACATTCATTTGTTTGAACTATTCTTGTAACTTTTCCATATATTTGAAACTATTTCAAAATAAAAGTTAAAGAAGAAAAAGAAAGGAGAAATAATAATCTTTAGAAAAAAAATTTCATACCCACAAACATGGAATTCATGAAGTTTTTACTTTCCTCCCAAGGTCTAAAATACATCAAAACAAGTACAAGATATGGTCTCTGTTCTCAAGGAGTTTTCCATCTGGCTGGGATGACAAAGCACATACATAATATTTTTATAAGAAATGTCACAAAGCAGTAACTGTCAAATGTGTGAGAGAAGCAGTAAGTGCTAGAAATTTAGAGGAAAAAAAGATCACGATGGATAAAGTTGTCCTACTGAAAGAAAAGAGACTGGATTCAGGTCTTGAAGTTTAAGCAAAACCTGGCTAGGCAGAAAAAAGAAGAAAATTCCAGAGAGAATATTTGTGGACAAATGAGTAACAGAGATTGACTACACAGTTTGTTAACACCAGAGAATGAAAATCAAGGCTGGAAAGAAAGGCTAGGGCCAAATTATGGAGCGCTTTGAATCCTACCCCAAAGAAAATTGGATATCATACTATATGTAATAGCCAACCACTAAATGATTCTGACATAGTATTATTAATACAAGTAATTTCCCCATTTCTGTCTAGAATCTGACTGATTCAATCAACTAAACAATTCCTAAAAGAACCTTTCCTTTTGTACTAACAGATCTTTTGATTCCTCCACTTGAGTGCCTGCTGACACAGAATTTAGTATGACACGTATATTGAATCCTTATTGTGGGTTAGGCAGGCCAGGGAAGCTGACTCAGCACCAACCATATAGTCCTTATAAATGGCCATTTAACACCGTCAACACCTATAACTGTTATCGGTGAAACTGAAACTAATTTAATTTTTGTATATCTCCTTTCCTTGCCAAATATAAAAAGGTAAACTTTTGCTGATAAACTTCACTATGCGTAGGGACAGATTTTTATCAGTGTCGATGTGTCAACACTAAAAGTTTCATTAAGCATTTTAATTCAGAATCATATACCAGTGATCACATCTGGAAGTATTTTTTGTTGCACATAAACCAATCTTACACTAAATTCATTCTACAAGGTTAATAACAAATTGTAATCTAAGATGCCAATTTTGTAAACTCTGCACGAACCATCTTTTTTGAGAACCCTTCATTATATTTCCAACACCCCTTTTCCCTTAACAGAAGAATCAAATTACAAAAAGAAAAGGCCCAGAATCAAAATATTTTGATGGTTATAGAACTGGCAATTTAATAGGAGTGACTAAGAGTTGAATATTTATGATTTCTAAAAGCATATGGTATGGTAATAAGAAATAAAATACTAAAGAGTTTCATAATCTTAGCATTTCATAAATATCTGCTCAAAAGAACATTTACCTAGATTCACTTCTAACTTGTAACTGTACCTAACAATACTAGTTTATTCTAAAG
This sequence comes from Neophocaena asiaeorientalis asiaeorientalis, assembly GCF_003031525.2. Lineage (NCBI taxonomy): Eukaryota > Metazoa > Chordata > Mammalia > Artiodactyla > Phocoenidae > Neophocaena > Neophocaena asiaeorientalis. The sequence goes on along the minus strand of NW_020174013.1, from coordinate 5,940,742 downwards.
AACTGTTAAGAATTCTCCGTTTCTGTTATCCTTGGTTATCCTTGGTAGGGTAAAGAACAATTACAACAAGCCATTCTGCAGGGGTCAACAAACTACTGCCCACAAGCCAAATCTGATCCCACAACCTGCTTTCGTAGGACCAGCTAACCAAGAATGATTTTTCATATTTTTAAACACCTGAAAAATGAATTCAAAGAACAGTATTAAAGGACCCAAGAAAATTACATGACATTCAGTGACTATAAGTAAAGTTTTATCATAGTCTCACCCATTTAAGTAAAGTTTTCTCACAGTCCTACCCAAAAGTTAGATATTCCTTTAGGTATTCAGAACTGTTGTGATGTTTAGAGCTGAACTGCTGAACTTGAGGATTACTGTCTCTACAAAGAAAGTTTTTGAGTCTGAGTTAGTGCCATAATTTCTGAAACTCTCTCTCTTTTTTTAATTTATTTTTTTAAATTTATTTTTGGCTGTGTTGGGTCTTCGTTGTGGTGCACGGGCTTCTCATTGCAGTGGCTTCTCTTGCTGCGGAGCACGGGCTCTGGGCGCGTGGGCTTCAGTAGTTGTGGCACACAGGCTCAGCAGTTGTGGCTCACGGGCTCTAGAGCACAGGGTCAGTAGTTGTGGCGCGTGGGCTTAGTTGCTCTGCGGCATGTGGGATCTTCCCGGACTAGGGCTCGAACCCGTGTCCCCTGCATTGGCAGGTGGATTCTTAACCCGTGGGCCACCAGGGAAGTCCCCCTGAAACTATCTTTTCAACTAGAGAGGGTTCAAGCAAAAGACAGCTTTTGATCCCAATGACCAGCAAATAAGAACTCAATATATGTATTTGTTAAATGAACTAATTTGCTTGACAACCACAAATAAATATTTATCCACATAAGCATTTACACTGAATTCACAAAAGGTTGCTGTCTGTAGCCATATGTATATATAGCAGAGGTCATTAAGTAATTACCACTGAACTTCTTACTTCCTTACTCAAATGTACAGAGCACTGGTATTTCTATTCTAAATCTTAGCAACCTTATTTAAGCAACCATTGTTCATCTCATTAAGGAATGATACCATACAAAATTGTTTTCGGATACTGGCATAAATGATGTGCCATGTATCATATCACCATCTCATGGCAAATGGTCTCCTTCCATGCTTCCACAATAACACATAAATCACTTTTGTTTCCCTAACACATTCACCATCTGACTAATAAATGACAGACCTCAAATTTCTGTAAAGCTTGGTTCCTTCTCTTTCCTACCCATCCTCTCTCCTGATAGGTCGCCTTCCTTTCCAAAGCTTTTCATTATGTCATTTGCAATGCTCCTTCTTTCATGAATAAACTTTCCTAGACCCTTTACAGAACCTCATTCCACCTATCTTTCTCTGTACCTCGTACAATAGACCAGGAGATATCAGCATTTTCTTATCTTCTTCCTATTGTGGCACACAGATGATTACTCCAAAAGTCTACTTTCTCCCGAATTTGTAATTAGGCTCTACTTAAACTTCATCATTATCATCAACCAACTTCCCAGTCACTCCCCAACTTAACAGAGAAGTTTTAATGCCTGTCTCACTACCTCACTTGTCTTTTCAGATATCATCAACCTGTTGACTTCCAAATCCATGTGAACATCCTAGCTGCTCTCCTCCTTAAGGAGTGAGGAGATATCCAACTACACTGGTCTTTACCTCCAATACTCAACTGAACAATCTACCTCTATGACCACTCTAGACCTTATCACCCAGAACAATTATTCACCTGAAATCTTAAAATTCATGGCTTTGACCTATAATCACCAGTTCTTATCCTTATCCTGCAGCTCTTTCACACTTTTCACCCCCATCACACTTTACTCTAGCTTCACGGAAACTTCTGGTGTTACACTCCTCCATTTTCTCCCTATCAGCCTTGTTTTGGCTTCACTTCTTTCCCTATCCCGCCTAGACATCCAAGATATAGCCTTTCAATCACTCTCACTACAATACCTTTAATTTTTTGGTCCCTGGTTCTTCTCACACCATTCTCCTTCTTTCTCAAATTTTGTCCCCCACGTTTACCAGAGTACTGCGTGGTGGGGGGGATACACAACACAGAGGACACCACAAAATCCACGGCCATCAAAACTCATCTGAGTCTCTCTACATTTCTCAAGTAAACTCCACTCCCATTAGCCTCAGTAACTACCTCAAATTCTTACAACTCTCTTCCAGCTTTCAACTCCACCATTTCTACCTCATACGTACTCTCTGAAAGTGTCCTCACCTCTTCTTTTAAAGAGAAAAGAGCAGACCGCAGGTAGAAATACCCCTCCCCAAATTAGTATCCTTACCTCCTTTTCCCTCAACTCAGTGAAACAGCTGTCTCTTTGGTTAAAAACTAATCCTTCCCCTAGTGCTCCGTAGTACATCCCCTACTATTATCTGTGGAAAGCTTATGTCCATCATACATGGCCCCCTTCCCTCACATCTGACCAATCTACTGGTCATTTGCCCTCAGCATATAAATATAGTCACATCTTCATCAACTCTAATCTCTATGATTTCAAAACTCTCAATTATAATACTCAATGAAAATAAAATATTTTATCTAAATGTAGTCAAAAGTATGATGTGAAATATGATCAATATTTAAACAATCATCAAACATATGCCTGTTTGCCATGAAAAAGGAATAACTAATCCTATACCATTTGGTTAATGAAACACTAGGCTCTAGAGAGAATTCAGTTATTGACAAATAATTAACTTTGATAACACCTGGTACAATAAAGATTAGAGAAAAAAATCTCCAATGACCTGATGCTCCATTTCCGTCCAGGCTTCCTGTAGTAAATATGTAATGTTGCAATAAAGCTCCTTGAAAAATGAGTCATCTTCAACCAAACATAATCAACAAGATAATGATTAACCAAAGGCTGGCACAAATCCTACCAGAATAATATAATTCAAATTCAGCCTCTTAAAAGATAACTCATGTTTAATGCTGGTATCTCAAAAATGTAAACCAATGATTGGGTCTATGTAATGTGTCTATATACTGACACAAGTACATGTAGAACTACATTTAAAATTTTCCTGTGTCTTAAATTTTTTATAATAATTATCATTTACCCACAAAACCTAACAACGAATGGACTTTATAATGTCATGTCTCTATTTTCTACTCTATACAAAACTCTGGAAAATTACTACCTAATGTTCACTAGAATTAATGTATTTCTGCTTATTTAGTAAGGCACAAAAACTGAGCATGCCACATTAGGCACTATATTAATATGCATACTACATGCTTAAAAAATGTAATAATGTACTGTCTTTCACACAAAATCAAATTAGTGAATTATCATTAGGGGATATGCTCTAATGTTTTATTTGGTAGCACAATGGAGTTAGGCTATATCCTCTTACTTCAGAACAATACAAGTCTACCAAATGGCTAAAGCAGATTAGAAATACATCTATGGCCACAAAACAAGGCCAAGTTAACTGGATCCTGAAGGAATGAACCTGTAATACTAAACTTAGAAGCAGTTTCTATAACCAATGAGCTAGCTAACTATGTAACTGCTTCAACAATTATTTTATAATGTAATATTCAAGCCTAATAGGAAAGTAAAGCAAGGTCTTTAACAGTGTTGTTATTGAGCATAAGGAAAAAATTATCTTTATCCCTTACCTCATACCACATACAGAAATTAATTTGAAGTATAATTAATTTGAAGTATAATTAATTTGTCACTTATCTAAAAGTAAAAGCATTAGTCATAGGGAACAAATGACAAATTAGACTTCAACAAAAGTTCTAAAATTCCTACTCATCAAAAGACACCATTAAGGGCTTCCTTGGTGGCGCAGTGGCTGAGAGTCTGCCTGCTAGTGCGGCGGACATGGGTTCGAGCCCTGGTCTGGGAGGATCCCACATGCCGCGCAGCGACTGGGCCCGTGAGCCACAAATGCTGAGCCTGCGCGTCTGGAGCCTGTGCTCCGCAACAAAAGAGGTCGCGATAGTGAGAGGCCCGCGCACCGCGATGAAGAGTGGCCCCCACTTGCCACAACTAGAGAAAGCCGTCGCACAGAAACGAAGACCCAACACAGCAAAAATAAATTATTTAATAAACTCCTACCCCCAACATCTTAAAAAAAAAATAGACACCATTAAGAAAATAACTACACAAGCCACAGTGTGGAGGGACTTGTATTCAGAGTACATAAGTACAACAAATCCACAATAAAAGTATAAATAATCAAACAGAAAGTATATGAAGTGAAAAATAAAATAACTGAAATATATACAATTTTGTCAATCTTATTTTAAAAGACTTGATTTTCTTCAACAAATACTGTAGGATATTCTAATTTTTAAATAAACCCTTGGCCTTTCTCACCTTCTGAGATGGCCCAAACTCTGTGGAGTGTGTTTCTCTCTAAATAAACCCACTTCTTACCTATCACTTTGTCTCTCACTGAATTCTTTCTGCGATGAGACATCAAGAACCTGAGCTTCATTAAATCCTGAAACCAGAAGTAAAACCCTCCAACAAATGGAAGACTTGATGAAGCATTCTTCATTCCAGAGAGAAGGTCACCATTTCATAACCTGGAGAACCACAGAAGCTCATCCAGAGACCACCTGAGGCCAGATTAAAGGAATGCAGGCCCTGAACACACCCTGATCCTTATCAGCAACCCTGCCCTTTTGGCTTGGGACACACAGTTTTGAGGGTACTAGCCCACACGTCCCCATTTGCCTGGCAAAGCAATAAAGCTGTTCTTTTTTACTTCACCCCAAAATAAATAAATAAATAAACCCTTAACATTAGAAGTGAAAAATTTATGGTAACCATCTCTTTATATGTATTTTATGTACAGGCTATAAAAAATAATATATTACAAATATGATTTAAAATAAGCAAAACATGAATTGCCCTAAAAATGATAAAAGGGAAATCTTACAACCATCTGACAATAAAGTAATATCAACACATTTAAAAGTAAGAATGTATATAACTCTTAAAAATTAACAGAAATGAAAAAATTAAAACAAAGTATATAAAAATGTCCCTTCAAGAAATCTGAGATGAAAACAGCCAAAACTTAAATGAAGTTAAATCGTTTTAGTCCTCATTACAGCATTAGATTGGGTTTGGCCCTAAGAAATAAAACCTCGACAGTAATTTCTTTCCTAAGAAATTTTTCCACTGTCCGTCTAAACAATTATATAACAGACATAACTCTAAATGATTTTCTTCTTTTAATTCTTCATCCTCAAACCACCTTTTATTAATTTTTCCTTCAGCAGAATAAACTGCCCGCACACTATGCAGTATTTACTATGAAGCATGCTGTGATGTAGCTAAAGACCAATGTTTAGCTAATGGATCCAACCAGCCGAAACATGTCAATTTCCACAGCCTCCCAGCCATAACTCTCTACAATCTCAGATCCTGCAAAACAATTTTACTACTGTTGGGCTTCACCTATCACTCCTCTACAGTAGCAAAACCCTGAATGCTTTGTACAGATGCATCAAGAATCTCGGGTTCTCTAGATAACGACTGGAGAAAACTGAACGTGAGAGTGGATAACGACTGGAGAAAACTGAACGTGAGAGTGGAATCAATTTCTCTGAAAACTCTAAGACAGCAGCAACTGCTTTGGGGGCTTTTGAATTCTAGGGTAAGCCAATTATTCTACCTAAATATACTCATATTTTAGTGCCTGAAGTTTCCAAATGATCCTCACTTATTTCTCATCTATCCTTGTTGTTATGGAAGTGACAAGAGATTGGACCAAGGTCTTTGCCATAAAAGTGTATTAGTATTTGAGGGACTGGAGTGGTCAGGAAACAATGCAAAGAGTACAAACTTTTTAAAAGAAAAGAGTAACTTTCACTGAGGTATAAGACCTAGAATCTTGAGAAAGAGACATTCAAAACTAGGGATTTTTAAAATTCAGTTTGAGATGGTGTTAATAATACATAAACAAGTAAGTAGCAATGAAAACTAGAATGTAGGAAAGAGAATTGAGTGTGATACAAACAAGTAAATGAAAAGAACACAAAATTAAATCCGAAAATTAAACAATGATTGTAAATACACATGATTTTGGTATGGCTGTCCAAATCATAATTCCCCCAGGTGGCCATGTGTGTGCTACCCTTTAGACCTTCGTTTGAGAAACTACTAAATCCCCCTCCTATTATTCTAAACATTGGTTCCAAAAGAGAACTGTTACTGTCCTACATGATGACCTTGCCCTTCCGAAAAACATAATGATTAGCAGTGGGATAAAAATCTGATGTAAGCAGGACCAAAGTCCTGTCCTTGGATTTTTCAAATTAGTGCTAAGGGAAGGAAACTTTGAGGATGCAGTTGCAGAGCTACTGGGATGACCCCTGCTGCTGAATAAAGCTTACTTCAAAGAACAAAATCAATACATACAGAGAAGTGGAGGTAAGAGACAAAGAATTCCAATGATAATGCACACCCTTGCCCTCAATTATGTACATAATGTGCATTTTATGTTAAGCATGGTAAATATTTCCTACAGTTATTGCAAGAATTAAAAGAAATAATATAAAAGTACTTCATAAACTCTAGGTTTATCAAGGCTTATATTACTGTAATCACAAAACAAATGCATAAGACAAATCTGGTCTGCCAGTGGGTTTTGTATGGCCTGTGAGCTAAGAATAATTTTTACATGTTTAAATGTTTGCAAGGAAACTCAATACCAGGATATTTTGCAATATGTGAAAATTAATTGAAATTCATGTTTCAGTGTCCATCAATAAAGTTTTATTGGAACACAAGCACACCCAATTATTATATATTGTCTGTGGTTGCTTTCATGCTACAACAGAGTTGAGTAGCTGCCTTTATAGAAAGTTTGCCAGCTTCTATACAAGACTGTAAATACACACACACCAAAACACTTTAAATGACTGTTAGAAAGGTAAGAGCATAAATAATTTCATCTCATCTCTATCTTCTCAGTCTGAGATGTGATATTACTTTCTATAAAAACCAAATTTTAAAAATAGAACTACCATATGACCCAGCAATCCCATTCCTAGGCATACACCTGGAGAAAACCATAATTCAAGAAGATACACTATTTACAATAGCCAGGACATGGAAGCAACCAAAATGTCCACCAACAGAGGAATGGATAAAGAAGATGTGGTATATATACACAATGGACTATTACTCAGCCATAAAAAGGAACAAACTAGTGCTATTTGCAGAGATGTGGATAGACCTAGAGACTGTCATCCAGAGTGAAGTAAGTCAGAAAGAGAAAAATATCGTATAATATCACTTGTATGTGGAATCCAGAAAAATGGTACAGATGAACTTACTTGCAAAGCAGAAACAGAGACACAAATGTAGGGAACAAACTTACGGAAACCAAGGGGGGAAGGGGGGGTGGGATGAATTGGGAGATTGGGATTGACATATATACACTACAATGTGTAAAACAGGTAACTAATGAGAACCTACTGTATAGCACAGGGAACTCTACTCAGTGCTCCGTGGTGACCTAACTGCGAAGGAAACCTAAAAAAGAGAGGCTATATGTATACATATAACTGATTCACTTTGCTGTACAGCAGAAACTAACACGACATTGTAAAGCAACTACACTCCAATAAAAATTAATTAAAAAATTTTTTAAGTTAAAAAAATTTTTAAGTTAAAAAAATTTTTTAAGAGGGCTTTAACAGCTTCTATCTGATTTCCATTCCTCCACTGTGTAACTCTTCCAATGCATCTAAGTCTTCCCCACACCAAGTAAATAGCCCCACCAAGTTGATCAGGCTAAAAAACTACGAGTGGATAATCATGGGATCATGATTCATTCCTTTTCTTCATCCCTTACATCCATCCATCAGCACATCAATAGGCTCTCCAAAATACATTCCAAATGCTACCACTTCTTTCACCTCCACACAAACCCCAGCTGTCATCATCTTTTACCAGTACTCCTGCAAAAACCTCTTAACTATGATCTGAGGTTGTGGGGATTTTGGGGGAAAGAACTTAAGGCATTGGCAATATAAGAGAATACTACAGATAACACACACACACTCAAATAGTCTAAAATTTAAGTTTTATTGTTCTTGTTCTCACTTTGGCAAGAATACCCTCATTTCTTAAAACAGTTCTTTTAGAAGGAATTTTTCAGCTTTCCATTTAATGAAACGAAACTATAAATACCTATTCTGGTTGTAAAACACACCACTGGAGAAAAAAAATGAAGCCCAGTTTTAACTTCTTAATGTATCTTGTGATGTTGGTTCTTCTATAGCTCTATACTTTAACTGAATTAAATTTACTGATTGAATTTTTCATAAAACACTCATTCTCCAACATTCAACATAAGAGAAGAGTAGCAAATGAAAGTAGTGTGGTATAGTGGAAAGCATACTGGATTTTTGAAGGCATAACATTTGGGCTTTAGTTCTTCCTTCATTACACTACTTGTATGATCTTAAACTATTAATTGTATGATCTCAAACTAACACAACATTGTAAAGCAACTATACTCCAATAAAAATTAATTTAAAAATTTAAATATTATAGCTTCCTCATTTATGAAATATGGATATTAATGTCTGCTTTAACTCCTAAAATTGTTAGTGAATCAAGAGATCATATTCCTGAAAGTAATTTTAAAAGGTAAACTCTAAAGTATGAATATAAAATGTTAACAACAATCATTGAATTAATGTGATTTTCTGTCAGTCTACAAAGTTTTAAAGTTAAATTTATTTCCTCTAGGGCTTACCTGGTGGCGCAGTGGTTGAGAATCTGCCTGTCAATGCAGGGGATACGGGTTTGAGCTCTGGTCTAGGAAGATCCCACATGCCACGGAGCAACTAGGCCCACTCGCCACAACTACTGAGCCTGCGCGTCTGGAGCCTGTGCTCCGCGACAAGAGAGGCCCGCGCACCGCGATGAAGAGTGGCCCCCGCTCGCCACAACTAGAGAAAGCCCTCACACAGAAACGAAGACCCAACATAGCCAAAAATAAATTAATTAATTAATAAAAAAAATTTATTTCCTCTAAATTATTTTTCAAATATAAAAAAACTTAACTGAAGTCTTTACAGCTATAGTAATCAAGACAGTGTGGTATTTACTTAATGATAAACATAACAATCCATGGGACAGAATACAGAGTCCAAAATAGACTGACACATATGTAGTCTATTGATTTTCAGCAAAGGTGCCAAGGAAATTTAAAGGAAAAGGGCTAATCTTTTCAACAAATGTTGCTGGAACAAAGGGATATCAATGTGCAAATAAATGAACCTTGATTCTTACCTTATACTATATGTAAAAATTAACTCTAAAAGGATCACAGACCTAAAAATAAAAGCAAAAACTATAAACTTCTAGAAGAAAATAACAGGAGAGAAAATGTGACATAATAAGAAATATATATATATATATATATATGTACTG
>NW_020174013.1:5844284-5930955 GCF_003031525.2 Neophocaena asiaeorientalis asiaeorientalis | reverse complement strand
TATATATATATATATATATATATTCGATTTCTGTCCCCATTTCCTGGAATAGAACTTCTAAAACCCTTGGAATTTTCTGAGTAATAGGGGTGAGAGGAGCCCCTTTCAACCATACCTGAGTTTACGCTAAAGAGGTGACTTTTGGAGAGTGGGGGCTGGTTGCCAGAAGAACCAACCCTGTGATTAAAGGGTTGGAACTTTCAGTCCTACCCCTCAACCTCTAGGGAGGGGAGAGGGACTGGAGACTGAGCTCAACCACACTGGCCAATGATTCAATCAATCATGCCTATGTATTGGAGCCTCCAAGAGAACCCTAAATGATGGGTTTTAGAGAGCTTCCAGATTCATGAACATATCAAGGTGCTGGGAGGGTGACACGCCCAGAGAGGGCATGGAAGCTCCACACCCCTTCCTAAGTACCTTGTCCAATGCATCTCTTCCATTTGGGTATTTCTGCATTATATCCGTTATAATAAACCAGTAATAGTAAGTAAAGTGTTTTCCTGAGTTCTGTGAGCTGTTATAGCATATTATTAAACCCAAGGAGGGGGCATGAAAATCTCACATTTATAAGTGGTCAGTCAGAAGTACCTGAAGTCTGAACTTGTAATTGGCATCTGGAGCAGGGAGGCAGTCTTGAGGGACTGAACCCTTAACCTGCAGGATCTGCACTAATTCCAGGTAGTGTTAGAATTGCCTGGTGTGGAAAACCCACACATTTGGTGTCAGAAGTGTTGTGAGCAGAGAAAGAGTTTTCTTTCAGAATCTTTGTGACCTTGGGTTAGGTAGATTTCTTAAATGGGACACAAAATATACCATAAGAGAAAAAAATAATACATTGAACTTCATCTTAATAAATCGATAAACTGGATTTCATCAAAATAAAAAACTTTCAGGAACTTCCCTGGCAGTCCAGTGGTTAAGACTCCACGCTTCCAATGCAGGGGGCTTCGGTTCGATCCCTGGTCGTGGAACTAAGATCCCACATGCCCCACAGCATAATAAATAAATAAATAAATAAATAAAAATTAACTTTAAAAAAACCCCAAACTTTCACTCTTCAAAGACACTGTTAAGTAAAGGAAAAGTTAAGCTGCAAATTGGAAGAAAATATCTGCAAAACACATAACTGATAAAGGACTTGCATCCATAGTATACAGAGAACTCTCAAAACCTAATAATAAGCCAAACAACCCACTTTTTAAAAAATGAGCACCGGATAGGCAAATGCATAGAGTCAGAAAGTAGACTAGTGGCTGCAGGGCTACAGGGAGACATGTATTCCAATGTTCACAGCAGCTGTATTCTTAATAGCCAAAAACTGGTAACAACTGAAATGCCCATCATCTGGTGAACTGATAAACTAATTGTGGTATATTTATACAGTAAAATGTTATTCAGCAATAAAAAGGAACAAATTACTGAAACATGCAACACAGATGAATCTCAAAAGTATACTAAGTTAGGACTTCTCTGGTGGTGCAGTGGTTAAGAATCCGCCTGCCAATGTAGGGGACACGGGTTCGAGCCCTGGCCCAGGAAGATCCCACATGCCGCGGAGCAACTAAGCCTGTGCGCCACAACTACTGAGCCTGTGCTCTAGAGCCCATGAGCCACAAGTACTGAGCCCGCGCACCTAGAGCCTGTGCTCCACAACGAGAGCAGCCACCACAATGAGAAGCCCGCACACCACAACGAAGAGCAGCCCCCGCTCGCCGCAACTAGAGAAAGCCCACGCACAGCAACAAAGACCCAACACAGCCAAAAATAATTAATTAATAAATTTATTTTTAAAAAGTACACTAAGTTAAAAGCACAAAAGACCACAGATTATAAGATTCCAGTTACACGATATTATAGAAGAGACAAAATATAGGGATAGAAAGCAGATCAGTGGGGGTAGAGGGAAGGGACTGACTGCAAAGACGTACAAGGGAACATCTTGGGACAAGAGAGATGGTCTATATCTTGACTGTGGTAGTGGATACACAACTATACAAAATTTTCAAGACCCATTATACAATTGAAATTGGCATAGTTTATCGCAGGTAAACCATAGTTCAATAAAGCTGATTTAAAAAATTTGAATTCTCAAAACTACTCTGTAGTTCCACTCTTTTTCACTAAAATCAAGATATGATAATGAGGTGTTCAGTGATGTTTTAAAACAAATGACTGTGAGAATCTGCTATCAAGAATGCATTGTATTTGATAACAAAACTACCAAATTCCCAAAGGAACAGAATATACTCAGTTTTAAGGAAGTCCAATGAGGTTTGGCAAAAAAGCAGATTGGCTTATGCAGGGTTATACAAAATACCAGTGATGAGAGGAAGGAACAGGTTAATAAGCAGGAAAAGAAAACAATTCACAAAACCTTGCTCTAAAGATACTTTCTCATACAACTCTTAGGAACGTGTCATAATCTTACCTGTTGGTTTTCAAATTCCCTAATTTCCCCTAGGGTATTATGGCAACTCTGTTAATATATTATATATGTAATATATAATATAATAAATAATGGCATAAGAAGAAACAAGGTAGCAATAAATGAGGCAAGAAAAGGGATACTGAGAGAATCCACATAACATTCCCCAAAAAGGGGTGAGACTGGAAAAGTACAGTTGGAGCCAGGTGGCCCAAGCTAAGAGTTTATCTCACAGAAACTGAAAATGATAAAAAGCTTTTAAGCTGGAGAGTGACAATAAAAATGCTGTACTGAAAGAATCCAGTGGCCATATGCAGGTTAAATGAGAGCAGGAAAGATCAAATGCGAAGACATTAATTTCTAGACATTAAAACATTGCCTAAAACTATCTGCCTAAAACTACATCAATGGTTTTCAAACTCCTGAAACAACTTTTTTGTTGTTGCTGTTGACACAGTCACACCCGTGAGTCCCATCAAAAAAACATCTAACATTACCTTATAGGTGCTACTACTAAACAACTGTTCAGAGCACAGCAAGAGCCCAAACTGCTTTAAGTACCAAAGTAGGTGTTAAAGTCCGGAAAGAAAGAGGGCCAGAAGGTAAAAGAGGTGACCTCACCCTGGTCACACAACCCACTGTTTGCCTCTACCCTCACTACCACCCACAAACAGCTGTCTGGAGAGCTCCACAGCATCCTGGGAATTCTCCTTAGTAACTGAGTAGGGATCGTGAATCCAGGTTGATAAACAGTGATCTATAGTAATTAACCTGGAGGAAAAAAAGATTTTATAGAAATATAATTAATTTTTTTCCACAAGAAAAAAAAATACTAAAACTCAAGGGAATACATGTCCAAACACATAAAAGTATTTTAGTAAACAATAAAGCCTTAAATATGAAAAAGGACAAATTAAGAATCTGAGAATGGACATCTAAGAAGTATATATACTATTCCAAAACCCTGTCATATCATCAGATACAGTGACTAAGATGTATGATGATAAAGTAGGCTTAGCACAGTTGTCAATGTTTTACCTACCTGTTTTTGCATCCCGAAAATTACTTTTCCCTTAGCTTATCTGACACAACCAAAGTCCACATAGGCTATATCACCATCTATTCTATGAAAAAAGGATGGTATATTTATAATCAACAATGCGACATCAATGTTTATACAGGAGTCAATAATGTCTGAAGAGTGAATAATTTCATGAAAATTGCTTACTGTCTATCTCCCTTCATTATAATATATACTTTAGTAGGAATTTTTGTTTCTTTTCTTCACTGATATATTGCCAGTATGAAAACAATTCCTGGCACGTAGCACTTGCTGAATTATTAGATTTTCATACTGGCATCAATAGTTCATTTCAGTCACAAAAAGTCCGTCACTATAACCATCATCCTCATATGAAGGGTTGTAATAACAAGTTCAGTTTTATTCAATCTACTTAAAAGTTACCCTTGAGGCTATTTTTTTAAACTGAAATTAACAATTTTTTTTTGCCGTTTAGTTATTAGTTAATTTATGAAAAGTGTCTGACATAGTTCCTGAAATCACAGCGGAATAAAGGTTAGTGCCTTTGCTTTGCTACTCCCTTTCAAAAAGTTATCCATGTCCATAACCTGCCGCATCAATGATTATTTCCTAAAGCAAGTATATTGAAGACCATAGATTTAATCACAGGACTCATACTGCAACAAACACATAGAAAAATACCTTAGAAAAGTATCACTTGTACAGATAACAGAGAGAGGATAGAAGTTATTGAATTCATTGACTTAAATTAGGACGACACCAGGAGAGCACAGCTGACAATGGTCTCCGCACAGGTTGAAAACTGCAACAAAAGTGAGCACTGTTGGTAGTTTATCATTTTCTCAGGTGTATGGGAATAGGGAAAAAAAACTAAATGTCATTCCTTTAAGCCATTTTCAAGAGCTGGGAGGGCTACTGTGACCTGACTTCTATTTTTCTGCTTACACCCTAAACAAAGACATGCATTTGAAAAAAACATAAAAGGCTGGATGGTGGAGGTTTAAGACAGCCCTCCTTTGTTTCCAAAGCTTCCTATACTTCACCATCACCATCCTTATTACTCTGTATTTTAAAAGCCAACATCATAAGCTCCATAAGGACTATGTTTATAGCTGGAAGAGTGCTGAGCACAGACCAAGCGTTCAATAAATATTTCCCGAATAAATACTGCCTGAATCCCCCACAGAATTATAAGCTTCATGAGAGCAGGGATTTTGAGTGTCTCATAAGCCAATTTTCCACTGCACTTAGCACAGAGTATGATCCAAAGAAGCTAATCAAAAGCTATTTACTAAAAAAAAAAGCTATTTACTTAATGAATGTGTTTATGATCAGGAACACACACAAAAAAGTGACCTATATGAGACTCGAACCCATAACCTTAGCCCCATTATAGTATGCACTAATGAACCAAGATAAGGAATTTCACAGTGTGCAAGTTTCAGTGTGCATATAATCATGAAATCTCACCCACAAGCACTCACAAAAGTTTCAAGAAAATTAGTCAAATATTGATTACTTTCCCAGCCATTCTCTTTATTCTAAACTTTGTTCCCCAATACCTTATCTCAAATGACCCATAATAATAGATCCTAAAAATTAAGAAAATGTTGTTTGTGCCAAAAACCATATCTTCACTAAATAAAAGTGGAGAGGATTAAAGAAATAAGATGAATGCCAAGAGGTACTCAAAGCAGTCAAAGAAAATCAAAGGCTATGCCCCAACTAAACTGAAAACCGGATATCCTTCAAATTAAAAAATAAAATAAAATAAAATTCCCACTCACTCATCAACAGAAGTCAGTTTTGACACTTTTCTGGAACAAATGGCTCAAAGAAAAATGCAAATTTTGTCATTTGCTCTAACGTGTCACTTAAAGATCAGCATAAGCAGTTGCTCGAGACCAACATACAAGAGTAAAAAACGATTTAAGGAAAAATGTCAGATATCAAAACTAAATAGTTTTGTTTTAAAACAGCAAGTCATCTCAACTTTAGGAACTCATCAATTTTGGAAAGTCTGAAGAAGTACATTCTCTGGAAAAAAGTTTTTAAATGAAAAGAAGTGTATTCTTATTATGGAATATGACAAATATAATATAGCATAATTTGACTCTCTAAGATACTAACACCTCACTGATCCAAAGATTTATCCTAAAAGAAAAACAAGAAACAAAAGAAACAAAAGAAAGATAATCTCAACAAAAGAAAATACAGGGAGCATAAATTGTCTATAATTTAAAACATGCACATATCATCAAGTTTGTGAACTAAAAGCTCAGGTATTTTATTATTATTAAAGGCCTCATTCAGAAGTCTATTATTTTACTCTGAGGAACATCTGGTATTATGTTATTCACATATTACTAACATTAGCAATATTTATTAGGTATGATTCTGTCCCCGTAGGTGCTACACCATACAATTTAAAAAGGCATAGACCTTGATCTCTGGGTTCTTTTTTGAGGTCCAAAACAATCCTTATGTACGTCAAACCAGCTTTGTTATTTGGTTTCCTAGCCTACAGTAGATTTAAAATTGGAAATCAAAAGAATGGCTAGATTAGAAACAATAACCAATTCAGTTAACAATGAGCACCTCTAGAGCCTAGAGTACCACTTCCTACCAACAGGAACCACAACTTCTTAAAGAAACAGCTGACCGCAGAATTGGAACAGGAAGTGTAAAAGAAAAGTTTGAACATCTTATCACATCAGAAAGCAAGGAAGCTAAGAAAGAGCACTAGGACCAGGACTCAGGAAGCAGTGTGAAGATACTCTCAGAAGTCAAAGATGGGAAAATCTAAGCATCAAATTTTAGAAGAGTAATGGTAGCAGATCAAAATACATCAAATATATAAAAATCTGTAAGTTTCAATTTAAAGGATAAACAGAAGACAAAGAAACATGTTTGAAAAAAAAAAAACACCAAAAGATACAATCAGTACTTATGTTAAACTTTACAGGAAGAAAGGTCTAGCTTCTTTAACAAATTGCAAAGGGAAAAAGAAAAGAGAAGGGAAATACATAGATTAAAATACTTGAGACATAACAACCAAATGCAACGTACGATCTTGTTTAAAACCTTGATTTAAACAAACCACTGTAAAATGACACTTTTGAGACAATCAGGGATATTTGGCTGGATATCTGACATTAAGAAATTATTGTCAAATTTTAGGTCTAATAAGAGAAGAGTCATCTTTCCAGATATATAAGCTCAAATATTATGGGTGAGATTTCTTAAATAATTAAATAAAAAGAAAGGAAAGGATAAAGTACATTGACACTAGGTGACAAACAGCAAGGAAGACAGTTATAACTGTCTAGGGTCACTCAATGTATGGAGCAAACAGTTCTACACAAATAGCTCTCAGAGGCATCACTGTATTACAGCACAGAACCATGTCTAATGCTCATAGTAACCCCCATCAGTCGTCAAGAATAAGGTAAATTATGTTCCATATACACAGCTTAGGCAGATCAGATGTCCAAATAATGGAATACGATGCATTAAAGTTTATATTTATACTCACTGAGAAGGAAAGATGATCACAACATTTTAAGGGGGAAAAAAAGGTTGATTTTGCTGCTTAAATCTGTTTTCTTTTACCCAAGCCCCCCAACAACACACACCACCTAACAGCACCTTGCTCTAAGATAACTGCTGATTGTTTAAATGTAGAAACATAAGAACAAACATCCTGAATGGCTTCCCACTTAAGAGCTAACACCTTCAAACTAATTTACATTAATGGTCTAGTCCATGTGTTTAACACAATTTTTAAGTGTAAGATAAACTATTATGCAGTTACAAAATTACAAGAACCATAAAGAATGTTCGCTAACTTAAAATGACTTAATTCAAAAATCTCACCTGAACCCTACTTAAAATATATATGCAAGTTATCATGGGCTGAATTGTGCACCTGAATCACCTTATTGTGCCAAAAAGCAAGAAAGTCCTCAAAGAACGATGGGAACGTGTCGAAAGAATACAGAAGCCAGTATGAATGGGTCGCCGATAGCCAAAACAGGACCAATTTGAGTATCAAAATAAATAGTAATGGATTATAACCCATTGGAAAAAAAATAGGATACCTGATTCATACAGATATAAATAAACCAATAATTTGAAGGTCTGATGAGGAACAGAGTATTTGCAGTTTCAAAGTACCTCCTACAAAACACTAATTATAAAGATTTTTTTTTAAATGTATATATTTATTTATTTATTTATTTTTGGCTGTGTTGCGTCTTCGTTTCTGTGCAAGGGCTTTCTCCAGTTGCGGCAAGCGGGGGCCACTCTTCATCACCGTGCGGGGGCCTCTCACTATCGAGGCCTCTCTTGTCGCGGAGCACAAGCTCCAGACGCGCAGGCTCAGTAGTTGTGGCTCACGGGCCTAGTTGCTCCGCGGCATGTGGGATCGTCCCAGACCAGGGCTCAAACCCGTGTCCCCTGCATTGACAGGCAGATTCTCAACCACTGTGCCACCGGGGAAGCCCTTACAAAGATTTTTTTTTAAGTAATTTTACAGTGGAAAGGCCTGGCAGACACCACCTTAATCAAATGGTTCTGATGAGGAACAGAGTATTTGCAGTTTCAAAGTACCTCCTACAAAACACTAATTATAAAGATTTTTTTTTAAATGTATATATTTATTTATTTATTTATTTTTGGCTGTGTTGCGTCTTCGTTTCTGTGCAAGGGCTTTCTCCAGTTGCGGCAAGCGGGGGCCACTCTTCATCACCGTGCGGGGGCCTCTCACTATCGAGGCCTCTCTTGTCGCGGAGCACAAGCTCCAGACGCGCAGGCTCAGTAGTTGTGGCTCACGGGCCTAGTTGCTCTGCGGCATGTGGGATCGTCCCAGACCAGGGCTCAAACCCGTGTCCCCTGCATTGACAGGCAGATTCTCAACCACTGTGCCACCAGGGAAGCCCTTACAAAGATTTTTTTTTTAAGTAATTTTACAGTGGAAAGGCCTGGCAGACACCACCTTAATCAAATGGTCAAAATGGCCATTACCAGAATGGGACAAATCAAAACTGTGTGCCACCTGATAGGATGCAATGAGACAAAACACAGCTTCACCTGTGTGGCTTTTGTGCCAAAGATACATAACTTGAATCTAATCAGGAGGAAACCTCAAATTTAGGGACTTTCTACAAAACAACTGGCCTGCAATCTTGCAAAGCATTAAGGTCATGAAACCCAAGGAAAGACTAAGGAACTGTTCCAGATTGAAAGAGACTAAAGAGACATGACAACTAAATACAACATTTGATTTTGAACTGGATCCTTCTGCTATAAAAGACATTATTAAAACAATTAGCAGAACTTGAATGGGTCTGAGGGTGAAATAGTAGTAATGTATCAATATTAATTTCCTCATTCTCTTCATTGTAATGTGGTTATGTAGGAGAATGTCCTTGTTTATAGGATACATACACTTAAATGTTAGCAGGTGTTAGGGCATCATTTCAACAACTTAATTCTCAAATTGCCATGACCACAAAGAAGACACTCCCAACACCTCTTGGGTAAGATAAAGGCTGCAAACATATGCCTATAGAGGCCAGGCAATAAGGTAAATACTTGAAACAAGCTAGGCATAAAGCAAGAACTGAGGCTGTTTACCTGATGCATCACTCAGTGAGTATATATCATCTGGAATGCAAGTCCACAGTGGCAATATCATTCCATTTTTCAAGAGAAACCAAACATGCAGATTTTTATGTGAAATTTCCCAATTTTTAACACACTCAAAAGGGCCAAACAAAACATGTCTGTCGACTAAATTTGAACCACAGCTGTCTCTGGCCCAGAGGCATGTTTCTCAAACTGAAGCCTAGGGATAAAAGGAAACCACATGATATACGTGGAACATATTCTTGGAGCTGCAGTTTTATCCCAAGAGCTTGCCTGGAATTTTCTGGGAGAGGAACCATTTCTTTATTTTTAAAATGCAATATTTTGGAGTTTAATGCAAAGTTCATATGATTTTTAAAAACTTCTCATTTAAAAATAATTTCAAGCTTACAGAAAAGCAGTAAGAACAAGAATAGTACAAAGAAACACCTGTACAGTTTTAACCAAATTCATCTATTGTTAACATTTTACTCATCTGCATTACTTGCATAAGAGCATCCTTCCACCCTCCCTCCTCCTCTCTACGCAAACATACAAATATATACACACGTAAATACACAGCTCTATATATACATATATGTGTATATATATATAAAACATATATACATGTTACATTATTTTTTCTGAACCATTTGAGAGTAGGTTATATATCATGGCATTTTATTCCTAAAAATTTCAGTGTGTATTTCCTAAGAATAAAAACATTATTTTACAGAACCTTAGGATAGTTACCAACTTTAGTAAATTTAACATTGATTCCATACCTTTATCTAATCTACCATCCATATTCCATTTTTGCCAAATGATCCAATAATATCCTTAATATCATTTCCCCCTCTAATACAAGATCCATTCTAGAATCAGGTACTACAAGTAGTTGTCATGTCTCTTTAGTCTCCTTTAATCTGGAACATTTCCACAGCCTTTCTTTGTCTTTATAATATTAACATTTAAAAAAGTACAGTCTCGCCCCCTACCCTTTTAAAAAACAGGATGTTCCCCATTTGGAGTTCAATGTTCCTCAGGATTACATTCAGGTTATGCATTCCCGGCTGGCGGACTACATAAGTGATGTGTTCTTCGCAGGCATCACATTCAGAGGCACACAAGGTCCACCGGTGCTATTTATTTTGATCATGCACTCAAGGTGCTGTCTGATTTCATCACTGTATAGAGTTACTATTTTTTTCCCCTTGTAACTACTAAGCAATATATGGGGAGATATTTAAGACCATGCAAACATTCTGCTCCTCATCAAAAATATCCCCAGAGATTTAGCATCTATCAGTGATTCCTGTCTGGACTAATCTTTATTATAATGGTTGCAAAATAATCATATGAATTTTTAAGTTAAGTAGACTCAATTTCTGGCTACACTCCCAGATCCCTTAGGTGTAAGCACTCGGTCTCCTCTACTTGAGGAGCACTACAGTGCAGAAGTCTGAGTGCAACACTAGAATAATTAGGTGCAGCTTCCAGCAAAAAACAAGCGTACCTGAGCCATGCCTTAGAGACTGGATAGATTTGGTAAAGCTAATGAGGTGGAGAACCAGTCAAGACACATACAACTCCATCAGGAAAGCTGAAAAAACAATATGGTGAATGCTTTGCAAAGTAAATAACATACCCTAGCCTACCAGTTTCATAGAGCCACATTTCCACATATGGAGTTTGCCTGAATTACACTGATTCTAGAACTATAGGTATACTTTCGCTGCTACTGATATTAACTATATTCTAATCATTATATTCAGATTCTAAAAACTTCAAAAACAGCACAATTCATTATAACTACTTCTCATTGTTCATCCACATTTATATATATATATATATATATGTAAGCCCTCCGACCTGGTCTCTCAAAGATAGGGAACAGACACTAAAAGTGTACCTTTCATCTGATTGTGACCCCTAGAAAGAAATTTTACTGCCATCTAAGGCAAACATATAAAACTGAAATTAAGTTTCTTGAAGCAATATCATGCAAAGCACCAATATTTTATAATCTTTCTTTCTTCCTCCTCATTCTTTTTAGTATTTGTCTTGACTGCAAATAAATTGATTTCTAAATCCTTAATAGGTGATGCACAAGACCTGCACTTGAAAAACACTACCCTAGAACCTGGCACAGAGTTCTTTACCATATTCCCAAAAAAGTCCGGAAGAAAGTTTTCATTTATTTCAGGTGAAATAAGAAGAAAACAAGAACACAAAGAGTTATTTAATATTTTAAAGGATTCTGAGATTGTGTATGATAATTTTTTTGGTCTTCAAGTTATTATTTTTTTATGCAACCATGGTAAGAGCGAAGGTTGTAAGCTGCCAATTATATACTGGTTCCCTAATATTTTTTCCCCCAATTTTATAGGGTCATGAAATCTCCACTGCTCTGCTATGAGATTTCAAAAATACATAAGAGTGTCAGCCTTCAATGGGTTTACAATTTGGCTGGGGAAATAAGACTTACAATCATTTTAGGACTTGTAATAATTACTTCTACCTTTTGAGAAGAAATATTCTGTGATAAGTGCCCTAAAAATGTTCTTATGTTAAAAGTTCAAGGGTGAATATTTTAAGCTGGGAATGAAAGAGAACAAATAACGAAAGGTGTTCAGAAAGGAAACAATATTTGAGTTGGGCCTTGAAGGGTACTTCAAAAGAGAATAGTCACAGGGATGGAAAAAAGCCAATCAAATATGGGGAAAAAGAAATAGGTCAATTAGGCCAGAACATGTTAAGACAGTAGAAACAGATAATGGAGGACCCTTGACAACAAGGTTAAGGTGCTTGAATTTAGTCATTAAGGCAATGAAGCAATCTGGAAGAGTGAATGGGAGAGTCAAAGCACTGTTGAAGGAAGATTAGTCTGAAGCTCCCACACACACACACAACAAATTATAGACAAGTGGAGATTCTTGAGGCTATGCAATAATCCAAACACAGAAAAATAAGGACTTCAACTGTGGTGGTGGAAAAGGAAAGTAAGGAATGGGAAAAGGTGACAAGGATTGATAAGTCTTAGAAGAGATTTTAATGTGGTAGGCAAAAATGGCCAGGAGTCAAACATGGTTCTAAGATTTCAAGGCTGGGTGATCCTTACAGACAGTGGAAAATAAGAAAAAGAAGCTGATTTAGAGGATGAGGAGCTCAGATTCAGGTATGTTAGAGTCAATGTACAAGTGGGTTATAAAGTGTCAGTAATAGTGTAAGGAAAAGAACATTGGACCCCATCAGAAAAATCTGAGTTCAAGTGGAAAAAAATGGGGACTTCCCGGATGGCACAGTGGTTAAGAATCTGCCTACCAATGCAGGGGACACGGGTTCGGTCCCTGGTCCAGGAGGATCCCACATGCTGCAGAGCAACTAAGCCCGTGAGCCACAACTACTGAGCCTGCGCTCTAGGGCCCATATGCCACAACTACTGAGCCCGCATGCTGTAACTACTGAAGACCGCGCGCCTAGAGCCCATGCTCTGCAACAAGAGAAGCCACGGCAATGAGAAGCCCACACACTGCAAGGAAGAGCAGCCCCTGCTTGCCACAACTAGAGAAAAGCCCACTGAGGATCCCACATGCTGCAGAGCAACTAAGCCCGTGAGCCACAACTACTGAGCCTGCGCTCTAGGGCCCATATGCCACAACTACTGAGCCCGCATGCTGTAACTACTGAAGACCGCGCGCCTAGAGCCCATGCTCTGCAACAAGAGAAGCCACGGCAATGAGAAGCCCACACACTGCAAGGAAGAGCAGCCCCTGCTTGCCACAACTAGAGAAAAGCCCACGCGCAGGCAACAAAGACCCGATGCAGCCAAAAAAAATTCAAGTTATTATTTTTTTATGCAACCATGGTAAGAGCGAAGGTTGTAAGCTGCCAATTATATACTGGTTCCCTAATATTTTTTCCCCCAATTTTATAGGGTCATGAAATCTCCACTGCTCTGCTATGAGATTTCAAAAATACATAAGAGTGTCAGCCTTCAATGGGTTTACAATTTGGCTGGGGAAATAAGACTTACAATCATTTTAGGACTTGTAATAATTACTTCTACCTTTTGAGAAGAAATATTCTGTGATAAGTGCCCTAAAAATGTTCTTATGTTAAAAGTTCAAGGGTGAATATTTTAAGCTGGGAATGAAAGAGAACAAATAACGAAAGGTGTTCAGAAAGGAAACAATATTTGAGTTGGGCCTTGAAGGGTACTTCAAAAGAGAATAGTCACAGGGATGGAAAAAAGCCAATCAAATATGGGGAAAAAGAAATAGGTCAATTAGGCCAGAACATGTTAAGACAGTAGAAACAGATAATGGAGGACCCTTGACAACAAGGTTAAGGTGCTTGAATTTAGTCATTAAGGCAATGAAGCAATCTGGAAGAGTGAATGGGAGAGTCAAAGCACTGTTGAAGGAAGATTAGTCTGAAGCTCCCACACACACACACAACAAATTATAGACAAGTGGAGATTCTTGAGGCTATGCAATAATCCAAACACAGAAAAATAAGGACTTCAACTGTGGTGGTGGAAAAGGAAAGTAAGGAATGGGAAAAGGTGACAAGGATTGATAAGTCTTAGAAGAGATTTTAATGTGGTAGGCAAAAATGGCCAGGAGTCAAACATGGTTCTAAGATTTCAAGGCTGGGTGATCCTTACAGACAGTGGAAAATAAGAAAAAGAAGCTGATTTAGAGGATGAGGAGCTCAGATTCAGGTATGTTAGAGTCAATGTACAAGTGGGTTATAAAGTGTCAGTAATAGTGTAAGGAAAAGAACATTGGACCCCATCAGAAAAATCTGAGTTCAAGTGGAAAAAAATGGGGACTTCCCGGATGGCACAGTGGTTAAGAATCTGCCTACCAATGCAGGGGACACGGGTTCGGTCCCTGGTCCAGGAGGATCCCACATGCTGCAGAGCAACTAAGCCCGTGAGCCACAACTACTGAGCCTGCGCTCTAGGGCCCATATGCCACAACTACTGAGCCCGCATGCTGTAACTACTGAAGACCGCGCGCCTAGAGCCCATGCTCTGCAACAAGAGAAGCCACGGCAATGAGAAGCCCACACACTGCAAGGAAGAGCAGCCCCTGCTTGCCACAACTAGAGAAAAGCCCACGCGCAGGCAACAAAGACCCGATGCAGCCAAAAAAAAAAAAAAGAAAGAAAAAAATGGTTAGGATCTAATGAAAAAACCACCAGAATGCAAAATTATATCTACAGTATAATTTTCACTGTGTAAAAAAGGAGGCATAGGAAAAGAGTAAAAACAAGTACATCAACATGATAACGTCAGCTGAATACAGATAAACTAGAACAAAAGATAATTTCTTTTCTTTCTTCTTTTGTACTGTGTTCTCATTGGATACAAACCTTACAAATTAGGCTCCCCACCAAAAAAAAAAGGAAAAGAAAAATCTGGATTTGAATAGTCTTTTTAAAAACTGCAAACTCCTTGAACCTTAGTTTCCTCATCTATGAAAGAGGAAATAATTTCTTCTCTCCCAAGGTTAGTGTGCAGATAAAATGAGATAAAGTTTTGTAAACTATAAAGCAATATGCAAAGTTAAAGCATTGTAACAGTGACAGTTAAAACTATAGGACAAGATATCACAGAGACATAGAAATATACTACAGATTTGGGAAGCACATTATTTCCTTAGACTATTTTAAAGTTTTAGAATCCATCTATTTTAAAGTCAAAATGTTGGGACTTCCCTGGTGGCACAGTGGTTAAGAATCCGCCTGCCAATGCAGGTGACATGGGTTCGAGCCCTGGTACGGGAAGATCCCACATGTCGCACAGCAACTAAGCCCGTGCACCACAACTACTGAGCCCGTGTGCCACAACTACTGAAGCCTGTGTGCTCTAGGGTCTGTGCTCCGCAACGAGAAGCCAGTGCAATGAGAAGCCCAAGCACCACGATGAAGAGCAGCCCCCATTCACCACAACTAGAGAAAGTCCCTGCACAGCAATGAAGACCCAACGCGGCCATAAATAAATAAATAAATTTTAAAATAAAATCAAAATGTTGTCATATTTCTTTTTTTTTAATTAATTAATTAATTAAATTTATTTTTGGCTGCGTTGGCTCTTCCTTGCTGCGTGCGTGCTTTCTCTAGTTGCGGTGAGCGGGGGCTACTCTTCGTTGCGATGCATGGGCTTCTCATTGCGGTGGCTTCTCTTGTTGCGGAGCACGGGCTCTAGGCACGCAGGCGTCAGTAGGTGTGGCTCGCGGGCTCTAGAGGGCAGGCTCAGTAGTTGTGGCGCACGGGCTTCACTGCTCCACGGCATGTGGGATCTTCCCGGACCAGGGCTTGAACCCTTGTCCCCTGCATTGGGAGGCGGATTCTTAACCACTGCGCCACCAGGGAAGCCCTGTCATATTTCTTATGAACAAATATTGAAGTTTTACATGTAATAGAAATGGACTCATATACATAAAATTAATACGGTACTTGTCCTACATGCCATTCACACTTAAATACAAAGCAGAAAAAGACCTAGTAATATCATTCCCTAGTATTTGGACTTCTAAATAAATTATTTCATGGTTTTAAAAGGCCAGTCTCTATAGAGATAAATTCAGAATCTCCAAACGTTGTCTCTCAGAAGTTACACGCTTGATACATAGCACTGCATTCTAAATGGTGCTTCCCCCTTCAACTCCCATTTCTGGTACTTTAATCTCTAGATATGTATTTAAAACCAGACAGTAAGCTCCTAAAGGGCAATAAGAATGTCACAAAAATAGGTACACATTAAGAAATACTCTAGCTAACTCATGTTACAGATGTACAAGTTACTACTCATGCCATATTATAACGTAAGCCTATCTTGAGCCCTTCAAGAGACAACCATTAAGAAATTAAAAGTTAAGAAAACATTCCCCAAGTAATATTATTACATGGGAAACATTTTTATATGAATGAGTATATACAGAATGCTTTAGACTAGATTAATATTTAAAAATCATATACTACACTGTTCCTTTAAGAAAGCAAGAGTATACGTGAGATGAGAAATAAGTTCTAATATTGTGATGTTAAAGAGATTGTTTTAAAATATCTCATAAACTGAAGCATACTACTACTGCACTGAGACTGTTACATTTCTTATACTAACACTACAATTTCATCCACTACAATTTGTCTTTAAAAAGAAGTTTTGGAGTTTTGCTTTTAACCTTTGGAGCAGAAAAAGTTAAAATTGATGTGGTTAACAATATGCTTTCTTTAAAGCATAAACACAGACAAAACCTGTAGGCTAATCCCAAGACAAGTCTTAAAATTAAAACCTTTATTAAGAAAAAGAGATGCTAAAAAAACTAAGCATGAAATGCACCTAACCCCTGCCTTAAGAAAATCAACAAAAAAAGCTGTATCAAGTTTCCCACTTTTGCACATAAACCTGAGATTTAAAATATTTACTGTATATATGTTTTGTACATGTATGTGTGTGTATTCTAAACTGATTTGGAGGCAGGACATCAAGATAGATTGTTTTCCCCTCACTAAGTTAAAAAAAAATTGTTTCTAAAGTATTGTTTTTTTATATTACCCTATTCATGAACTAAAAGACACTTTGCCTGAAGTAAACGGTACTACCACCTGCCAGCCAAACTGCCTGAAATTCATCAGCTGTAGAGATTAAAAGCATCCTTTAGTTGTTTTTATGTAAAAAAAAATACAAAAGGTATATAATTTCTATGTGGAACATATAACACAATCACCCACAATCACCTAACGTTCCTCTCAGTGATTTCAAAACCACTACACACAGTTTTAATTGCCATTAGACATCTTATAAAATGCACATAATAGTGTTTTCCTTATCTAAACACACAACAATCAAGGGTACAGTTTGAATTTTAAAAGTTTTTCACTTTGTAAAATGATGCACCATAACATTCCCTTAAATAATGAGCTTCTCTATAACCACTGTTTACAAAGCACTGAGCTTTCCTGCTTATAAAAATGTAGTTTTCTTACACTTTTTTTCAAGAACTCATCTAGTATATAAAAGGAGACACACACATACACTTCCTTGAGAATAAATGTTTTCAGTACTTGTGACCCCAGAAGAACTTCACATGTTTTGAATTCTTGTTTGGTTAAAAAAAAGTTTTTAAACATCTACTAGAATATAAGAGCTTGCCTTTACATTCATGGCTCTCGTGATGATAAAATAAAGATCAATGTAACTCTAAGCTCTAGACTAATGAACTGCAGGGAATAGAAACAAGCAATTTGGCAAGAGCTGGGTAAAGCTACGTTTAAAGACTACCAATAAAATATACCAGCATTACCCTTCCCTCACTCCCAACTCTTTAAGGTTTCAATTAAGATGGGGCCTAGTTTTACTCTTTCAAGGGGGACAGAAAGAGAAAGCACAGAGCTCCTGCTGAGAAGTATCTTCATGAGAAGCAGCTCCAAAAATACTGCCAGGAACCATTTCTTGCCCCCCAGCTGACATAGGTTCCTCTCTTTAAATACTGGTATATCCCCTGCTCCTGACCAACACCATACTTAAAGAAAGGAAGTCTCATCAAGGTACCATCCAAGGATGGCATCAAATAAATAAAAAAATTATCAAATGAATAAAAAAATTCAACACCAGGGTCAGCTATAATGTTCTTGATGAAAAGTGGGAGCCTCAACTAAAATTCATCTTCATCTCTCAGTCTCTCCTATCAGTTGCCTCATGAACTGGATAAGAAGGGATAGCTGTTTAACAAGGATATCCACTGTTTCAAAATAAACTTAAATTAGTGAGAAAGACTCCCACAAAACACAGAAGATGAAGCTTCCGCAAGCCTTCGACGTCCTCAGAACCAACAGGAAAGAAGTAAAAGCTGATTCTAATTTGAGCAGTGATCCCGCGATTCCTACAGGCTGAGGAGCCTACAGTTCAGAGATATCTCAGTCCCACCACATCCCCCAAGACACTCAGTTTTTTGGCTAAGTATATGATCACCTCTTCGTGAACATAAAGGCCAAGTCTTTCAGTCCAATATGATTAGAGAATAAATCCAGGCATAAGGCTTCAAGAAAAAAAAAGCAGTGAAAAGTTGATCCCTCTTTAAAAGGAGCCCAAGAATGAAACAACTTCACAATGTAAGGAATTATAAGACATCAAAGGTTAGATAATGGACAACAGGTGCCTTTGGGGAGGAAAGAGTAACACTCAGTTGCCTCCTATTTTAGGATTTCCACTCTCAAAGTACTTGTGTGTGTGTTTCCCAAAGAAAGTGTGTGTGTTTTTCCCCAAAGAAAGTCAAAGCCAAAATTATGGTTTTTACTATTTAATACCTATAATGGGTCCATTGCTCTTTAACCTACTTTTTTATTTTAGATTTTACGCCACCAGGGAAGTCTAGATTTTTAAAAACCCATTTAATCTCAGTGTGTCTGAATAAAGTATGGCCTATGGCCAGATTATGCACTGATCCATGAACATTAACCAACTAGGAATTTATTATCAAGAAATGCAAAGAAAGGCATCTGAATACAATCTACCTCCACATAAAATACTCAATATACAAATCCAGCAGCAGGTATCACGTTAACTGCAGTATCAACCAAAGCAGAAACTTTCTCTCACCATCATGACAGCTAAGCTCAATCTTTACAGTAACCAGATTCCAATGGCCTCAAAGAATAGTAATTCCAGACAGAGATTATAGGAGACTGAGTACCAGCCTTGAGTTCTGATTCCCTTAGCCAGTTACAAAATTTATTACCTTTATCTGGGTGAAAGGGAACACTGAAAGGATACTTCAGCCTACTTCCCTTTCTCCAATCCACAAAGACAACATATTCCAAAAATGGAGAATCCTTTCTTTCCCTGTCAGAGGCCCCCTTTCCTATGGATTAACTGGGTAGGATTACTTCTCCCCAGCATGCGTGCAGAGCCAGCAAGCATAGTTCTGCTTTCACTCCTCTTTTAAAGAGGGTCCCCAGGCTTCCCTGGTGACACAGTGGTTAAGAATCCGCCTGCCAATGCAGGGGACACGTAAGAAAACATTCCCCAAGTAATATTATTACATGGGAAACATTTTTATATGAATGAGTATATACAGAATGCTTTAGACTAGATTAATATTTAAAAATCATATACTACACTGTTCCTTTAAGAAAGCAAGAGTATACGTGAGATGAGAAATAAGTTCTAATACTGTGATGTTAAAGAGATTGTTTTAAAATATCTCATAAACTGAAGCATACTACTACTGCACTGAGACTGTTACATTTCTTATACTAACACTACAATTTCATCCACTACAATTTGTCTTTAAAAAGAAGTTTTGGAGTTTTGCTTTTAACCTTTGGAGCAGAAAAAGTTAAAATTGATGTGGTTAACAATATGCTTTCTTTAAAGCATAAACACAGACAAAACCTGTAGGCTAATCCCAAGACAAGTCTTAAAATTAAAACCTTTATTAAGAAAAAGAGATGCTAAAAAAACTAAGCATGAAATGCACCTAACCCCTGCCTTAAGAAAATCAACAAAAAAAGCTGTATCAAGTTTCCCACTTTTGCACATAAACCTGAGATTTAAAATATTTACTGTATATATGTTTTGTACATGTATGTGTGTGTATTCTAAACTGATTTGGAGGCAGGACATCAAGATAGATTGTTTTCCCCTCACTAAGTTAAAAAAAAATTGTTTCTAAAGTATTGTTTTTTTATATTACCCTATTCATGAACTAAAAGACACTTTGCCTGAAGTAAACGGTACTACCACCTGCCAGCCAAACTGCCTGAAATTCATCAGCTGTAGAGATTAAAAGCATCCTTTAGTTGTTTTTATGTAAAAAAAAATACAAAAGGTATATAATTTCTATGTGGAACATATAACACAATCACCCACAATCACCTAACGTTCCTCTCAGTGATTTCAAAACCACTACACACAGTTTTAATTGCCATTAGACATCTTATAAAATGCACATAATAGTGTTTTCCTTATCTAAACACACAACAATCAAGGGTACAGTTTGAATTTTAAAAGTTTTTCACTTTGTAAAATGATGCACCATAACATTCCCTTAAATAATGAGCTTCTCTATAACCACTGTTTACAAAGCACTGAGCTTTCCTGCTTATAAAAATGTAGTTTTCTTACACTTTTTTTCAAGAACTCATCTAGTATATAAAAGGAGACACACACATACACTTCCTTGAGAATAAATGTTTTCAGTACTTGTGACCCCAGAAGAACTTCACATGTTTTGAATTCTTGTTTGGTTAAAAAAAAGTTTTTAAACATCTACTAGAATATAAGAGCTTGCCTTTACATTCATGGCTCTCGTGATGATAAAATAAAGATCAATGTAACTCTAAGCTCTAGACTAATGAACTGCAGGGAATAGAAACAAGCAATTTGGCAAGAGCTGGGTAAAGCTACGTTTAAAGACTACCAATAAAATATACCAGCATTACCCTTCCCTCACTCCCAACTCTTTAAGGTTTCAATTAAGATGGGGCCTAGTTTTACTCTTTCAAGGGGGACAGAAAGAGAAAGCACAGAGCTCCTGCTGAGAAGTATCTTCATGAGAAGCAGCTCCAAAAATACTGCCAGGAACCATTTCTTGCCCCCCAGCTGACATAGGTTCCTCTCTTTAAATACTGGTATATCCCCTGCTCCTGACCAACACCATACTTAAAGAAAGGAAGTCTCATCAAGGTACCATCCAAGGATGGCATCAAATAAATAAAAAAATTATCAAATGAATAAAAAAATTCAACACCAGGGTCAGCTATAATGTTCTTGATGAAAAGTGGGAGCCTCAACTAAAATTCATCTTCATCTCTCAGTCTCTCCTATCAGTTGCCTCATGAACTGGATAAGAAGGGATAGCTGTTTAACAAGGATATCCACTGTTTCAAAATAAACTTAAATTAGTGAGAAAGACTCCCACAAAACACAGAAGATGAAGCTTCCGCAAGCCTTCGACGTCCTCAGAACCAACAGGAAAGAAGTAAAAGCTGATTCTAATTTGAGCAGTGATCCCGCGATTCCTACAGGCTGAGGAGCCTACAGTTCAGAGATATCTCAGTCCCACCACATCCCCCAAGACACTCAGTTTTTTGGCTAAGTATATGATCACCTCTTCGTGAACATAAAGGCCAAGTCTTTCAGTCCAATATGATTAGAGAATAAATCCAGGCATAAGGCTTCAAGAAAAAAAAAGCAGTGAAAAGTTGATCCCTCTTTAAAAGGAGCCCAAGAATGAAACAACTTCACAATGTAAGGAATTATAAGACATCAAAGGTTAGATAATGGACAACAGGTGCCTTTGGGGAGGAAAGAGTAACACTCAGTTGCCTCCTATTTTAGGATTTCCACTCTCAAAGTACTTGTGTGTGTGTTTCCCAAAGAAAGTGTGTGTGTTTTTCCCCAAAGAAAGTCAAAGCCAAAATTATGGTTTTTACTATTTAATACCTATAATGGGTCCATTGCTCTTTAACCTACTTTTTTATTTTAGATTTTACGCCACCAGGGAAGTCTAGATTTTTAAAAACCCATTTAATCTCAGTGTGTCTGAATAAAGTATGGCCTATGGCCAGATTATGCACTGATCCATGAACATTAACCAACTAGGAATTTATTATCAAGAAATGCAAAGAAAGGCATCTGAATACAATCTACCTCCACATAAAATACTCAATATACAAATCCAGCAGCAGGTATCACGTTAACTGCAGTATCAACCAAAGCAGAAACTTTCTCTCACCATCATGACAGCTAAGCTCAATCTTTACAGTAACCAGATTCCAATGGCCTCAAAGAATAGTAATTCCAGACAGAGATTATAGGAGACTGAGTACCAGCCTTGAGTTCTGATTCCCTTAGCCAGTTACAAAATTTATTACCTTTATCTGGGTGAAAGGGAACACTGAAAGGATACTTCAGCCTACTTCCCTTTCTCCAATCCACAAAGACAACATATTCCAAAAATGGAGAATCCTTTCTTTCCCTGTCAGAGGCCCCCTTTCCTATGGATTAACTGGGTAGGATTACTTCTCCCCAGCATGCGTGCAGAGCCAGCAAGCATAGTTCTGCTTTCACTCCTCTTTTAAAGAGGGTCCCCAGGCTTCCCTGGTGACACAGTGGTTAAGAATCCGCCTGCCAATGCAGGGGACACGGGTTCGAGCCCTGGTCCAGGAAGATCCCACATGCTGCGGAGCAACTAAGCCCGTGAGCCACAACTACTGAGCCTGTGCTCTAGAGCCCGCGAGCCACAACTGCTGAGCCCGCAAGCCACAACTACTGAAGCCCGCGTGCCTAGCGCCCGTGCTCTGCAACGAGAAGCCACCGCAATGAGAAGCCCATGCAATGCAACGAAGAGTAGCCCCTGCTCGCTGCAACTAGAGAAAGCCCGCACGCAGCAACGAAGACCCAACACAGCCAAAAATAAATAAATAAAATAAATAAAATTTTAAAACCCCACTTATGTTAAAATAAATAAATAAATAAAAATAAAGAGGGTCCCCCAACACAGATGCACCTCTTCCTTTCCTGTATTAGGCAAATGATGCTTCAGTGCTTCTGGTTCTCTCCACCACAGCAAAATGTTCAGAGAAGTGGAGGGAGTGAAGGGAAGTTGTCAGTTACTCTGAGAAATACCTAAAAGAAGACTCCAAATTTAAAGTGAGTACTTGGTGGGGCGGGGGGGAGTGCCCCCCTCCTGAAGAGGGAATGGGGGTCCCTTCCCTAAAAGGGAGCCTCTGCGTGGGTAAGGGGTGTCCCCAACCTGAAAGAGAGCTCGGTATGTGGGAAGGGGGAGGAATGTTGTACCCAGAAAAGGGGTCAGGGTTTGAGAAAGAGGTGTCCTAACCCTGAAGGGGGGAGCCGTGAGTGTATGGGGAGGGCTGTACCAGCTTTGGGGGGCCGCGCTGAGGGAAGGGGTTCCCACTACGGTGAAGAAGGGCCCCGCACTGAAGAGGACGCTGGGAGGAAAGGAGGGTCTTGCTGAGGAGGGCTGGCATGGGGGGAGGGGTTCTGAGTCCACCGGAGCCCGGAGAAGGGCAGCAGGCTCGAGGGGAACATGTGCAGTGGAAGTGCCGCCATCCCGAGGGGCAGGGTGGAGAGCAGGCCCGGGCTGCGTGTGGCGGGAACAAGGTTCCCACCCTGCGCAGGAGAGGGAGGACTCCCAGCCGTACTCACCGAGGCTGCCGGCGAAACCGTCCATCTTGCGGGGAAAGCGCCGGGCTCCAGGCTCAGCGGGGCGGGCACTTCATTCAGCGGACCGACTAGGGTCTCCGACGCTGAGCCTGACCCGCTAGCTTTCTCGAGCGCCCGGCTCGGCTCCCACCTCCCGCCTCCGTCGTCCGTCCGTCCACCACGGGGCAGTCAGCCGCGGACGCCCGGACCACTTCCCCGTCAGGTTGAGAGCCGCGCCGCTCCGCTCCGCCGCCTGCCCGGCCTCCCTCCCAGACAGCAGCCGCGAGCGCCCCGCCGCGCCCCGCCCCCGCGCCCGCGCGCAGCGGTAGCTCCACCCCCGCGTACGCCGTCACGCTTCCGACTCCGCCTCCCACGTGACGACCCGGAGGCGGGGTCTTGCCGACCCTTCCCTCTCACCTTGCCTCGGCCTCGGGTTCCGCCCCCCGCGCTCGGGAGGGGTGGCTACGCTTGCGCGATGGGCCTGCTGAGGGCCTGGGACTTGGGGCTTGAAACTGCTTCCGAATGGGTGGGGATAAGGGGAGACCTCCGGCATGGGATCCTCAGGAGCTTCTAGGGATTCCTTTTCCTCGCAGCCCCTGGGGAGTCCGCGGAGACCCATCGGAGCTTACGTTTGGAGCCCCTGTAACAGGAGATGGTCACCCCGTGTGTCCTAGAACACTAAAGAGGCAACCAAGTGCGGGGAGAGGTCCAAATTTCCCGGGTTCTCCCTTTGCTCCAGTAGGATGAGGGACAAATGAGGGCGAGTCTTCTTGACTAGCTCAAGGCCACCATGCCACAACCCAAGGCACACAGCAGAGCCTAAGACATACCAGAAGCAAGGAATGTTAGTACTGGACAGGACCCAAGAGTTCATCTTGCCTCCCCTTCAGGGAGGACACTGAGCCTTAGAAAAGACATGAACTGCGCAAGCTCATGGAGCCTGGTAGAAGCAAAGTTAGAACCTAGGCTTCCTAATCCCCCTGGTGTTTTTTCCACCAGGGATGCAAAGCCACCCCTTATCGGGGATATCATAGGATTGCCTACTAGGGAACTATAACAAAGGGTTGAAATGAAGTAAGCCTGAATTCCAGGCCCAACTCCATGTGACTCAGTAGGTGACTGTCAAGTCACTAAACTTATTTGGACCTCACTTTATTCATTTGCAAAAGGGAGGACTGGACTTGTAACCAAAACCTGTTAAGTATACACAGCGTTCTTCTTCCTCCTCCCTCCCCAACCCACATTCTCCATCCTTCTAAAGACCTTCTAGTGATTTCCCAAGTCCCTCTTGGGACTAGGTTTTGTGGATCAGAGTACTAGTTACTGAGAAGAAATGTAAGGTGCCCAGGAACTAAGTTGATCTATACAATAATAAAGAGCTGAGTTAGAAGAGAATAAGAGTCATTGTAGACAGAGTTGCAGGAGAGAGGGAGGTACTAAAGGGAGATGAGAACAATGAAGTAGCAACTGTCATGAGAGGGACTTAGAGGAATTAGATGGTTGAAAGGATTGTTAAACATTTTTTTGTTGTCTTGCAGTATACTTCTTCCCTTTGGTGCCTCTTTAAAAATCTTGCCCCCAAAATCTAAATTACTTTAAATGTCTTCTTTGGATATCAGACCTGTGTGTCTTCTGAATACCATACTATGTGGAGAATGGCCATAAGGCAGCCAAGATAAATTCAGATTACAGACAAAATGGTGTCTAAAGTTTTCTGTTTCTTCAAAATTAAGTTATTTACCCAGTGTTTCCTTTGCTATGGACATTTTCATATCTGTATGATGCTACCAAGTCTAATCGCTTAATATTTGAGACATCCTCAGTTCTGACAGCTGCTCTTCTGTGTCTGCATGCAAAACTTTCTGCCTTACATCAATTAAAAGAATAAGAATTTGCATTGTTATATTGGTATACATACATATATACACATTTTTTAGTTAAACTTTTTATTTTGAAATAATTGTTGATTCACATGTATTTGTTAGAATATCCTTTACCGAGGTTCCTCCCAATGGTAATAGCTTACAAAACTATAGTCAATATCACAACCAGGATATTGATACCGATACAATCAAGATACAAAACATTTCCATCATTTCTATGAGCACAAGGATCTCTCAAGTTTTCTTTTATAAACACGGCTTTTTTTCTCCTGATACCACCCCCTCCTTCACTCCTGGCAACCACTAACCTGTAATCCATTTCTATAAATATGTCATTTCAATGGAATCATATAATATGTACCAGTTTGGGATTGGCTTTTTTGACTCAGCATAATTCTCTGGAGATTCATCCGGGTCATTGTGAGTACTAAGAGTTTGTTCTTTTTATTGTTGAGATTTCCATGGTATGGATTATCACTGTTTGACCCCTCACCTGCTGAAGGACATTTGGGATGTTTCCAATTCAGGGCTATTATGTATAGGTTTGCTATAAATGTTCATGTACAAGTATTTTTTGTGAACATACTTTTCATTTCTCTGGGATAAATACCCTGGAATTGGGTTATTTTGTTGTATAGTAGCTGTGCATTCAGTTTTTTAAGAAACTGCCAAAATTTTTAAAGAAGAATATGATCCAGTTTTATTTTTTCTTCCAGTTTTATTGAGATATAATTGACATACAGCACATATATGTATATTTTTAATTCGGAGAAAGATCCATGTTTTGTGGCGCCTGAAGCATTTACTATTTGCGGGGCACTTTTAAGAAAAACTAATATAAAATGTACAGATACAAAATTAGGTTAAATGGAGTATTTCTTTAGACTAAGAAAAGAACTCACAATACATTACACATTTTAAGAAGACTGTAAATACTATAAACATTACAAAATTGAGAAATGTGACATTTAATTAAATGCCCAACATATCTCCAATACTTTTTTAATATTTGAGACAACCTCAGTTCTGACAGCTGCTATTCTGTGTCTGCATGCAAAACTTTTTTTAATAGATGTTATGTACTGGGATCCAGCTATATGAAAGGTTTTGTATCCAGGTACTTTGTATGTCTAACCCCATTTCAATGTCACAGCAAGCCTATGAGATCAGTGTTATGAATATGATAGTGAGTTTTTAATAGAGAGGACAAAAGAACTTTAGTTTTTCCTCTAGTTGATGGTTGATCAAATTTGTCTTTATTTTTGACAGTTGGGATGCCTAAAAATCCACTTCACACATATCATATAGGCTGTTCGTAATATTGCCACAGGAATTCTGGTTAATACCACTTCATGTGATTCCCTTTTTAAAAAAAAGAAAAGAAATAAAGTGTATGGTGAATTTAAAAAGGATTTAGAAGGATTTTCCCTAGACTTAGCTTCTGGCTCTTTATGTTTCAAACCTTGTTTCTTCCACACTACCCACATACTTCCAGTGCCAGCCATGTGTTCATATCACATTATAACCTCTAGCCCTGTAACCTCCATGACAGGATGCCAGGTGAATCAGTGCAGGGGGCCATAGGAATATTCCTGGAATCTGTTGCTAAATAAAGACGGCCAGCAATAACTTAACTAAATGTGACTGTAACCCATGTAATTATGTTTCATTAAGCCTGAAATTAAACGTATCCCCAACTCAACTTTCCCTTAGCCAGATACCCAAAATATCCAGGGTCACTCCAACACCACCTGACATCAGGGAAATGTGATAAAGTAGAGGTTGTAGTGGAAAGACACTTTCCTGGAGCCTTGGAAGAAATCCCTTAGAGCTTAAATTTCATTAATTTCATGTTAAGTATGCCTCTGTTTTAGCTACTTTTATTTTTACAAAAGTAATCCATGCTCATCCTAACTAATAAAGTCAACCAAAAGTTTATTTAAAACAAACAAACAAATATACAGGAAAGGACAGGAAAAATGAAATAAATCCTCACTCAGAAAAAGGACAAATGGGAGGAGAAATACGGCAGTCACTCATCCACAGCAATTACAGAATTCTGCTGGGATAGGTATTATGAAGTGTAAGGAAAGTTCTTTGCTTAAATCTTACTCTTCTTTCCAAGGAACTCCCTTATCCACTGTACTCCAGGGCTCCTAGCTTTGCTATTCTACAAAGAGGGTGTTGGGGAATATACCTTCTTCATAGGCTGCTCAGCTCACTTCCTATTGGTGCAAATATGAAATCCAAAGATTACTTTCAACTCAAATAATCAAACCATTTCTTTGAGAACATGATTCACTCAAAAACTTGGTAGACTTTTTATCTGTTTGCTTCCAGTCAGCAACATGTGCCACACCCAAAGTTCTCTACTATACGTAACTCTCAAGCATGATTTATGTCTTTGCTTTTCTTCCCCAGTTTCTCTCTCTCTCTCTCAATTTAATGGCGGCTATCTTTACGCCGTTAAACTTGGATGAGAAGACCACACTCTTAATCAGGTCTTTGCAGTCAGTCTGGGTCTAACTGGACCTTTGCTACTCAAAGGTTTTTAATATTTTGTTTCTTATCTCGGTGTCTAGAAGTAGTCAGCTTTCTAATCTTTTATTCCCCAAATTTCTGGACTTCTTCTAACTCTTTTACTCCTGCTTACAAACCAGCCAATTCTTGCTTGAGCTTTTCTCTTTGTTGTAATGCTTTACTAAAGTTAGGAAATAGTAGCTAACACACACTACCTCTCTCTTTCCAAAAACTTCTAGAGCTTTAGGCCTGCTAGGCAAGTAGTGTGCCATCTTCTAAGTTGTCACAAGCAACAGTTGTAGCAAATCTTTTGCCACGACATAACAGACTCTCGAGTATTCCAATCTCTAATATCTGTTTCCACACCATCCCTGACCCAACCTCAAATTCAAAGCAATATGTTTTAGGTTTTTTTCTTTACAGCAGCATTCAACTTCAAGTTTTCATCTTCTGCATTCAAGATAGGCTGACTGCTATTAAAAACAATCCCAAAATTTCAGTTGGCTTAATATAATAAATTTGTTGTTTACTCTTATCACTATCCAGTGCATATCATCAGGGACTCTGCTCCATGGAGTCATTCAAGGCTGCTTCTGTGTTAGTCCACACTTTTCAGCCAGCAGATAGGGGTGGTGGTAGAAGAACAGGGGGGGTCAGTCAGGAAGTTTATGGTTCAGACGTGGAAGTATGAACCTCACTTTCATCCACATTCCATGATCCGGAAGTAGTTGCATCACCACACTGAACTGCAAGGGAGGCTAGGAAATATAGTCTGTGTAACCAGAAAGAAAAAAGAAACATTTTGGTAACAATGACCCAAATAGTTTCTCCCATATTCCTTTTCATAGCATTTATCTGAGTTATAATCTTTCATTTACTTAAATGATTATTCAATTAGTATCTTACCCATTAGGTTGTACACTACAAGAAGAGCTTTTAGAAAATGGGAGAGGTAGTACATCCCAGTGCTTAAGAGTGTAGACTCTGGAGTCACACTGCCTAGATTGAAATCCCAGCTCCACCACTTACTAGCTATGTAACATTGGACAAATTACCAAATCTCTCTGTGCCTCAGTTTTTTCATCTGTAAAATGAGGATAATACTATTTCTACTTCTAGAATGCTGGGGGGCTGCAATGAGATAATACATGAAAAGCCCTTAGAACAGGGCCCCATATGTTGTAAGTACTCAGTAAGTATTAGCTGCTGATATTATTAAAAGTAGGCTTGCATTGGATCTGTTTTTACTCACCATTATATACCGAGTGCCTATTACAGAGTAGCTGTTTGATATTTAGTGAATATCAAACAAACATAGAACTCTGAAAACTAGTCAATCTGAAAACATTATTTCAACAACGAATGCCCAATTGCTTTAAAGCAGCCAGTATTAATTTTTTTGTATTATATTTATCGAATTAGATCTTGTAAACTAATACTACTATAATAAAGTGAAAGATTTAACATAAATCCCTCAAAATGAAAATATAGCTTCACATTATCGTGAAACACACATAAAAATCCAATATACTAAACAGTTACCAATTACTGGGTGGTTATTTGGAGCTTTCACTCTAACAAAAGATTTATCTTTAGATTATTTTCAATACAGAGTTCTCCTTACCCCTTACTTTGAACCCTTTAAGTGCAATTTAATTCAAGTGTAAAAATAGGCACCAGTTTTTAGGAGCTCAGTTATTGCAAA
Organism: Neophocaena asiaeorientalis asiaeorientalis; assembly: GCF_003031525.2. NCBI lineage: Eukaryota > Metazoa > Chordata > Mammalia > Artiodactyla > Phocoenidae > Neophocaena > Neophocaena asiaeorientalis. The sequence continues at coordinate 5,901,567 of NW_020174013.1, read as the reverse complement.
GGGCTAAATATAGCTCTCAAATAATAAAAATTAAAAAGTTTCTTCATACACAGAATCTTGACTCCGTGTTTAGCTACCTTCCCCTCTACGTCAAAATAGGATTATTGTGGGAGGGGTTTCAGAATACTTGTGAAGACACACAACACCTGTTGTCAAAGCCTTGACCTAAGATTTGAAGAAAAATAAAAATTCCTATAATGGTTTCTTTGTTTTGCTCTCCTTAGCTAGATGACCTTGAAAGGTAACTAGAAACTCTTTTTGGTTTCTTGACATTCTCTCCCTCAGACATTTTTAAAGTGACATCAAAAGCAATTAAGTTTGGGTTTGTTTTTTTTTTTTAAGTATGCTGGGCTTTCCGCTTTTATTTCATTGTCTTAATGTTATTTTTAAAACTAAACCCTATGGTCATGGAATTGTGTAGATTATATAAATATATAGTCCACATAAGCATAAATATGGTAGAGAAAAAAACTTAAATGTTTTTCTTTGGCCTTCAGAATCAGAAATTAACAATATCTAAGTGGGGGGAAAAGGGTTCTTTTAGTTCTTTGTTTTTATAATATGTTTAACATAAGCAATGTATGGAAGAGTTCCAAGGTCTGTCAGAGGCTAAATGGCAATGTTGTTCTAGCTTCTAACCATAAGGAATGCCTAGGGATAACTTTAAACTTATTTCAAAAGAAAAAAAAGTGTGGTAGGATATACCCCAAAGTGTTAAAAAGTAGTTGCCGCTGGAAGTGAAATTGAGTGGGGGAAGGAAAATGTAGGGAGAGTTACAGGGGATTTCACTTTTAAGTATATCATATCATACTATTAATCATAAAATAATACTTAATAATCATAAGTATTATTTTAATCATATAATTAACATGTGTTCATTTTAAAAAACATTAGAGAGACAAAAAATGCATTGCAGTGCATATTAACTCACATACCCACAAACTGTATCTGCAGAGACTGGTTTAAAAGATCATGCTTATTAAATAACTTTTACCAATCTTGGTACGATTGTTATCTTCAACCTAAAGTCTTACTGACCTCAGGGGAAAAAAATCAAGCAATTAGCAGTGCTGTAAATTCTTGGCAAGAGTTTATGAGACTGAAATCTACACTCTGGGGTTCAGCAAACACGCCTGACTGAGCGGGATTTGCTGCGTGGATACATGAGGGGGTGAACGAATGCTGACTGAGGTTAATTTGGTCACTCTGATGGTGCCATTCATGACTAGCAGAGAGAAGACCCAGCCTGGGCTGCAGAGCTGGATTTTCCCAGTGCTGACCCAGAATTTATGCCATGAAGTGGGGCTGGTTGAGTTTGTGGAACAAATTTTAAAGTTTCTTTTTATGTGCTAGAGCTTCACCACATTTACAGAATGCTGGGTGAGCCTTAGAAATAATAGCTAATAATTTTCATCTGTCCACCCTAACGATATACTTTTTCCCCTTAAGGAATTCATAGCAGCCTCTCACAAAATTGAAATTCTGCAGGGAAATACTTCAAAATAGCAATGTTATAGTGGAAAGCGGCCAGTCAGGGAAATTCAACTCCCAAAATTAATAACACAGGATGTTCTCCACTTGCAAATAAAATATTTCCAAAAGGTCACTTGCAAGTCAGCTGTTTGAAATTAGGAACAATGCTATAAATGTTGGTTAGATTTCCACTTAACTCCCAAAACATGTAGCATACTGATCCTAACGTGCCTTCCTTAAAACCACATTGATGACAACCTTACTTAAAGTTTTGAAATAGACAGGTCTGTAGTTGAATATTGTTCATCATAGGCATCTGTGAGTTGATGTTTTAACCTAAATACAACTCATAACACCATTCCAACCTTCAAAGAGCTGACTTATAAATGCCCCAGGAGATAGGTTTTATTATTCCCGTTTTTTGGACCAGGAAAATGAGCCTCAAAAATATACAACTAGAAAGTGGGAAAATGGGGGTTTGAACCTGTATCAATCCGCATCTGAAGGTCAAGAACTTTCCACTGCACCAGTCTGCCTCTCTGTCTCATTAGAATTCTATTGTGGAGATCGTTGAATGCCAGGCTGAGAGGTCTACAATGTAGTTTCAGCAGCAAAGGATAAGATCAAAGTGTTGCTATAGAAAAAATTAACCTGGGGGGGGATAAATTGGAGGAGGCACTGAAAGTGGAGAATGCAATCTGAAGCCTGTAACGAGGGAGGAGGAGCTGCAGAAAGGTCCAAGAAGAAAATAGTGTAAAGGAAAAGAACAAATGAGAACAACAAACAAATCCTTGCAAACCTGGATGACTCATTGCCTCAGAAGCTGAGGGAGAGAAAGGAGTAAAAGAAATCATCTAGATTCAGCTCCCAGTTTTGTTTTGTTTTTTTGCGGTACGTGGGCCTCTCACTGTTGTGGCCTCTCCCGTTGCGGAGCACAGGCTCCGGACGCGCAGGCTCAGCGGCCATGGCTCACGGGTCCAGCCGCTCCTAGGCATGTGGGATCTTCCCGGACCGGGGCACGAACCCGTGTCCGCTGCATCGGCAGGCGGACTCTCAACCGCCGCAGCACCAGGGAAGCCCCGATGGCCATTGTTTGGTTGGCCTGTGTCGGATCCCCTTTCCCTCTGTGGGAAACTGAAGGGAATCAGGAGTCATCTTTGGCAGCTGGGGTCCAGGCACATGACCTGGACCAATTGGAAGCCCCAGCCCAGGTCTTTGAGTCTGGGGGGAATAACACAAAAGCTAGCAGTTAGGGACCACGCTGGAAGGTGGCTGAGATATTGAAGACCAGCTTTGATGGTGTGCGGAGAAAGCCAGCTCGAGGGCAGCGTCCTCAACAGATTCCTCCTATGGAGTGAACTTGGCCGTGCTCTCTGTGCCCTAGACTGCCTGGGTCCCTGCCCATTTTCCATGCTTGGTCCTCTGGCTTCCCTGTAGACCCAGTGAGCCACCTGATATCTTCCCAGTGAATTCGTTTTCTGCTTGAGTTAGCGAGAGTGGGTTTCTGTTGTTTGCAGTTGAAAACCTTGTGTGGTAAAAAATACTACCTTTAGTTTTAAACAGATTGCACTGGCACCATGAGCAGATGCCCAGATGGAAGCCTCCAGCACACAGTTTGAAATGTGAGATTCAAGTTTGGGAAGGGGCTAGGTCTGGGAATATAGATTTAGGATACTTCTAAATAGAGCCAATGATTTAAGCCATGAGAAATTACCAAGGGAAAAGATTTGAGAGAGAGAAAATGGAAGTGAACAATGTGTGGAAATGGAAGGACCACTAAAATTTAAGAGGCAAGAGAACGAGTCAGGGAAAAAGCAGTAACAGTCATAGAAGGCAAATCATGCTAGTGTCATATTACAGAGCCCAAAAGAGACAAGAGTTTTAAAAACTGATGGAAATTAGATGCTATTAAATGCTACAGAATCCAAGGAAGATGGGAACTGAGAAAGGGGCACTCGATGTAGTGATTAGGAGGTCACTGGTCTCTAGAGAGCTGTTTTATCATGATAGTGGGAAAGAAATCAGGTTGGGGGGCGGGGTGGAGACTGAGAGGCTGGTGTGAAAGTCAAAGAAGAAAATGTAGGCTAGAGTTTAAAGAATTTTGGCAAGACTTTGTCTTGTTCACTAGACAAGCACCTGGCATATGGCAAGTGCTCAATAAATGTTTGCTTAATGAATGAAGAAGAGCAGAAGCAGAGAATTAACTGGAGCCGAAGCATGATAAAGACACAAATTTTTAGAATTGGGGTACCTGAGTATGCTTGCAAGCCAGGGTTACCAATCCTCTCTCCCGCTTCCTCCTTGGGCTGGAGAACCTGATTTCCTAGACTCTCACTGGTTACCTAGTAGATGCTTTTTCCCCGCCCCACACTACTGTCCTCCTTATTCCACTTTTCAGTTTGTTGTACTATAAGCTAATGTAACAGCCATTCCCTAAATTACAATTTCTTATCCTTATTAATTTCTTAATTTCCTCAGAAAATTCTTTCCTCTACTAATTTATATCCCATACAGAGCTAAGTCAAATATTCCTTCTCCATATTTATTTTGTCCCATATTGTGGATAATCTGATAAAAACCAAGTTTGATTAACTAGAAACTTAATTTCAGCTATACCATTAGGTGATATCTTGATTGCACATTTCTAGAAATTCACTACTCTGTGGTGCTTTGAAACACCAATTTTTTAAAAAAATTAATTTATTTTTGGCTGTGTTGGGTCTTCGTTGCTGCGTGTGGGCTTTTCTCTAGTTGTGGTGAGCGGGGGCTACTCTTCGTTGTGGTGTGCGGGCTTCTCATTGCGGTGGCTTCTCTTGTTGCGGAGCACGGGCTCTAGGCGCGTGGGCTTCAGTAGTTGTGGCTCGCGGGCTCTAGAGCGCAGGCTCAGTAGTTGTGGCGCATGGGCTTAGTTGCTCCGCGGCATGTGGGATCTTCCTGGACCAGGGCTTGAACCTGTGTCCCCTGCATTGGCAGGCGGACTCTCAACCACTGCGCCACCAGGGAAGCCCCCAATTTTTAAAAATAAATTTACTTATTTTATTTATTTATTTTTGGCTGCGTTGGGTTTCTCTAGTTGTGGCGAGTGGGAGCTACTCTTCGTTGCAGTGCACGGGCTTCTCGTTGGAGTGGCTTCTCTTGCTATGGAGCTCAGGTTCTAGGCTTGTAGGCTTCAGTAGTTGTGGCACGCAGGCTCAGTAGTTGTGGCTTGCAGCTTCTAGAGAGCAGACTCAGTAGTTGTGGCGCATGGGCTTAGTTGCTCTGCAGCATGTGGGATCTTCCCGGACCAGGGCTCGAACCCATGTCCCCTTCATTGGCAGGCAGATTCTTAACCACTGCACCACCAGGGAAGCCCTGAAACACCAAATTTTAAATCCAATAGCTAAATGACCAAATACATGATCAAAACCTTGTAAAGAAATCTTATAAAAGCATAAAGTTAAAATGGCCTCTGATTTAAATAACAAAAACCATAAAATGTAAGATTTATCTTATTATCAATCTTTCTCCAAATGTCAGAAGTCTATGGGTAAAGAACCGGCATTTAAAAGATAAATTGTAACTAGAAAAGTAAGAAATCATGAGTGGTTCTTAAGCTCAGTGAAACACGTGCTCTATAATAATAAGATTAAAGACCTGGAGATTTCCCATCCCTGGTTTATGATTCTTCATGGATGTAATTAAAGCACGTAAAGCTTTTCCAGTGAGTTTAAGAAGCAGTTTCCTTTTTGTCTGCAAACTTAAGGGAGGTAGTCTGAGTGCCTATCATAGGTTCATCAGAGCAGTAAGCTGTATGGGTGTTACTGTATTAATTTGCCTTTAAATTATTTTTGGGAAAAGATAGAAAGAAATATAAAACGAATAATTTGCTTTTGATCATGTCATTCCGTTTAGTTTCTTTTGTTAGTGATTTTATGTAAACAATACATGCAAACAGAATGCATTTGTGGGCACATGAGTATGTGTGTCTCCAGATAGGTGGTCAAGAAATTTTTATATCATTCCTCACCCTCCTCCTAATCTAAAACTTGGTTTTGCCCACACTGAGTGCTTGATTGAGGTGGAAATGGTCTAATGCAGAACATTTCCAGTTGCACAGGCCAGTGGTGCTCATCATCAAAGTCCTTCCAGTCACAATAGGGGTGTTTCATTCTTGGGTCTTGGGAATTTGCACTCAGCTGAATGGTCATTTCCAGATAAGGCCTCCCTGGCCACTTTCCTTCCATTGAAACCGTGACAGCTGAAGTTTTGGGAAGATCTATTAATCTGTTAGTCTACGAACTAAAATGGGTATGAGATTACCTCAGACCTGAAACCTTCTTTCCAAAATGGTGGCATTTTGGCACCAGCCTGTGCAGTGAGATATGACCCAGGTACCATGGTGTGAGATGGACCATTCTCATCCAAGAGTGAGAAGCCATTTCTGTGGAAGAGCCTCAGGGGCCTCCCAGGGACAAGGTGAGAGAAAGGCATCTTCTCATCAGTGCCAGTCTCAGTCATCCAGGATTCTGCACAAAACCAGGCTCACCAAGTGGCCCGTTGGCAGGTCAAGAAATGTAGGAATGGCAAAGGGCACGAACAAGCATTTCACTAAGGAAGCAATACAGATCACCAATAATTCTGTTTAAGAAGAAGAATTGAAAAAGCAATAAAATTAAGATGAGATACCATTTGCCAGAAATCAGTTTGGAAATTTTCTCTTTAAAAGAATTCTGTTTAGTGTAGATGAGGAGGCAGGTAAACAGGTAGTCTCACATACTGCTAATAGGTGTGGAAAATGGTCCATATTTCTGGAGGGTATGTTAGTACTATTTATCAAAAGCCCTAAAATGTGACTGCCTTTAACTCAGCAACTTCACTTTGAGGAATAAGCCCAAAGGAAATAATCAGAGCTACATACAAAGCTTTATCTACCAAGTCTCCTCAAAATATTACTTTTAATGGTGTAAACACAAAAACAACCTACAACAGAGAAAAAGGAGATTGCAGAATAATACTGTATGATCTCAGGATTACAAAAGAGATGACTGTATGTCTATAGATCTATGGATAAAAGAGTGGGAAAAAAAAAAAAAAAAAGAGTGGGAAAAAACATGTACCAAAATGTTAATAGTGGCAATCTCTGGGTTCTAGAAGTATGGGTGATTTTTATTTTATTCTTTGTACTTCTGTCTATCTCTCCCATGCACATGCATTACTTTGGTAGTCAGCAACAGTATTGTTGAGAACAAATAAAACAAATAAAAGGAAATGTAAAGCACCAGTCCACGTTCTTTCATGATTTAGTTACGATTCAGGAGATGCAACTAAACCTCTTGCTTAGTTTTCACATCTTCTCAGTGGAGGATTTGTGACGTCAAGTGTTGAAAGTGCAGAATGGAGCTCTAGTGAATTCTAGAGAACTACTTCCCATGAATGAATGAAGTCAGAGAAATTGAACGGTTTACAGAGAACAGTTTGCTCCTGTTTGGAAGCAGGCTCAACAACATGGTAGATGTTTCTGAGTGGACTGTGCCCTACATGCTCCTGCACACTTGGGGTGCTGGGGCCTCAGAGCTGCCCGTGGTTATCCTTGGACTGAGGGACGCACTTAAGGGAGAGCCAGGACAGCTAGTGAGCACATCACTTGTAATGTTCCTCTCATGGCTATGCCATCAATTCAGCCCTGAAACTCATCATGTTCTAGTGGACAACGTTACATACGTCAGTCTGGTCCTGTAAGTGGTCTCCACGCCCGCATTACACTTTGCCATCAATATTCCCCATAATGATATGTAAAGTCACGATCACTCCAAGTATGTTATGTGAGACCTAGTAGGCATTTACCTAGAGGCAAGATACCTACCTACTCGTGGGGATAAACTTGAGAGAGTCGGAGACAAGGTTTTCCCTCACTCATGCCACCAGAAGATAGATTATTTTACCTTGCTTTCAAAGTAGAGAGAGAATTAAGAATAAGCTTCCTTTAAGGGAAGCTAGAGAGTTCTCTCTGTAAGGAATATCAGTGTTTCCTCACAGCCAAATCTGCTAAAGAAAGACCATTGTGGAAGTAAAGAAAGGCAATTCTTTTGACAAGGAAATTGAGACATATTTCTCTGTGAAATCTCTTGGTAACAAGCAAATGCCTTCCTGTGTCTGTCACATTTAGCCTCTTTAAATGAGCACAGCTCATCCCCCAAATGTGCAAGTTACCCTGTGAATATGGGGGCGTAATGGTTATGGAGTCCTTCTGGGTATGATCTTTCCAACGGGCAATTTGTCAATCTATATCAAAAGGCTAAAACCGTTCATACCATTTGGCACAGAAAATAGACTTCTGAGAACTTATCTTGAGAAATAATTTTTTTTAATACACCAAGGAGAATATGTCACTGCAGTGTTATTTACAAAAGTGAAAAAATGAAAAAAAAGTCCAATAATTGGAATTAGCTAAGTAAATCAGAGCATAATCATACCATAGGGTACCAAGAGGTCATTATTCATTATATACTTGTTATATACTTGAATAATATTTAAAGATACTAAGAAAACTCATGATATAACGGGAAAAAGTATATGACATAAATCCAATGTTGATATAAATACATGATACACGTATGCATGCACGCACACAACACACATTTATATACATATGGAGAGAGAGAAAGAGATTATCCAGATTTTCCAGCTTTATTGGATTACCTTCCTTTCCTCTTTCCAGGTATTTACATATTCTGCAATCCATGCTGGTTTCCACTGGTCACCTTATACTCAGTAGCTCTGCTCTAGAATTCTTCCCCAGTCACCTCTGGCCATCTTATAACAGCTTTTCCAGCTGGCTGTCACTCTCTAATATCTACCTTACCATGAAATATGAAAACCTTCTTTCTATTTCCCATGACGCTGCTAACATAAGGCTGCAATTTTAACAAACTTCATGAAGTCTGAAGGATCACGGAAGGGAATTACAGTGCAGAAAATGTAAAAGTGGATATTGGATATCACTGCTCCTAAAGTTCCCCTGTAAGGCTCTTTCTAGGGGCTCCCTCCTGGCGGTCCCCTTCCTTAGCTCTCAGCCACCACTGTGGTGTGGGAGCTTGCCGCACCTCCTGGATGGGAGTCTCCTGTAGTCCTCTTGACCCAAGTCCTGAGACCCCAACTACTTAATTCAGACCATCAACAGAGGAAATGAGACATTACAATAATCTGGACAGAGGTACACCTGCCCCCAATAAAAATGGCTCTTTGTGTTATTAAACAAAAACCTCAGTATCTCCATCTAAAACATCTGCATTGGGATTACTCCACCAGTCCAGGGCATCCCCAATAACAACTGATTGTCGTTTCTTTGGATCCTTAAGAACATAAAAAGAGTTGCCACTAAAGACATAGTCCACCTTCCATCTTTAGAACATTCAAGAAAAAACTCTTTAAAATTGCAATGCAGAGACAAGAATGAAACAGATGTCCACAGGGGAGCAGAGATGAGAGCCTGGCAGTGGGAGAGGGGGAGCTTGGAGGGGGGCAGAAGAGAATTGTATGGTTTTCTCTTCCCGGCTTTCCACTTTGGGATACAACTTTTTTCTTGTTTTGCTTTGTTCTGCTTTCGTATATATATAATTTTTGTAATAACAGCTTGAGATATAATTTACATGCGATAAAATTCAACCTTTTAAAGCATACAATTGAGTTGTTTTCAGTATAATCAGAATAGTGCAACAACCATCACTATCTAATTCCAGACCATTTAAATGTCCCTCAGAAGAAACTCTGGGCCCATTAGCCGTCACTCTCCATTCCCAACTCTGCCCAGGCCCTAGCAACCAACTGGGATCATACTATAAGTGACCTTTTGTGTCTAGTTTCTTTTACTTATTCAAGGTTCATTCATGTTGTAGTATGTATCAGCACTTCATTTCTTTTATAACAAAATGATATTCCATTGTAGGAGTATACTAATTTTTTTATCCATTCATCAGTTGATGGACATTGGAGTTGTTTCTACTCTGCCTATTATGAATAATGCTGCTATGAATATGGGTGCACAATTTTTGTGTGCACATATGTTTTCATAGGAGTAGAATCACTGGGTCATATGGCAACATCACTATGATTAACATTTTGAGGAACTGACACTAGTTTTTACGGAGTCCTGGCTGCCCTTGCGCTACTTTAGCATCCTTCACGTAAACATGTGAATTCCTTTTCCTTTTCTTCTTTAATCAATATGAGTTAGTTTCAGCAACATTATTTGCAACCTCAAGAGCCTTAACAAAGTCACCTACTCCCACTGCTTTTGGCTTAGACTTTCCTGATTTCTCAGTCCCCTTTATTTTGGCTCTATTTTTGCCTGCCTGTTTGATAAAGCTTTACTTTGGCTTTTTTGGCTACAAGTATCAGGCACTCATTCCAGCTAGCTCAAGTATAAGAACTTTAAGAAAAATACATGATAAGATAATGGAAGCTTTCAGAAACCCAAGAACAGAAACCACAATGGGCTGGCCTCAGAGAAACTAGTGCTAAAAGCTAGTTCTCAACTTGAGGTGGCTGGAAAGATTTCACTAATAGAAATTCATAGGTGTTTGTGGGATTTCATCATTATAAATATAGTTCAGCCTTCCACCTATCTGCCCTGCTAATAACTGGTGCTTTCTCTCTTTGCTTTCATGTCACCTCTCTGAGAGAGAAAGAGAGAGACTATGATTGGCCCAGCATCTCTTTTCATACCTGGCTACAGGTCATGGGAATCTAGTGAATTTATGGATTGACTGCCCTTGAATCAGGTATCCACCTCTTGTCCAATCAGCCATGAGAACAGACAGCTGGATTACATGGTACAAAATATGGCTGTTGGAGCTACTTCTTCAGCAGGGACCAGGGTTTACAGCAGTTTCCATTAGATGAAACTGGAGCGGGAGGGTATGGTGATTAATTTTGTGTGTGTGTGGTTGATATTTTTAATGAAAAATGGATCACTTCTTTTTCAATCAATTTCTGTCTTTGGCTTAGCAATCCTGCCAGGATCTAGTTTCCTGTGTTCAATCTCCAGCATTATACACTGTAATTAAGTAAGACAAGCTCACGGTCCCATCCAAACGCAATGCCTTCTTGCTCAACTACCTCCCTGTGAGAAGAGTTGGATTAGACATACAGGCATACCTCAGAAATATTGTGGGTTTGGTTCCAGACCACAGCAATAAAATGAAGATTGCAGTAAAGCAAGTCACATGAATTTTTTGGTTTCCCAGTGCATATAAAAGTTATGTTTATATTATACTGTAGTCCATTAAGTGTGCAATAACATTACATCTAAAAAAACAAAGTACATACCTTAATTTAAATATACTTTATTGCTAAAAAAAAACGCTAACCATCATCTGAGCCTTCAGTGAGTAGTAGTAGTAACATGAAATATCATTGATCATGTCACCATGACAAGTACAATAATAATGATAAAGTATGAAATATTGCTAGAATTACCAAAATGTGACATAGAGATATGAAATGAGAAATGCTGTTGGAAAAATGGTGCTGATAGACTTCCTTGATGCAGGGTTGCCATAAACATTCAATTTGTATAAAGCACAGTATCTGCAAAGCACAAAAAAGTGAAGCACAGTAAAGTGAGGTGTGTCTGTATGTGTAGAGGCAATTCATCCCTTTGGATGATGTAGAGACTAAAGGAGTAGAAAGAAGGCCCTAGGAAGACCCTATTTCCTGTTCCCATCAGAGATCCCCCACCTCATTCTCTCCCTATCTCCCACTTTATTTCCTAAGACATAAAGCACTAGAGCCATAGCAAAGGCTCAAAAATTATAGCAAGTTGTCTCTAGTTGCCAGGTTTATTTTCAACATGTCACAGCTGGAACAAGACAGGAAGCTCCTTGAGCCAAAATTTAAGCTTCAGGATGGGGTAGAAAACTGGCCTTAAGTACTTTCTTTCTAAAAGACAGAACCCAGAAATAGAAGTTTATTTATAAAAGGAAAAAACACAGGTTTTAGTATGTTAGAATAAGCAATAACTTTTGAAATGAAAAATTAAACTCTAATCATTAATAAGAACTTTACAGAATATTAAATTATGTATGCATACATATTTTTTCCATTAACAAAGCAAAAAAAATTAAAACCCTTCAGTTTGATAAGGTCTTCCATGTGGAAAGATATTCTGATTTCTAAAGAGGGTAAATCCATAGTCTGCCCTAATTTTATTTTTTGTTCCTCTGGGTTTTTTTTAAATAAATATTCTTCCCTGTGGCTAATGTCAAGTGTGGATTTGCCAGATTGTCTGGACATACTCCAAAAGAAATATCTCACCCATATCTTTAAAGAAAAAGGCATTTAGTGTACACATGTCTAAAAGCTAAAGTAGCTTGAGGGTAGGAATGGGGGCAGTGATGAAGGCAGGGTTTCATATTTAACTAGCAAACTTTGACCAGACTTTCTGAACCTTAGTATTTTAGGAATTTGAGTTGGCCGAGTCAGTTAAAGACTCATACACCACAAGAATCGGAAAAAGGAAAGATTATTTGCATGAGTTTTCACTACCTAATTGGATACACACTGTTCCATAACCGGGTACAACACAAACATGTTTGTTTATTTTAAGGCTGTCTGCTGACCTGCATTGTGAGTTTGCTCAGCGGGCCAGCATGGCACAGAGAGGCAGAGTTGAGAGCCCAGACCTGGGGCCTCTGAAGACAATGCTGGTATCATCACTTGAAGGGCTTTCTTGACTTTGGCTGGCTATTGGAAGAACAGTCCTTAGAAAAGCTGGCTCTTGGTAGTTTAAGGAGTCAGGTTGATTCAGCAGTTACGTTCTCTTTTAAATTACCTGTATATTCCTAAGTATATTCCAAAAAGGCTGAATTCCCATCCACAGTAGGGGTGTGAAATGTGACAAGATGAGACTCAGGGTCTTATTGAAGTGATGCCACAGATTTTAGATCAAAGAGAGGTACACAATGTGGACAGGAAGGTCAAGAAAATGGACTTGGGAGCCAGACTGCCTGGGTTCGAATCCCAGCACTCCTTTTCCCAGGCATGTGATCTCAGGTAAGTTACTTAACCTCTCTGTGCCTCAGTTTCCCAATCTGTAATATGGGGATTAAATAGCTCCTACTTCAAAAGCATCATTATGAGTATTAATGAGTTAACATTTTAAAGGTGATTAGGACATGTGTGTGACAGGTAGTAAATGATATATATGTTTGTTAAATAGATAAAGTGAAATATACTTATGGCAGGTGAAGCTTATGCTGATTGACTCCAGAACTCTGTATCCTCAGATGAGAAAGAGCTGAATGCTAGAAACAACCCAAATGGGGGCACATCTAAATAAATTGCAGTGTGGTTATACTATGAAACACCGTACTAGCCACTTTTAAAAGGAGGTATGTCTATACATACTGCTGTGGAATAATCCCTAAGATATATTATTAAGGGAGAGAGCAAGTCCCAGTACAACATATATAGGAATAATTGTGAAAACTAGCACTTACTGAGTATTTTCTATGCATTAGAGCTTTACATATATTAACTCATCTAATCTCCACACAAGGAAGGTACTAATTTTTTCCCCATTGTGAAAATCATGAGAAAACTGAGTCTCAGGCAGGCCAGAGTTGAACCTAGCATGCTTAGGTTATTCTTCCAAACTTGTTAGTCAGATAAGTCACTTTGGACCCAGGGAGTAGAGGAATTAAAGGGACAGAAAGGGGCCTGGAATTATTTTAACTGAATGCCTTTCATCTGGAAGGTACATTCTCTTAACAAAGACTATATGGGCTTCCCTGGTGGCTCAGTGGTTAAAAATCCGCCTGCCAATTCAGGGGACTGAGGTTCGAGCCCTGGTCCGGGAAGATCCTGCATGCTGCGGAGCGACTAAGCCCGCGAGCCAGAACTACTTGAGCCCGCGCACACCTAGAGCCCGTGCTCTGCGACAAGAGAAGCCGCCGCCAAGGAGAAGCCTGCGCACCGCAACGAGGAGTAGCCCCCGCTCGCCGCAACTAGAGAGAGCCCGCGTGCAGCAACGAAGACCCAACGCAGCCAAAAATAAATTAATTTTTTAAAAAGTAGGGAGTATACCTGTAGCGCACAGGTGGAAAGATCTCTGAGATAGCATTTTAGGTGAAAAAAGCAAAATGTAGAATGGTAAGTATAGGAAGATTGTTGTGTGTTTTTAATTAATTAATTTATTTATTTTTGGCTGTGTTGGGTCTTCGTTGCTGCACGCGGGCTCTCTCTAGTTGCGGCGAGCGGGGGCTACTCCTCGTTGCGGTGCGCAGGCTTCTCCTTGGCGGCGGCTTCTCTTGTCGCAGAGCACGGGCTCTAGGTGTGCGCGGGCTCAGTAGTTCTGGCTCGCGGGCTCTAGAGCACAGGCTCAGTAGTTGTGGTGCACGGGCTTGGTTGCTCCGCGGCATATGGGATCTTCCCGGACCAGGGCTCGAACCCTTGTCCCCTGCAATGGCAGGTGGATTATTAACCACTGCGCCACCAGGGAAGCCCTTATTTTTATACCCTTTTTATTGCTTTAATTTTCTTCCCGTGTGTATATTACTTTCATTGTTTAAAATGCTGTTAGGGTTATCAGGACTGTGGGATTAATGATCGTTATTGTTTTCATCTTTATCTTCCCTGCAAAAATAAATTATGATACATGTTATTTAAAAAAATAAAAACAAGGCAGCATAAAAAAATAAAAAGTGCCTCCTAGCCTTAGGAGTCCTAATGAGCTATAATCATAGAGACGCCAGGCTAGTCAAAATTGGAAGAAAGAGCTATAATCACAGGAAAAGGACTCTCTCCGCAACTTGAGGTATCCCAGAAAAAGCAGCAGTAATGACAGCAGGCCTGACTTCAAGAAAAGCAGAGACAAGAGTCGCGGTGGCAGGTCCTGCAGTGGCTGGTGTGGGCAATAACAAGAAATGACATCAGAAAACAAGAACTGCCACGCAGGACCCAAGAAACCCAAGAAAGAGAGAAACTGAAGGGCCTGAGGTGTGAAATCAACGAGAGGGAATTTAGGAGTAAATGCTAAAGTGATTATGACTCATGGTCTGATGGTCCTCAAGACTTGAGTGGCCTTGGGGAAACTGGATCAGAGTTGTGTAACCAAGGCGCTGTGCTGGAGAAACATGATGGATGGATGATTGAGTTTCTTCCTGCAGCCCCAGGTGATCAAAATGAGGTCAGTGTGCCAGACCCTGCAGCGAGGCAAGATAGGGGCCTCAAACAAGCATTTCATCTCGCTTCCTTTTGCCTGCCAAAACCCTGGCAGAGAAGAGCATTATTACAGGAAAGCATGCATGTGGCCTAATTATTTGTCATACTCTGTCACTAGACCAGACCCTGTAAGAGAATTCCAAAAAATTCATTTCACGGGTACAAAATACTGTAATTTGTGTTGCAATCCTGCCCAAATCACTGAACAGATACTTTAAGACCCAAATTCCTTAAAACCAGCTTTGATTTACCACACGCTACACTTTCCAACTGGAGTTTGGAGTGGAGCTGCCCACGTGAAGCCATTTCTCACTGATGTCTGGCAATTAAGCGCTCAAGAAGAAAGAGATTTCTTAAACTTCCTTTGGGTCTCACAAAACGAAAGCAGCCGTTACGTAATAAAGCCTGTAAAAAGCTCCTTGGGTTAAGAAGTCCCCGATGCTTTCCCTGCCTTCAGTCATTTTCTTTGTTTAAAGTATTCAGAAACAGTGAAAATTCACGAAGAAAAAACATCTTCAGCAGGAAAAGAAGTGTGAGAGTGTCAGCAGCTCGACTCACTCGTAGGTCCGTGAGGTTGTAACTTAATCTTGACAACATAGCCTTTCCTGGAAGAGCTTTGAGCAGCGATTTATCATTTTATAATTTGTGGTTTCAATGTGAGCCATAAACCAAGCAGCTGTATTGGTTTCAGGCACTTTTGAATCTTTTTAAAACCCCAGGAGGCCAGAAGACAGATTCAAACACCAGGCCCCAAACTCTTGGGGCTTAAGGGAGAGCACAAAGGACAAGGTTTCTGCGTGCACGCTTGTCTTCGCAAGTGTATGGAACGCGTTCCTTTGTTTGTTTTAGACTTGGGGCGGGGTGGGGGTGGGGGAAGCATACTTTGATAGCTGGAGCCCTGAGCGGGCCCCCTCATATCTCAGTGCGGCAGCTTTTCTTCTATTGCAGGGTCCCATGGGAAATGAGAAGCTGGAAGCTGACAGGGGGGAAATGGGTGGAGAAAGGGGAAGCAAGGGGGAAGGGAGGCGTGCCGGCCATAACTCTGCTGACTTCACAGTTTTCCACCAGGGCCTGCCCTGCCTACCTCTGTTGACATCAAAGCTCGTAGAGCGCATCTGCGCGCGTGCTCAGTCAGCCCTGCGGCCGCCGGTGGGAGAAAGAATTGGCTATTAGCCCGAGAACAACATCGAGAACATTTCTGAAATTAACTTTGCCTTCAACAAAAGGCAGCTCTGGGTCACACCGTGCTGGGGGGGGTTCCGGGATCCACCAGGGCTAAAGGCAGCTTTTACAGGGATGTGCCCAGAAACTCGGGCAGCTTCCCAAGGTGTCTCACTGGTTCTGCAGCAGTGTTGGCTGTCTGTGGGCCGACGGGTGTGGCTTTTGCAATCATGTTGGGGCGCCTGGATTTGGGAAGACTTGTCTCCTCTCCTCCCGAGCAATGCAGGGCATCAGATGTTTGCTGGCAGCTCCCACTGTCTGTCACCATTCTCTCTCCTCTCTGCTCCCCATGCTGGGATTGACTTGTTTTGCTTCCCACCTCTTTTTTCTCCGGAGTCCTCCCACCTCTCCCCGGAGAGGAAGCAGAGGAAATAAGAGGACCATCCTGTCGGCTGTCACTCATGACCTTCAAATCTGCTTATTATTTTAAGCCCAGGGCGGAAAGAGGCAGCACCTTCGTGGAGCAAAAACAGTCACTACAGATGCCACATGTTAAAACCAAGTTGCCTTATGGTTTTCTCAGGGTGTATGCCCAGTAGTGGGATTGCTGGGTCATATGGTAATTCTATTTGTAGTTTTTTAAGGAACCTCCATACTGTTCTCGATAGTGGCTGTATCAAGTCACATTCCCACCAGCAGTGCAAGAGTGTTCCCTTTTCTCCACACCCTCTCCAGCATTTATTGTTTGTAGATTTTTTGATGATGGCCATTCTGACCGGTGTGAGATGATATCTCATTGTAGTTTTGATTTGCATTTCTGTAATGATTAATGATATTGAGCATTCTTTCATGTGTTTGTTGGCAATCTGTATATCTTCTTTGGATGGACCTAGAGTCTGTCATAAAGAGTGAAGTAAGTCAGAAAGAGAAAGACAGATACTGTATGCTAACACATATATATGGAATCTAAGAGAAAAAAAATGTCAGGAAGAACCTAGGGGTAAGATGGGAATAAAGATACAGACCTACTAGAGAATGGACTTGAGGATATGGGGAGGGGGAAGGGTAAGCTGTGACAAAGTGAGAGAATGGCATGGACATATATACACTACCAAATGTAGAATAGATAGCTAGTGGCAAGCAGCCGCATAGCACAGGGAGATCAGCTCGGTGCTTTGTGACCACCTAGACAGGTGGATTAGGGAGGGTGGGAGGGAGGGAGACGCAAGAGGGAAGAGATATGGGAACATATGTATGTGTATAACTGATTCACTTTGTTATAAAGCAGAAACTAACACACCATTGTAAAGCAATTATACCCCAATAAAGATGTTTAAAAAAAAACAAGTTGCACAGCACAGGTTTAAAATATATATGCATATGTATAATGTTTCACAGTTCTCTCCTGCACTAGCCCCAGATAGTACTGGAAGTGTGAGCTTTAACCATTTTCTACTGTTCGATGTGAATTTAAAGATAATCATAGGCTAGAAGTAGATGCCTTGGAAATACAGCTCTGGCAGCAACCCCAAGCACTACCAGCAGTTTAGAAGGTTCTGTAACTGATTACAGATCCCAGTTACAGCGTTCTCCCCCTTCTAACTTTCCCACTGCTAGCCCTAGGTCCTGGCTTGAGAAAGTTTAGAGGAGGCTGGCCTAGGCTCTTCTGGAACGTGGCCACACCGTGGGCTGTCTGTGCCTGTGGTGTCCAGCTTTGTACTTGGATGGAAGGGCATTTGAAAAAGAACACACGATTCTTGTCCTTAAGAAAATGAACAGAAACATCAAAATTTAGCTAGGAAATTAGTGAGCAAGATAGCCCAAACGCTCTATAACTAGAGAATTTAAAATTGGGAAGTGAAAACTTAGACAAGTTAGTTAAGATACCTGCTTAAGGTAAATGTTTCTTTGGTTAATCCCACAAACAAGATTTAGAACGAGAGTCAGTTTGTAACAAATGCATCCTTGTGGACTCAAATCTGAATATGAGTGTTACTCAAAACCAGGCTACCATAGATATACTGAGGTTCTTTTATGGTTAAGGTAGCTGATGGGGAAACCTGCCCTAGGTTTTCTAGATTCAAACTAGCTCCACCCACCCTCAACCTTCTTCTGGGGTTTCAACCAAGTACTGTCAACACATTTGAAATTGATTCAAAATGCTTTTTGGAGAGGCATCTCAGTTGAACTTGCAGGAACTCTTGGGGTCCCCTTCCAAGAAGGAATGGACCAGCATTCTGCCTGGGCTAGATCCAAGTTAGGCTCCGCCTGCCTAGGAGTGTGTTGTCTCCCTCTCTGACAGTCTGATGGCTAAAACTACAGGTTCTTGCTCTTCAGTCAGCACCACCAAACGTCTGCAGTGTTAGCTCTGCTCACCAGCCTTGATCTTCAGCTCCCACATAGTTGAGACAGTTCTTTTTTTAAAGAGACATGAAGGATATATGTGGCTTCTTTTTCCTGAAATCTCTTTCTCAAACTTCCATTGTCACTTTTTACTACTATTTACTGAGTATCCTGTATGACCTGCGTGCTAGGGAAAACAAGGTGACTTGATCCGTGCCCTCGTGAGATCTGTAAGTGTCACAGGGAATCACTGTATAACCAAGTTAGAGATGAAAAAAACAAAATGAGACGAACAGCCCACAGCCTTCTGTCTCATGAATCCCGCATCTACCCCACCTAACAAAGTAAAGGATCTAATATTCAAGTACTTCCGCGTTCTCTTGGCTCACTGCCCAGCTGTGGTCAAATTCTCTGCATGCGCATTCCTCCTTTTCTGGATTACTTGTGGAATTGCCAGGAGGACAGAGGCTTGAAGAATGCAGGCAGTGAAGAAAAAAAAAAAAAAGAGCATCTGCCGATGATTGACTGAAACCAGTTGTAGCTGGACAGAGTCAGGGTTCTCAGCTGCAAGCAACAGAAACTGATTTAAGCAGAAAAGGAATTTGTTGAAAAGCTATGGAGTAACTCATAATCGCTGAGAAGCTTGGAAAACAGGCTCAGAACACACAAGAACTGGGAACTTAAGATCCTAGCCAAGGCCACAGGTACAGTCACAGCCTAGAAAAGGTGAGATGAGGGTACCCCTGCAGCCACTGCCGAGGGCTGCACCTCCGCTTGCACTGCCGCCATCTTCAGCCCTGGACACTAGATACCACCGTGGGCACAGGGAGCCTGGATGTTTTTTTGCCCTGCAGCCTCCCCCAGAAAGGATTCTCCAATGTCCCTGTTTTTTGGTGCCAGTAACTTCTGATACTATCTGCAGCAAGTACAGCTGATTGACCAAGTCTTGGTTGTGTGTCCGTGTCCTAGCTGCAAAGGAGACTAGTCTCTTGTAGAGACTTCTAGAAGAATAGAAAGCTCTTTCTTAGGGCACTGAGATTCATGAAGTGATAAATGTCCCAAACATGGGAAGGGCGTTCAGATGCTGAGTAGCCAAAAATGATCCTAAGCTCCCTCCCTTCCTATAATCCCATGTGAAGGGGAGAGCCTGAGTCAACACTGGCCTGCCAGAGGATTAGAAATGAGTTCAGTATACACATTCCAGCACTAAGGCCAGTACCCACTGACCTAGAAGCAAGCCCCCTAGGCAAGCAAGGCCAGCACAACCAGACTGAATTTCCCTAAGAGAAGAAGGGAAACACTTCTCCCTGGCTGCCCCCTCCCTCCAGCCTCAGTGAGAAGGGGAGAGGGAGCGGTGGAGAGGCTCCCTGGGAGTGAGAAGAACAGTCCCTCCCTCCCCCTCTAGCAGCCTCTCCACGTGCACCTAGATCGGCTCCGCCTACTCCAGCCATCCTTTTCTCAGCAACAGGAAGGAAATCCAAGCTGCCGCCATCTGAAAACAAAAGCATGTGTCAAAGATATTTACTTTTGGCCTTGATCTCTCATCTCAGACCTGCTGCTTAGACTTTTGAGAATTTATGGATCCTGACATGTGGTGATTCATCTTGGTTTTGTCACTGCTAGCCGCCAAGCACAAGGGCTGGCATCCGAGATGGGGGTGGGTGGCTAGGGAGAGGGGACACGTGTGCTCATCGGCAGCCCCTCAAAGCCCCAGGCCACAGTTTCCTCTTACTGATGTTGCCCAGCCCGGGGTGGGGAGGTTAATCTGTGGCTTATTTTCTGTTTGTTTGTTTTAGCCCACCACGCATTTAGCAAGTTGGTTTAAAAACAAAAAACCCCAAATAAAAACAAAAAAGGAAACTCTTTTTTTGAGTCATCTGATTATTTGTTCCCTGCCTTTAGAAGAGAGGCAAACTAACCCCAAAGTGTAGCACTTATTGAAGGATGATATATGGGGTCAGGCAGTCCCTCAAGCCATTCTCAGGCCCCTGGGGTGGGCCCTTGGTGACACACTGTTTTCCTTTATCGCTTTCCTGGGGATGTGGCTGGGAAGTGCCTCCTGGGTAGGGTAAGTGCCTCCTGGGTAGGGTGGGTACTTCCAACCATCTGCTTCTAGCCTGGGGAGAGGAAGGTTGGGTGGGCAGTGGAATGTAGCTTTTTCCAGCCATGCTTCCTCTACATCTCACCACAAACCTAGATTCTCACAGCATCCCCACCTTTTCCTTAAGGCTGTTAGAGCTCCTGAGGGAGCCACGCATGAAGCCTTTATAAAAGCTCTGGGCCGCTGAAAACGTCTGAGTTCCCCCTTATTAATCAGATCATTAGAAAAAAAAAATAGCATATATTGGCTTAACTCTTTATAAAAATGCCTTCACTGAGCCAAAGTCCAACACTAGAGTCCCAAATTTCTTACAAAGTAAACATAAGAAATAGAAAAAAAAAAACAAACCACCCACATTTTTGGTATCTTCTGAAAACTCAGTTAAAGACATTTTCCATTATGTTTCTCAGTGTCCTGCCTTTTAGGATCTATGTGATAAATTTCATTTAGAATTTATCATGAGGAAAAAGATTGTTTCCTCATGAGCTAATATTGCTTCCTTTTCTTCAGACAATAGGAGTGACATAACCAATTGTGTTTCCCTTTTTGCTTTGACTGTCAGGGAACCTGGACTTAAATTTAACACCCATTTACAAAATTATCAATCTCCAGCTCCTGGTCTTTCCCTTCTGTGTGGTCTCTCATCTCCCCTTTCATCTTTACTTGAACTGCCTCACCTATTTGTACATTTAATTTCAGCTACATCACAGTTTTTATTTTTATTTATTTATTTATTTGTGGTATGCAGGCCTCTCACTGTTGTGGCCTCTCCCGTTGCGGAGCACAGGCTCCGGACGCACAGGCTCAGCGGCCATGGCTCACAGGCCCAGCCGCTCCGCGGCATGTGGGATCTTCCCGGACCGGGGCACGAACCCGTGTCCCCTGCATTGGCAGGCGGGCTCTCAACCACTGCGCCACCAGGGAAGCCCCACAGTTTTTAAAGAACAGGCAAAGCGTAACAAATGGCAAAACTAACCACCAAATCAGTAATGTGACCAAGGTCACCTAGAACTTGATCTCACTTCCCTGATGTCCCCTTGGAGAGACTCACAGGCTAGACACATGCAACCATTAGAAGAATATGTTCAAGTATTAAATGAGAAGAATAAGGGTTTTAGGGACTGAGGAGACAGATCAGTGAAGACTGGGACAGTCAAGGAAGGCTTCTCGAAGGAGGCACTACTTATTGGAAGCTTTGAAGGCTTGGGAGTTAGTTTCAGGGGTTCATTTCATTGGACCAGCTGTATGGTTTGGTTGAATTACAGGAAGCATTGGGGCAAGTACCTGGGAATTTGTCTGATTGGCTCTTTCCTGGGGACAGTTTCTGAACTTCTCTGAGAGGCCAGTGCATTGCTTTCTAGGAGAAACTATGTGCAGGCGATCGGGTGAGTCCTCAGTAAAGGGTGGGACTGGTCTAGCCACTATATTGGCATTTTAGGTGGGATAATTCTTCATTGGAACTATTCTACATACTGCAGTATCTTTAGCATCCTGGTTCACACCCACTAGATGCTCATAGCAATCCCCAGTCATTGGGACAGCCCCAAATTCCTACACATTTTCCCCAACGCCCCTTGGAGGGCAGTAACCACCCAGGTGAGACCTACCACTCCCTCAAATACCCAAGATTCTCCTCTCTGGTCTGCCATCCACAACTAGGATTTCCAGATTTAGCAAAAAAAAAAATATAGAACACCCAATTAAATTTGAATTTTAAATAAACAATGAATAATTTTTTAGTGTTAAGTATGTCCCCAGTATTGCACTACTCGTTGTTTATCAAAACATTCAAATTTAACTAGTGGCCTTTATTTTATCTGGAAGCCCTACCCACAGCCCATCACCACCACCTACAAACCCGTCTCCCAGAAATTCCCTTGGGCTGGTCACTGTGGTGTGTGCTGAGCCATCCCCTACTTCTTCCCTGCAAGATCTGTCTGTTCTGTATTTCAGTTCCTGGTGTTCCATCTCTGTGGGATAAGTCTCAGTTCGATGGTAAATACTTTTAATCAGATGAACAGATTCTTCCTAATAGGTAGGCTACTTACCCCATCTAGGTAGCACCTTCCATTAACCTGGTTAAAGTATACACCAGTCTCCGGAAGCCTCTCAGATTGAACGGTGGTGGGGAGGACAGACAGAAACAGGAAGCATTCCTAGGGCTAACAGCTTATGCTATGTGACCCTAAATTCCAATGAGTCTCAATTTTGCCTGCACAAATAGGGAGCTTTAAACACTGTTGGTGTCTAGTCCTACCCTCAGAGACTCTGAGTGAATTATTCTGGGATGGAGCCTGGCATTGGGGATTTTTTAAAGCCCTAACCTCCCCCACCCCTACCCAGGGTCTCCCTAATTTACAGCCGAGGTTGAGAATCACTCCTCCACTTCCTGAGAAAAGCGAGAGAAAGGAGAGAGAAAGATAAAGGTCGAGAGGGGAAGAGAGAGAATGAGACCTGATTTCAGGGGCTCTGCCTGGCACTGGTCATCGAGGGGATTTGGAAGAATCAAGAGGCAGACACATTCCACTCGAGCAGGGGGAAAAAATGTTCAAGAAAGTAATATACTTCGAATGCGTTCCATTTAGAGCAAAACAGATGTGAAAAAGCACTTCTGAAAAGACCAGAGAGTGTTTCATTTTGTGCCAAACACTGTCCTTAGAGATGCCCCAGCTTACCAAAAAAAAAAAAAAGAGTCCCCTAGAGAGAGTCCCATTTTTCTTTATTATCCGGTGAGTCTAACCAACGCCAGGATCAGGTTCAGAAGCCGGGCTGCTCACACACGTGGCCTTCCTGGTGTTAGCTGAGGAGCAAGCTTCTGATGTCACCATGGGCTCCTCAGCGAAAGAGCCTCCCCCCTTGGCTCCATGTGGGCTGTGAGCCCAGAGTGTCAGTCCCTGTGCCGTCAGCACACGCCGGCCTCGACAAGTAGGGCAGCATCGACATGGCTCCAACCTCCACCAAGAGGTACTTGCCGCTGGCAGGAAGCTGCTTCTGCAGAATTAAAAACCATCAGAGTTGATCAAAGGAAGTGCAGGGTAGGCTGGCAGGCGGGCCAGATCCTAATCTCCACTTGTTGGCCTCACACATCACTGCACATGAGTCACCCGCTGAGCTCAGCGGACATGCTGTTTGGATTAGGCTTTTACAGGCGAGGCTTGCCAAGCTTGCCTCTGCCGGCTCGCTGCACAGAGCAGCAGAGAGGCGAGGGAGGAAGGTGGGATGTGGGTTAGATGTGGTTGCCCAGGTGCCAGGGGGGGAGGCGGTTGGCTCCCCAGCTACACAGGACAGTGGCAGCAGGGGGTGGTTGTGAGTCCCACTGTCCCCCACCCATCTTCTCAGCTCAGCTCCACGAACCCCATTAGGAGCAACGGAGCCCACACCAGGCCTACACAGCCTTCCTCTCTTGCCAACTCTCCAATTAAGATGTACTATTACAGGACTCACATCTTGCCTTCACTCAACCATTTGCCTCTCAACGAGCAGAAATTCCTTTTCTCAAAAGCAGGCAACACTTCATCACTCAGGCATCCTGCTCAAATGCAGTGGAGTCCAGCAAAAAAGGGAGGGAGGTCAGAAAATAAAAATTCCTAAATTAAGAGCCAATCCATAAAAGCAGGGCTTCCCCTAGTGCCTAGCTGGTGTGACATCACCATGAGTTACTCAATGAAAATGGTGTCAGAGTAGCGGCTCAATTACACGTGGAAGATTTCCTCAAGAAACAGAAGTCTGCAGAAAATGAATAGGGGTAGAAGATATTCTGCACTTAGGTCTTCGGGGGGCTGCCTCCAGAGGGGCTGATTTCCCTGGGCAGAGAGCTAAATGGGATTCTCTTCCAAACAGTGCCTAGCAGAGTCTTGGTACTAAGGAGTGGCAGTAGAGGTAACCCAGTGGTTTGTTTTGCGATGGTAGGAACAAGATCAAAATCCTTTGTCTCCAATTCTGCCAAGTTTTGCTTCTGTGCGTGGTAACTTGGGAAGAAGCAGCCCCCATTATTTTGTAAGCCAAGGATTTTTGGCTTGTAGTCTCTGCTGGGATTCTCTTTAGAGTATTTTAGACTCTCATTTATTAAAAGCTTCTAAATGGAGGTGGCAGTTCTTGACACTTTCAAAATAAATGTTGCCACCGGTCCTTACACCACTCTTGACTCTAAACCACAAATTTCCAAACTTACCATTGTTCAATTAGCTGTAATTTTAAAAGTATTTCTTATTCCTGGCTTCAGGTTTCTTTTCACCTATCTATAATTCTCAGGGTGCTCAAATTTGCTCATGAAACCTGTCCTTTCCTTCCTTTCCTCCTTTATTATTTTCACTTAAAAATGCAAATGGAGATAGAAGGTACTACCCTGGGTAGGATTCCAGTCACTAAAGCACAGCACAGCAGTGACTGTTAGGTGAACCTGTTTGAACTCCAGATCGGCCACCAATTCCCAATGTGACCTTGGAGCAATTTTCTTAACCCCTCACAGTCTCAAATTCCTCAGCTGTAAAATGTGGATAAAAACCACCCTGAGCTGGGGCTTCCCTGGTGGCGCAGTGGTTGAGAGTCTGCCTGCCGATGCGGGGGACACGGGTTCGTGCCCCGGTCCGGGAAGATCCCACATGCCGCGGAGCGGCTGGGCCCGTGAGCCATGGCCGCTGAGGCTGTGCGTCCAGAGCCTGTGCTCCACAACAGGAGAGGCCACAGCGGTGAGAGGCCCAAGTACCACAAAAGAAAAAAAAAAAAAAAAATCACCCTAAACTCATTGATGAGGACTAAATGAGCTAAGGCAAGAAAAACATTCAGTAAAGTCCCTGGCACCCAGTAAACACATAATCAACGCGTTATTATTTCTATTACAGTAATTACTCTGCAACCAGCATTACACAGCTAATGGTGGTAAGCTTAACTGGATTTTACCATTTAACATTTCTTCCTTCTGAAACTCCTCAGTGCCCCCAGAGAGATGACATTTGCTTTAATCAAAAGTATTTGCTTGACGGTGCCTGTGCATCCTTCGTTAGGAAAAGACCATAGGAGAGGAGAAGGAAGAGAGGATTGTGTATCAGTTATGAAAAGAAGGTATTTTCCCTTGGGGGTTCCTTTCTATAACTAGAAGGAAAGTCTCAACTCTTGAGGGCTTGCTATGGATGGCGGACAGAGGGTGCACATTCACATCCTAATGGAATCTGTGAGTGGAGGAAATCATAGGTAGGAATGGGATGTGGCTCAATGTATCAAAAAGGCACATCTACCGAGTTTCTGCGTAGCAGGGGATGACGTAAGGAGTAGAGGTCTTTCTGTTTAGAAAGGCACCGTGATAGGCAGCATTTCTAGTGCACGGGTAGGCCCTGGGCATAATCTACAGGTGGGAGCTGAGAAAAGGGGAATTGGAGATGCTTTGCATAAAAAAAATAAGGCATGCCCCCATTTAGATTTAGTTGGGGAGAATATGTTGGAAGATTGGAATATGTGTTGGAAGATTCTCCCCTCCCTTCCTTAATATGGATTTGGACTGAGACTGATGGTTTGTCTTTGGTGGTGCGTGTGTGTGTGTGTGAGAGAGAGAGAGAGAGAGATATCTGAGAGTTACAAGCAATCAGAAGACCACAGGAAGAATGAGGAGGGGTATCTTGACTACATGCTGGCAGAGGGGCCCTGAAGAGAACGAGAACTGGAGAAATGAAGCCTCCCTTGGATTGTTCTGGGCATCATCTAACTACATGGCATTATTTCTAACTGAGTAACTCAGACTTTGAGAAATGCATGGCTGTGGATTATCTTTACCTTACAGATGATCCTATTTGTGGTAAGAGGTAAGGTTGGGTTGGATCTTGTTGAGTGGGGATTTCATGGGCCGGGTTGGGGGGTT
Organism: Neophocaena asiaeorientalis asiaeorientalis; assembly: GCF_003031525.2. NCBI lineage: Eukaryota > Metazoa > Chordata > Mammalia > Artiodactyla > Phocoenidae > Neophocaena > Neophocaena asiaeorientalis. The sequence goes on along the minus strand of NW_020174013.1, from coordinate 5,875,438 downwards.
GCATTAAAATGTAAACATTGTGATAGCTTGTATTCTTTGTCTTTTGTGTGCTTTAATCCCAGCACCTAGAACAGTGCCTGGGACATCGTTTGTATTTAGTAAACATTTATTGAATGAATGAATTTTGCCATGGAGAAAAGTAGGCTCACAGAGGAAAAGAAGAAACAGAGGTTAGGCCTTGGGGCTGGTCATTAAGGATAGGAAATGGGCCATGCCTATGAAGACACCCTGCTAAGGTTTTTTCCTTCTTCCCTTGGCCTCTGGGAACAATCATGTTTAATATTCAGATTTTTTCCCCTTCTACATATTCCCAAATTTTCAATGAAGTGGTTTACACATACATGTTAGAGGTGTAGAATTAAGTGACAACACAACAAAGGCAAATGTCGCTTCCCCGCATTGTCCCTTGTATTAGTTTCCCATGGCTGGTATAACAAACTGTCACCAATGCCACAAATTTATTATCTTACTGGTCTGCAGGTTAGAAGACCTAAAATCAAGGCATCTGCAGGGCTGCATTGCTTCTGAAGGCACCAGGCAAGAATCTGTTTTCTTGCCCTTTTCAACTTCTAAGCACAGCCTGCATTCCTTGGCCTTTTCCTCACATCCCTCTGACCTCTGCTTACATTGTCACATCTCCCTCTCTGACTCTTACTCTCTTTCTCTTATAAGGACCCTTGTGGTTTCATCGTGTTCACCCAGATATTCCAGGACAATCTCCCCAACTCAAGGTCCTTAACTTAATCACATCTGCAAAGTCCTTTTGCCATGTAAGGTAACATATTCACAGATTCCAGAATGTGGACATTCTTGGGGGCCATTGTCCTGCCTACCACATCCCCGAGGCACCATCGGTGTCATGTCCAGGGAAGATGGCAGCCCTGGAGCACAGGCCAAGACCCACACTAAAGCGAGCAGAGACCCTAGCTGAGTGTGGAGTTTAAGGGCAGGTGAAAGCAGAGGCATAGGCAGCAGCCTGGACTGGCTTTGGAGATGAGAGACCCATCCCTTTCTGCAAATATACTGGAGCAAAGTGATTCTTAGTGACAGAGACAGAAAGATAGAGTCTGCTTTTATGGATAGAGGGGCTGTCTAGGCAGCAGACACTGAGGTTACAGCCCTTTTCCAGTTTGGGGGTTAAGAATTTGAAACAATTTGTAAAGTGCAGTGTCTGGTTTATGGCAGGTGCACAATTCAATAAGAGCCATCTATTATTAAAACCAGAAGGAAAGGGGGCAGGGGGGCTCCAGAGCCCCAGCTGCCGGAGGAAGCAGGTCATACACAGCTCTACATCCCCAACCCCGGGAAAACAGGAAGAAGACCTGTCATGAGGGAATAAGGTATGAGGCAGGTGTGCAGAGGTAGAGTTTCAAATGCCCTTTATCTTAATTTCTTCACATACAAGCTAGGAGGAAGCATCTGGCCGGTTCTCTAATGAAACTTGGAACTCACTGCTGAAGGCAAAAGAAAATATTTTTGTGGTTTTTCTGTTGGGGAAGAAAGCAATAAATTTTTCTGTTTTGAAGGAACACCTTTCAGTGGTGAAGCTCTGAGAGGGATGTATTATTATTAAAGCATACGTGCCTGAAAGTTTATCACTCAGGCCATTGGGAAGCTTCACGTAGACCCTGAAGGGTAAGAACAAAGGATGAGCTGGTGGTCCCAAGCTCAAAGGTAGTCACAGTAGATACAGATTTAAGAAATTGACATTCCTACTAGAACAGCTAGGTTTTTGTGGTGAGTGTTGGCTCTGGAAAGCTCATCTGTATCTCCCCATGGATTTCTTACAGAGCCCCTGCTCAGCAAGGAGCAGCTGTTTTCAGTTGGCCTGCTCTTATCAGTCGGATGTGGTAGGAGAAGAGGACAAGGTTTTGCTCTTTTTTTTTCCACTTAAAAATTAAAAAAAATTTTAATGTTTATTTATTTTCTTATTAGTCATCCATTTTACACACATCAGTGTACACACGTCAATCCCAATCTCCCAATTCACCCCAACACACACCCCCACCCCCATCAATCTGTATGTCTTCTTTGGAGAAATGTCTATTTAGGTCTTCTGCCCGTTTTTGGATTGGGTTGTTTGTTTTTTTAATATTGAGGTGCATGAGCTGTTTGTTATATTTTGGAGATTAATCCTTTGTCCAATGATTCCTTTGCAAATATTTTCTCCCATTCTGAGGGTTGTCTTTTTGTCTTGTTTATGGTTTCCTTTGCTGTGCAAAAGCTTTGAAGTTTCATTAGGTCCCATTTGTTTATTTTTGTTTTTATTTCCATTACTCTAGGAAGTGGATCAAAAAATATCTTGCTGTGGTTTATGTCAAAGAGTGTTCTTTCCATGTTTTCCTCTAAGAGTTTTATAGTGCCTGGTCTTACATTTAGGTCTCTAATCCATTTTGAGTTTATTTTTGTGTATGGTGTTAGGGAGTGTTCTAATTTCATTCTTTTACATGTAGTTGTCCAGTTTTCCCAGCACCACTTATTGAAGAGACTATCTTTCCTCCATTCTATATCCTCACCTCCTTTGTCATAGATTAGTTGACCATAGGTGCGTGGGTTTATCTCTGGGCTTTCTATCCTGTTCCATTGATCTATATTTCTGTTTTTGTGCCAGTACCATATTGTCTTGATTACTGTAGCTTTGTAGTATAGTCTGAAGTCAGGGTGTCTCATTCCTCCAACTCCGTTTTTTACCCTCAAGACTGCTTTGGTTACTCGGGGTCTTTTGTGTCTCCATACAAATTTTACGATTTTTTGTTCTAGTTCCGTAAAAAATGCCATTGGTAATTTGATAGGGATTGCACTGAATTTGTAGATTGCTTTGGGTAGTATAGTCATTTTCACAATATCGATTCTTCCAATCCAAGAACATGGTATATCTCTCCATCTATTGGTATCACCTTTTATTTCTTTCATCAGTGTCATATAGTTTTCTGCATTACAGGTCTTTTGTCTCCCTAGGTAAGTTTATTCCTAGGTATTTTATTCTTTTTGTTGCAATGGTAAATGGGAGTGTTTCCTTCTCTTTCAGATTTTTCATCATTAGTGTATAGGAATGGAAGAGATTTCTGTGCTTAGAGTTGCTTGTAGTAGTATCTTAGGAGGCTTTGTATTTCTGCAGTGTCTGTTGTAACTTCTCCTTTTTCATTTCTAATTTTATTGATTTTAGTCCTCTCCTTCTTTTTCTTGATGAGTCTGGTTAATGATTTATCAATTTTGTTAATATTCTCAAAGAACCAGCTTTTAGTTTTGATCTTTGTAGCTGTTAGCAGTTGCCTTATGTATTGAGGTGCTCCTATGTTGGGTGCATATATATTTATAACTGTTATATCTTTGTATTGGATTGATCCCTTGATCATTACATAGTGTCTTTCCCTGTCTCTTGTAACATTCTTTATTTTAAAGTCTATTTTATCTGATATGAGTATTGCTACTCCAGCTTTCTTTTGATTTCCATTTGCATGGAATATCTTTTCCATCCCCTCACTTTCAGTCTGTATGTGTCCCTAGGTCTGAAGTGGGTCTCTTGAAGACAGCATATATATGGGTCTTGTTTTTGTATCCATTCAGCAAGCCTGTGTCTTTTGGTTGGAGCAGTTAATCCATTCACCTTTAAGGTAATTATCCTTATGTATGTTCCTATTACCATTTTCTTAATTTTGGGGGGTTTGTTTTTGTAGGTCCTTTTCTTCTCTTGTGTTTCCCACTTAGAGAAGTTCCTTTAGCATTTGTCGTAGAGCTGGTTTGGTGGTGCTGAATTCTCTTAGCTTTTGCTTGTCTGTAAAGCTTTTGATTTCTCCATCGAATCTGAATGAGATCCTTGCTGGGTAGAGTAATCTTGGTTGTAGGTTCTTCCCTTTCATCACTTTAAGTATATCATGCCACTCCCTTCTGGCTTGTAGAGTTTCTGCTGAGAAATCAGCTGTTAACCTTATGGGAGTTCCCTTGTATGTTATTTGTCGTTTTTCCCTTGCTGCTTTCAATAAGTTTTCTTTGTCTTTAATTTTTGCCAATTTACTATGCATCTCAGCGTGTTTCTCCTTGGGTTTATCCTGTATGGGACTCTCTGCGCTTCCTGCACTTGGGTGGCTATTTCCTTTCCCATGTTAGGGAAGTTTTTGACCATAATCTCTTCAAATATTTTGTCTGGTCCTTTGTCTCTCTCTTCTCCTTCTGGGACCCCTATAATGCGAATGTTGTTGCATTTAATGTTGTCCCAGAGGTCTCTTAGGCTGTCTTCATTTCTTTTCATTCTTTTTTCTTTATTCTGTTCCTCAGCAGTGAATTCCACCATTCTGTCTTCCAGGCCACTTATCCGTTCTTCTGCCTCAGTTATTCTGCTATTGATTCCTTTTAGTGTAGTTTTCATTTTAGTTATTGTGTTGTTCATCTGTGTTTGTTTGTTCTTTAATTCTTCTAGGTCTTTGTTAAACATTTCTTGCATCTTCTTGATCTTTGCCTCCATTCTTTTTCCGAGGTCCTGGATCATCTTCACTATCATTATTCTGAATTCTTTTTCTGGAAGGTTGCCTATCTCCACTTCATTTAGTTGTTTTTCTGGCATTTTATCTTGTTCCTTCATCTGGTACATAGCCCTCTGCCTTTTCATCTTGTCTATCTTTCTGTGAATGTGGTTTTTGTTCCACAGGCTGCAGGATTGTAGTTCTTCTTGCTTCTGCTGTCTCAGTCTTGCTCTTAAGGAGGTCATTCATTCTGTACAAATGTGGTGAACCCTTGCTGGACGTTCTAGGCACTGATCTAGGTTCAAGGGATATTACAACGACCAAAACAGACAACAAATGATAACCATGTATCAGGTTGTGATAAGTGGTCTAGAGACAGACAAGGCAGAAGAAAGGGTTGAAGAGCAGCATTTGATGTGGGGCGAGTGAGGAAGGCCCCTCTGATAATGGGGTAGTTGTGTAGAGACTTGAAAGAAGTGAAGGTGGCAAAGGGGCAAGTCACACAGACATCGCAAGAGTGGGCCAGGTGGAGGGAACATCTATTGAAGCCTATGAAAGTAGCTCAGTTTTCAGCGGGCACTATGTACAGTGCTGACAGGGTTACAATATCTGTCTCCCTCCTCATGCAGAGTCCTCATCCACAATGGTGGGTGGCAGCTCCTTTGTGTCACACATCCCAATCTCCAGCCACGGTGAACTGGACCTGAGGAGGGAGGGCATCCATCCAAACTGAGCAATCTTGCATAAAGTAAGGGCAATCAATCATCAGGGAAAATCAGCTGCGACTGTCTCTCGAGGCTCACCTGGGGTTTTGAGTCTAGGAGGCTGGAGTTAGAAGGCCAAAGCCTGTGTGACTGAGAGTGGGTTTATCAGCCTGTCCTTGAGGCAGAGACACACCCCAAGGCTATGCTGTGCAGTCGAACCTTTCCTAGGGTGAGTCCTGCTCCTCTGCCGGTATCTCCTGAGTGCAGGCACATAGATTAGGTGCAGAGATTGCAAAGGAAGAGCACACAGCAAACAGAAATACTTACACTAAGATTGCTTAGGCTTGAAGCAACATTCCTCTAATGCTCCCTATGCACACACACTTGATAAGTAGAAACATAATTTGGATTTTTCAAAACTCTTTTTATGAATGGTGGGGTTTGTTTGTTTTTTTAAGGCACTACTTTTTTAAGAAGCTTGCATGTTTCTATCTTGAAAATGTAATTTATGGGTGTGAGGAAGGATTTTTGTTTTTGTCTTTTTTTTAAAGGAAATTTTCAGATGAGGAAGCTTTGTCCTTTTAATACCTTGAATATCCAGGGTGGATGGAGCCAGTCAGGCTCTGACACGCCTCTTGTTCCAAGCTCTGCCGTCTCTTGGACTGCAGCCTCTCCACAGCTTACCCTGAGTTGGCTGAGCAGTTTTCTTCATGAGTAAAATGCAAATAGCAATGTTCTCAAGGCCAGAGCATTTCTTTCTCCCAGGGAGGTTGTGAATTTCTAAGGTGCTTCTCTGCTAAGCTGAGATTTCATTAACTAAATTGTGTTAAAGGCTTATTGCCATACCTTGCACTAAATATCAATACCATACAAATACCAGTAGTTGCTAAATACTAGTGCCTATAGAGGTTATGTCAAAAAAGAAAGTCCTTTTTAGATAGAGATGCATACTGAAGTATTTATGAGTAAAATGACATTGTGTCTGGAGCTTGCTTTAAAAAATTCCAGTTAAAAAAATGTGCATATTTGTGGGGGAAGGAGATGGAATTAGGGTGCTAGTTGCAACAAGATTGGCACCTGTAGAGATTGTTCAAACTGGGTGGTAGGAACATGGGGGTTCACTATTCCATTCTGTCTCACTTTGTGTGTGTTTGAAACGTTTCATGATACAAAGTTAAAAGACAGAGAGAGAAAGAAAAATAAAATAGTCTGACCCACTCTTTTCTCTCTGGACTCTGTTATTACATAACGTCAGCAGGGATCCGAACGTGGGGAATTTGATTATGGGAGTTTTTGCAGTGTGACTTCAACAAAGGGAAAGCTTTGATGGATTATTTCTGGAGAGTGGAACAGTCAGGGTTTCCAAGAAGAGTGATGTTGAAATGAATAATGAAGATTCCTTGCTCAGTGATGCAGCCTGCGGGCTCTTGTCAAACGTTCTGGGAAATCGCGGAAGGGGCTGGCTTCGACCTGGTGGCTTAGCACTTACTTGCGCAGGGCAGGAAAGATTCACGTGCTCCCTGCAGTTTCCCTCAGTCCCTCGAGAATGGTAGTGGGATTTACTTGTACTTTATATCCAGGGCTATGGCCAGGACAGTGCAGCCGTCCAGGTCAGTCGTGCATCCTGGCTCCCTGGACGTGGCATTCTCAGAAGCCTCGGTGTCTTGCAGCGGAACGTGGTTGAGGGAGTGTGTGTAGGGCAGTCAGGCCTGGCAGCCTGTCTCCAGCATTCTCGCAGATTCCCACTAAGCCCAGAAAGGAGCACTGGAATGCAACACAGGAAGTTCCTTCTTCTCAACCCCAGTCCCTGGGCTTGCAGGGTGGGGTGGAAATTGGCCTATGGGTGACCACACCCAGCTCCCTATCCACCCCAACCAGAGACTTTACATCCTCAACAGCTGCTGTCTGTGTTTGTCTTTCAACTCAGGCTGCTTTGACCCAGCTCCCAGAAACCAGTTTGCAGGGGACAACTGTGACACAGACGTTCCAGTCATAACTGACCTGCAACTTCTTCCTACTGTCCCCCTGCCATGCACATAGTGTGTCCTCATTTCATTGCTAAGACAGGATTTATCTCAGGCGGTGCATCCTTGATTTGCCTATGATTTTGTTCTGGAGTTTCTTAAAAGTTATTCCAAAAGCTCATCTCATCACTTAAAATGTGTGAGGAATTTTTTTTTTTTTTTAGTGGGTTTCAGTGGAATAGAGAATAAGGTGATGGAGATGCCTTTATTTGTATTGATTGCTCAAGCTGCTCTGTGGGATAAGATTGGACAATGAATGGTGCTTTAGGAAGTAACTTGGCTCTTCCATATCATAATCAATTCAACAAATCAAGAGATGATGTGGGCTATGAACTCTGTGTGGTGCTGCCTTTTTAAGAGCTCATAATCCCTGAAAATCATTCAAATCCTTCAGTATGGTAATAGCACTCCTGGAAATTTCTACAAAGGAAATAATTCAAAAGAAGAAGGAGGGAGGAAATCTTTATACGTATATAGATATTTATGGGAGAATCACTTGTAATAGTGAAAATTGGAAACATAGCAGAGGAATGGTTAAAAAAATTATGATATATCTGTGGAAAACCATGTAGCCACAAAAAATGATGATTAGGAAGACTATACAAGGAAAGTGTTTATTAAGTGATGCTAAAAAAGTGGAACACAAAAATTATATGAACATTAAAATTATGTAATTGTATTATAATAATGTAATTTCTATATCTGACTGAAGACTGAAAGGAAATTTGGGAGAAGGGAAAGTGGTTGTGTTAAATGGTGGAAAAAATGAGTGATGTTTTTCTTTTTAAATACCTTTAGTGTTGTTGTAGACTTATTTTAGTAATAAATAATTCTTTTTTTTTTCTTTTTTTTGCGGTACGCGGGCCTCTCACTGTTGTGGCCTCTCCCGTTGCGGAGCACAGGCTCCGGACGCGCAGGCTCAGCGGCCATGGCTCACGGGCCCAGCCGCTCCACGGCATGTGGGATCTTCCTGGACCGGGGCACGAACCCGCGTCCGCTGCATCGGCAGGCAGACTCTCAACCACTGTGCCACCTGGGAAGCCCATAAATAATTCTTTTAAAAAAAAGAATACTCAGGCTCCTTAACTTGTTGTGGTTGTTTTAACTTTGGGCAGTAAGTGAAAAAATATTCAAAAACTAAAGGAAGTCACATCAGCAACTATCAAATCTTGAGCTCAGAATGTGACTAATTGACAATAGTAGGAGTCAGATGAGAGAATCTAAAGGTAACAGATACAGGAAATAGGTCCAAGAGGCAGTGGGGGAAAGGATTTGCATAGTTGAATATTTACAAAAAGGAACAAACTCACATCCATTCATTAGTCTATATTGAGTCTGATGATACCTGTGAACAAAAAGAGAGAGCCAAAGAGGCATCCTATATTAGCCTTTCTCTAACATTAATGGTCCATTTTGGGTGCCTTCCCTGAAGGCAGCTGAGCAACTCACCTGGAGGAATGGTTCAAACCATTCCTGATTTTTAAATATTAACCCTTGGCCAACTTAATTAATCATAGCGTACCAGCACTTGGAAGCACTCAAACAAAACACCCTTTACCCACAGGAGATGCATCCACCCCAAGCTGTTCTTCCCTTATGATCTTGCCCCAAACTTGCATGGGCAGCTCAGGACAAATTCTGGTCCCAGGCTGCCAATGTCGTGTATTGATGGAGTGAAGCAGGCTGACAGTCTGCAACCTGAGAAGGTTTTTGGAGAAGAGCCTGTGTTAAGTGCCAGTGTTAATTACAGTTGATTTAAACCTTAGATTGTGGATGGACCATGAAAAAGGCAGATTGATGACTACTATGTGGTCAGATGAACCCAGATACTTAGATCTTTCAAGAGAAAACAAAAAGCCTTAAAATCATCTCCAGGGTACAGACACTGTGGTAGGTCCAGCGAAAATTATAAGTTTAGGGTTAGACATGACTCTGCCCACAACCCAAAAGAGTGTGTTAGGGGAGCAGGATGGAAATACAGACAGAATTCGAGTCAATAAACGTATCTCACAGAACAAAATATAAGTACCTCAAAGTAAAAAATTTGAATTAGGTAACCTGGGTTTAAGTCCCAGCTAGGCCCTCTGATCAACTGTGTGATGTTGGACAACTGTCTATGACTCAATTTCATTTCCTGTAAAATAGGAACGAATAACGTCTACCTCAAAGGCACGTATGAAGATTAAATAAGATAATGCATTTGAGAATCTGTTGAATCCGCAATGTGGACTGCATAAGGCAGTGGTTCTCAAACTTGACTACACATTGGAATCACTCGGGGAGTTAAAAAAAATACTGATGCCTGGGTCTGAATTAATTGGTATCATGTGTAGCCTTGGCAGTGGGATATTTAGAATTGTAGAAGAGAAAGAAACAAACCTATAATTATAGTTGGAGATTTCAAAACCCTTCTCTCAATAATTGATGGAACAAGTAAGGTAGAAAAATCAGTGAGGATATAGAAGACTTGAGCAATGCTATCAACCGATTAGACTTAATTGACATTCCACTTAACAATGTCAGAGTATATATTCTTTTCAAGAGCACACAGAAAATTCTCCAAAATAGACCATATTCTAGCTATAAGATAAGCCTTAAGAAATTAAAAAATATCCAAATCAGAAGAGTGTGTAATTTGATCACAGTGGAATTAAGCTAGATGTTAGTAACAGAAAGATATCTGGGAAATAGCCAATTATTTGGGAACAAATTTGCATACTTTCAAATAACCTACAGGTCTAAGGAGAATTAGGGCAATTAGGAAATATCTGGAACTAAATGAAAACACAACATATCAAAATTTGTGAAATTCAGCCAAAATACATTTATAGGGAAATTTATACCACTAAACACAGTATGGAAGAAGAAAGGTCTCAAACCAATGGCTTTAGATACCACCTTAAGCAACTAGAAAAAACAGCAAATTAAACCTAAACTAAGCAGAAAAGTGTAAATTATAAAGATTAGAGAAGAAATTAGTGAAATAGAAAACAGAAAAACAATGGAGAAAAATCAATGAAATTAAAAGCTGGTTCTTTGAGAAGATCAATAAAATTGATAAACCTCTAGCCAGACTGATCAGGAAAAGAAGAGAGAGAAGACACAAATTACTAATATCAGGATTGAGAGAGGTGATATCCCTACAGATTCCATAGATGTTATGGAATAAAAGTATTATAAGGGAATATCAAGAAGAACTTTGTGCCAATAAATATGACCAAATTAGAGGAAATGGAAAGATTCTTTGATGCAATTTACCATTTAATTAAAAAAATAGATAACCTGTATAACTCTACATCTATTAAATAAATTGAATTAGTGGTTAAAATTCTTCCCACAAAGAAAATTTCAATCCAAGATGGTGAATTCTATCAAATATTTAAGGAAGAAATAATACCAATTCTACACATGAACACTTCAAGTAAATTGAAAAGGATGGACTATATCCCAACTCATTCCATGAGACCAGCATTACTCTGATACCAGAACTAGACAAAAATATTACTAGAAAAGAAAACTAGAGATCAATATCTCTCATGAGTATAGATGCAAAAATTCTTAAGCAAATTTTAGCAAATAGAATCTAACAATATTTATAAAAGATAACAAATAATGAGCAAGTTGGTTTACCTCAAGAATGCAAGGTTAGTTTGATATTTGAAAATCAATCAATGTAATTCACCATATTAACAGACTTAAAAGAAAAACCATATGAATATCTCAGTAGATGTAGAAAAATAATTTGACAGCATTCAAAATCCATTTCTGTTTTTTAAAAAAGCAACTCTCAGCAAAGTAGGGAACTTCTCAACTTGAGAAAAGGCATCTATGAAAAACTTAAAGCTAACATCATACTTAATGGGAAAGACTGTCTTTCCTCTAAGACCAAGGACAAAGCAAGGTTGTCCATTTTCACTATTTTTATTCAGCAATGTATTGCTTCTAGCCAGCACAATAAGGCAAGAAAAAAATATAAGAGGAAGTCAGACTGGACAAGAAGTAAAGCTGTCTTTATTCTCAGACAACATAATTATCCATATAGAAAATTCTATGGAATCTACCAAAAAGCTGCAAAACTAATAACTGAGTTTAGCGAGGCTGCAGGACACAAGATCAATATTAAAAATCAACTGTATTTCTAAATAATTTCAACAAACAACTGGAAACTGAACTTATATAAACATCAGCATTTACAAGTGCATAAGAATATCCACTACTTAAAATTAAACCTCACAAAAGGAGTCTAAGACGTGTATGCTGAAAAAACATTGCTGAGAGAGACCTACATATATGGAGAGATATACTGTGTTCACGGATCAGGAGATTCAAAATTGTTAAGATGTCAGTTCTCCCCAAATAGATCTATAAAATCAATGCAATCCCAATCAAAATCACACTACTAGACTTTTAAAACCCAGAAATTGATAAACACTGTAAAACTTAAGTTCATTCTAAAGTTCTTATCTTTCTTAGAAAAAGAATAGAGTTGGATTTCAAGGCTAACAATAAAGCTATAGTAATCAAGAAAATGTGACGTTAGTATAAAGATAGATCAATGGAACAGATGGAGAATTTAGAATATACCCACAAATATATGGCCAACTGGCTTTCTCACAAACGTGCAAGGGCAATTCAGTAGAGAAAGGCCAGTCATTTCAATAAATGGTGCTGGAACTATTGCATATCCACATGCAAAAAAATAAACATCATTCCAAACCTTGCCTCATACATAAAAATTAACTCAAAATGGATTATAGACCTAAATATAAAACTTAAAATTATATAACTTCTGGAAGAAAACATAGAAGAAAATCTTTGTGACCTTGGGTCAGTTATACCACAGAAAGTAGGAGCCATCAAAAAATTAATAAATGAGACTTTATCAAAATTAAGAACTTCTGCTCTTTGAAAAACATTGTTAAGAGAATAGAAAGATTGGGAAAAAGTATTTGTCAATCATATATCTGACAAAGGACTTGTATACAGAATATATAATGAACTCAAAACTCAACAATTAAGAAAACAAAACCCAATTTAAAAAATAAGCAAAAGATTTGAAAGACTCTCACCAAAGAAGATATAAGGATGGCAAATATACACATGAAAAGATTCTCAACATCAGCAGTCATTAGGGAAATGTAAATTAATACTACAATGGAGATATTATTATACATCTATCAGAATAGCTAAAATAAAAAATACTGATAACACCTATTCCTGGAGAGGAGGTGAAGCAACTGGAACTCTTATACATTTCTGGTGAGCAAGCAAAATGGTAGAACCACTTTGGGAACCAGTCTGGCAGTTTCTTTTAAAGTTAAATGTACACTTACCATACCCACTTCTAGGTGTCTACCTAGAGAAATGAAAACTTATATGCTCATACTTGTTCATGAAGCTTTTTAGCAGTGTTATTCATAATTGCTTAAAACTGGAAACAACCCAAATGTCCTGCACTGGGGAACAGTTAGATAAACTGTGGTATATTCATACAATGGAATATTACTCAGCAATGAAAAGGGCAAACTATTAATACAGGCAACAACGTGGATGAGCCTCAGAAAAATTATGCTGAGCGAAAGATGTCAGACCAAAAAAAAAAAAAAAAGAGTATGGTTCCATTTATGTAAAATTCTAGAAAATGAAAACTAATCTATAGTGGCAGATAAGCTATTGCAGAATGGGGGCAGGGATTACCAAGGGGCACGAGGAAACTTTAGCGGTAATTAACTTGATCACGGTGATAGTTTCACAGCCATATAACATATATCAAAATTCATCCTACCATATACTTTATTGTTTTTATTATTATTTTGATGGCACCATGTGGGATCCTAGGTCCCCGCCCAGGGATTCAACCTGCGTCCCCTGCAGTGGAAGCACACGGAGTCTTAACCACTGGACCACCGGGGAAGTCCTTTTCCTACTATACACTTTAAATACGTGCAGCTTATTCTATGTCAATTATATCTCAAGAAAGCTGTGTAAAAAAATGTTATCTAGGCGACTCTAATGCACAGCTAAGTTTGAGGACCCTGAAACACATACAAGACTATCCTATGTCCTTCAGTTTTGGCTTAGAAGTGGCTGCCATTAACCCACAGAGAGTTTTCTATTGTCCAGATTCCAAACTTGTTACAAATCTAAAACCTATAGGATAGCTACAGAATGAGCATACAGTCCACTGCATAAATTCATTTTCATAGTTCCAAGGCCTTCATTTTAAGCTGCAGGGAAGTACTAGATAAAAATTACTAATCCGAAATGAAATAGAGCAAGAAGCTTCAAGGCTTTAAGCTTCCAGGACTATAAATCAGCCACCGTGCAGAGACAATTTTGGAACTGGTAATTTGGTGAAATTGCTCTTCCCATCCCTCACAGACTCAGCTTCTGTACTACCCTTACTTTATTAGAGTTTGGTATTTGAACCCACTCCATTTTCTGCTTCTCTTTCCTTTGACCTAATCTGCAGTGCTTCTAAGAATAGGTACTTGAACGTATTGAAGAAGTTGCTAACTCTGTTAGGTTATGCAAGACTTCCTTAAATGAGTATATTTCCCCTTTCCTCTCAATGACTCAAACGGGACAAACTATAAAGGACCTGAAACTAGATGAATGAGACCAGTGTATGCATTATGCACAGTTTTGCTCAAAGGCAGGGCGATGACTTAGAGTGGCATAGTTTCATCTTCAACGTGCATATGAACCACTTGGGGATCCTGTCAAAATGCAGAATCTGAGCCAGTAAGGCTGGGGTGGACCCCAAGATTCTGCATTTCTAACCAGCCGCTCTTTGGTAATGCCAATGCTGCTAGTTGGGTTGCAAAGTGACCCTTCAAAGTCCTTTCATGCCTGGGACACTGTGAAACAATAATCACCCTAATAGGGAAGAAGAGGGCATTCAAGTCAAAGGAAGGGACATTGTATTAGCACTGCCTTTGATGACGCTCTCCAAGTTATGAACCCCCTGCATTACACAAATGCTTATACATCTGGTAAGGGTAAGGATTCATTGGTTGTGAGAATAGCTCAGAATGTTTAAAAAAATGTTGATGGAATTGCCTTACCTTTTACTGAAAAGGATTTGTAATAGATAGAATGGTTTTTGTAGGTTATAGTTAGTCACCCAAATTTAAGTCACTTTATCACTGTTGCATCCAACCATGTCCTGTGTGTGCCCCCCCTTTCTTCTTTTTACAAAAGATACATAATATTGAAGTATGAAACTCTAACGTTTAATTTACTACGTAGCTGATGTTTTCGGTTCTGATGACAAATGGGCTGGTTTCTCTCTTAGATAGTGAGAGGATTATATTGCATGTCCTGAATTTTCTTCTTTTTGAGGCAAAGATAGCTTTGGTAACAGCAGCAGTTGCTTCAAATGATTTAGAGTTATAGTAAAATCGCTTGGAAAGAATTGCAGGACAGTATTGAGGCATGGTCATGAATCTTCCTGGGGAAGCTGGCTGCAGTCCTTGGGTGGGTCTTTCTCACCCATTACTTACTTTCCTTCCCCTCTGCTTTGTACATCACACTGCATGATTTTTTTCCAGAGCAGATTCTTGATTTTTGGAAAGGAACTTAGTAGTTTAGTTTTGCCTAAAGCTGACACATTCAAACAAACACATTTCAAATCTCTCCGAATTTGCAATTTAAACCAAGAGTCCTTGATATGCTTAAAACCAGGCCAGTCTATATTTTCATCAAAATTCTTATTATGGGTAATTTTCCATCTCAGTTTACTTTGCTATTTAAATTAGTTCGTCATGATTTTCAATGAAAATAACTGAGAAAAATGCATCCATAAAAGCTAAGAGTAAATCTATATTCGTAGTGCTGTATTCCTTGTCCAGGATTCCTTATTAAGTGATTACAACAGCAATTTTCTGTCTTTCAAGTCAATTTCTGCAGAAGAATTTGAATCACCACTGGAATGAATGTGGTAACAAGAGTAGGTCTGTCAACAATATGTGACACTAGGGAGGGGAGCATAGGAGCTGGGCTGTCTGGACGATGGTTTTGGATGGGGTTTGGGGTTTTTGTTGTTGCCAGAAAACTCAAAGTTCAAAGAGAGAAAAAAAGCATATTGATTAGTTTTGGACTGGTCAAAGACTAGATTTATATCTGAATTTAACTAATGTTTTGCACATGGTCTCCTTTGTGTTTTGAAAGATGTTGTACCCCGGGTTATTTAAAGACCAGGGCCAGCTGAAAGTAATTCCTCTTCTTGTCTTCTCCAAATCATGACCATTTAATAGGCTGGTAGATATTAAATCTCTAGGAACAAAAGGGAGTGTGACTGGCCCATATGACCTGTGATCTCTAAAGTCTCCGTTGGCGCCTCAAGGTCTTCGTGGCTTATTTTTCTCCCCAAACCCCCTATTCTAGAGGCCACGTTCGTGGGGATGTCTGGAGAACCAAGCTGACCACTTGCCCGTCTCCCAGTGCATCTTTCTTTTGTCCGGTTTATGAAAGATATTTGGATCTGCTGATGTCAACTTCAGCTCCATCAGTTAATTTTTGTTTAAAAATTAAGCTGCTAACATTATTAGGTGCATTGTCCTCACCACTTTGCACATATTATCTTAGTTAATCCCCATGATACCCATTTTATAGATGAGAAACCTGAGGCTCAGGCAGGTTCCATAACTTGCTGAAGTCCTCAAGGCCAGGATCCAAAACACAGACAACTTAAACCCCAGACATATGCTCTTAACCACAGTGTATCCTGCTTCCTTCATCTGTAGATTTTTACAGAACTTGGGAACTAAAGCAGTTTGGGAAAGGGACAAGAATATGGATTCTAATGAAGCTGCCTTAAAGCTTCATAGTCATCTACTCATTCAACAGTAGTGTGCTCCTCAGATGGAGAGAACAAACGTATGGACAGCAAGGGGAGAAAGTGGCAGGGAGATTGGGATTGACATGTATACACTGATATGTATAAAGTAGATAACTAATAAGAACCTGCTCTATGTAAAATAAAATTCAAAAAAATATTGAAACAAAAAAACCCAATAGTCTTCTCCCGCTCAACTCTTCCAGAAGCATGCTTTGAGTTAAAGGTCATCGCATCACTCTATAGCAGACACTTTTTCCTGGCAGTGATCCTCACACTAATTCACAGGGTAAGTCTTCTGCAACCATGTTTCTATTTTAAAACCTGTCCCCCTAGTCAGAACGGAATAAGTCCTAAGCTGGGTCAAGAAGATTCTTTCTACTGGAAATCTGAAATTGGGAAGAAGACGTGGAGAGTTAGCTTCTGATATAGCCGGAACTGTGTCATGCAAACTTAGTGCAACATGCAAACTCAGGAACTGTAGGGAAGCCATTTTCTTCCACAAACGAGAACAGGGAGAGGGGAGCGGGGAAAGGAAGGAAGGTGAGGGGATGTTAGAGGACAGGAGAGGAGAGAGAGAGAGAATATGAAGAAGGTGAGGCAAACACACACAGTAGCTGAGACCAGATAGACACGGGACTTTTTGCCAACTTCCCAGTACATGGCTTCAGTTCTTCATGAAGTATCCCTATTTCCTTAAAAACACTCTTTTTTTTGCTTTTTCCCATCTCGCAAGATGGTGGGTGAAAAGGCTGAGAAGCCAGATACTAAGGAGAAAAAACCTGAAGCCAAGAAGGCTGATGCTGGTGGCAAGGTTAAAAAGGTGAAGTACTTCTTTTCGGATCCGCCATCTGCGGTGGCACCAGCCGCCAATATGCAGATTTTCGTGAAGACCCTGACGGGGAAGACCGTCACTCTCGAGGTCGAACCCTCGGATACGATAGAAAACGTAAAGGCCAAGATCCAGGACGAGGAAGGAATTCCTCCTGCCCAGCAAAGACTGAGTTTTGCTGGCAAGCAACTGGAAGATGGACGTACTTTGTCTGAACACAACACTGAAAAGGAGTCCATCCTTCATCTTGTGTTGAGACTTCGTGGTGGCGCTAAGAAAAGGAAGAAGTCTTACACCACTCCCAAGAAGAACAAGCGTAAGAGAAAGAAGGTTAAGCTGGCTGTCCTGAAATACCATAAGGTGGAGGAGAATGGCAAAATCAGTCGCCTTCGTCGGGAGTGCCCTTCAGATGAACGTGGTGCTGGAGTTTTTATGGCCAGCCACCTTGACAGACATTATTGTGGTAAATGTTGTCTGACCTATTGTTTCAACAAACCAGAAGACAACTGATTGTATATTGGTTAATAAAAGACGTGAACTAATGAAAAAAAAAAAAAAACAGGTGAAGCAGGTTAAGAAGGGGAAGCCCCATTGCAGCCGAAACCCTGTCCTGGTCAGAGGAATGGGCAGATATTCCCGATCGGCTATATATTCCAGAAAGGCCTTGTACAAGAGGAAGTATTCAGCAGCTAAATCCAAGGTTGAAAAGAAAAAGAAGGTGAAGGTCCTTGCAACTGTCACAAAACCAGTTGGTGGTGACAAGAATGGCGGTACCCGGGTGGTTAAACGTCGCAAAATGCCTAGGTATTATCCTACTGAAGATGTGCCTCGAAAGCGGTTGAGTCACGGCAAAAAACCCTTCAGTAAGCATGTGAGAAAACTGCGTGCTAGCATCACTCGTGGGACCATTCTGCTTACCCTCACTGGGCGCCACAGAGGCAAGAGGTTCATTTTCCTGAAGCAGCTGAGCAGTGGCTTGCTACTTGTGACTGGGCCTCTGTCCCTCAATCGAGTTCCTCTGCGGAGAACACACCAGAAATCTGTCATTGCCACTTCCACCAAAATTGATATCAGTGGTGTGAAAATCCCAGAACATCTCACTGATGCTTACTTCAAGAAGAAGAAACTGCGTAAGCCCAGGAAGGTGAGATCTTCGACACAGAGAGAGAGAAATACGAGATTACAGAGCAGCGGAAGGTTGATCAGAAAGTGTGGACTCACAAATTCTGCGAAGAATCAAAGCTGTTCCTCAACTCCAGGGCTACCTCCGCTCTGTGTTCGCTCTTACAAACGGAATTTATCCTCACAAAGTAGTGTTCTAAACTTCTTACAAAGAACCTAATTAAATAATTCGGTCCATTAAAAAAACAAAAAACACTCTTTTTGCTTAAGCTGCTTCAAGTTGATTTCTGTCCCTTGCAATCAAAATCCTAATTAATGCTTATTCGAGCTCCTGCAAGACCCAGGAACTCTGACACTTTTGTACCTTCCCCAGAGCCCAACAGCAGACTCTGTGTTCAATCAATGCCTTGTTCTCCATTCTCTGCTTCAGTGTGCTTCAACCCTGCCCACTTATCTGGAGGCTTTATTCAATCATCTAACTGTATGGCCTGAATCCAGGCTCTCTTCCCTCTTGCTCACCTTATATTCTACCATGAGATTAATCTTCCAAAACTTTGTTTTCCCTCAAGCATTACTTTCCAGCTCTAACATCTTCGGTGGCTCACTAGCTCCTAATTGTGTCTCATGGAACACCAAAGGAAATGGTCCATGATAAAAAGAGTTCTGTGGTCAAAGACTCTTAGGAAGTCCAATTTCCCCCTCTCTTGACCTTGCCACATAAATGAACAATATTAAAGGCTTTGAGAAGTTCTGTTTATAAACCATCCTCCACCGCCCCTGGCCCTACACACACCAAAAACCAAAAACAACTCAGCTTGAATTTGACTTGACATTTCCTTTCTTGGTGTGACACCTCCAGGACAAGGGGAAACATCTACAGAATTAGGGTCAAACTTCTTTTTGGCCCTCTACCCATGTGCCCCATATACGACTTATCTGGTCTGACTGACCATCTCTCCCAAAGCTGCAGCCACAGGAACCTCCTTCTTGCTTCCTGTGCTTCCTGGCCTCTGTGTCCCCTCCACACGGAATATTCCTTGCCTACCCTGCCTCCAAGCTCCACCTGTTCCATGGAGTCTTCTCAAACCACTCAATTCTACCTTGTGCTTATACTTTTCTCACCTCCTAAAGCCCTTGCGATTTGAACCACAGATTAGCATTTAGTCATTCACACATAATCTGTTTCTACCTAACTCTTTCACACCTATATGTTTGTCAACCCATGAAGAGTAAAAGTTTATGAAACACAGAGACCATATCTTTTCTTCTATAATATCCAGCTCAGGTCTAGCACAAAAAATATTTTTGAGAATGATGTATTGAATAAATTGGGCCAACTCCATGACTTAGAATGACAAATATTTTCTCTCCGTCTGCTCAAGAATGGCCTGGCCAGTAGACCTAAGGTTGCTCAAGGCCTAATGCCAGGCTTTCCCTGAAGAACACAAGGACAGCTGAATGCTTGTGAGGAGTTACTTCTGTCAAGGCAGGGTTCTCTTGGGTACAGACCTTTGAAGGGATCCTTATCTGCTCGTAAGGGAAGAAGGTTATCTTGTTTACCTAACAAAGTTAGCTTGTTAGCTGAAAACAGGGGTGGTGCACACAACCCTGCCACAGTTAAAATCTCATGCTTGGAAAAAGCCTAAATATTCTGCCACATAAAATTGGTTGATAAATCTATGATAGCATACCTATAGCACAAAATCATAAATAGCTTTAACAAATCATATTGTAGAAGAGTATTTAATGACTTGGGAAAAAATTAGGATACACTGTTAAGTGAGAAAAAATTTCTAAAAGAGCATATATACTATGTTTATAATTTGATTAAAAAAAGAATATGCGTGAAAACAACATTGGAAAGGTAAACAAACATGTTAACATTGATTATATCTGGGTGGTGGGATCACAAGTGTTGTTTCTTTTTTTTTTCAATCCCTTCTTGTACTTTTCTGTATTTTCCTGGTTTTCTACATTGAACATATGTTACTTTTGTAATCAGAAAAAAAATAATCAGAAGCACAATTCTCTGTTTTCTCTCTTCTCCCAGCTCCTGCCTTCACACTGAATGCTTCAAGTTCAGAGGCCTACAGAATCCTCTCCATTTTGACTTTGTGCCTTAACCTCTTGTTGGTTGTGTTCAGCTTTCTTTTTTAATTAGGCTAACATAGGAATGTCTCAGAATCCACTGATAATCTGGGCACTGTCCAGTGTAGGCGGCTGAGCTATGTATAAGGAGCAGATCAAAAGATGTCTTTCCTTCCCCAGACATGTTCTGACTGCTCTCACTCTGTCTTTCCTCTCTTGTTCTCTTTTCTCCTAAGAAGAAAATGATGATGGATGTGGGTATTAAAATGACATCCTTTAAAGAGACGTGGAGGAAAGGCATAGGGTTACACAATATCTCCCCATGAATATGCATAGCTTTACCTGACTACTGCCTGAGAAAGATTCTAGCTCAGCTGGTCTGCTACTGTGCTGATCAGAGTAAGAACCAGGAAGAACTAAGACTTGGAAGGAGCCTGAGCATCCAGGCATTGTTACATTGGAAATACAGAAAAGGGAAGGTCCAGGGAGGCAGGGAGAGAGGAAGGGCATCAAGAGCCTGTGTGTGTGTGTGTGTGTGTGTGTGTGTGTGTGTGATGGAGGTACGCAGGGTGGGGGAGGATTGTGAGCTGAGTTTTGGAAGAGTGAAGAGGAACAAAAAAGGGGCAACTGAGTGGAAGAAAGAGAAGTTAGATTGAGTGTTGAGAATATACTTAAGCCCTTTGACCTTTTTCTCATGGGACTGGGTAAATATTTTAACTGATTTAAAAAATATATATAATACATATATATAATACATGTATTATATATATACATATGTATTATATATAATACATTATATATATTTTATATATATATATATACACACATATATATATATATTTTTTGTTTGTTTTTTTTCTTTTGGCTGCGTCACGTGGCTTGTGGGATCTTAATTCCCTGACCAGGGGTCAAACCCGGGCCCACTGCAGTGCCACTGCCGAGTCTTAACCACTGGACCGCCGGGGAATTCCCTAAATTATATTTTTATACAGGAGTGCTGCTTCTTCTGCTGTGTTTCGTGCTTACTCTGAACCTCGTAGGGCGTCCCTATTCATGTCAAAGATGAATGCCTTCCTTACGAATGAATGTTTTCTATGGAGAAATGACGTAGGCTTACCTTATTTCAATGCCTTTTGCCGCTCTCTTGGCACTAGGTGAGCTCCATCAATGCACACACGTTCCTTATGATGAAAGGTGTAGCTGAGGATGCCCCTGTTTTGGAGGAAGGCAATTTGGTTCGAGTCTGTCCTGGGAATTGGGGTCTTGTCTTCATGTCTGGCCGAGGGGGATCTTCTGGAGCTTCTGCCCAGACCCCTCTGGGAGCTTTGTCTGCAGTTATGAGCTGTGAGCTGAAGCCTCAACTCTGTAAAGGCTCTGAGATTCTATTTCTCCTCAGGACAGGTAAAGCCTCCTGCCCCAGAGCCTACAGTGGCCTCAAGCCCCTGGTGCAGCCACAAGGCTGATACCCCAGGGTCTCTAACTAAAATGTCTGGAGGGCCTTAGGAGCCTCATTTAACTTGTTTATCCTTAGTGCAGAGGCTCCTCGCATAACACTGGTATCTTTCGAGAAGGAATACATTGGCAGTCAGCCTGGAAGCTGCAATCCCTATGGGAAAGGAAGGCATGGACTCCAGAAGGCCTCTGTTAGCAGTGGACATGTGGGGGCCAGGCAAGCAGAATTATTAACCATCTGCATCCAATGATTGCAGAATTCTGAGGAAATGGCTTGGGTACTGCCCCGAACATCTGGTACTGCACTATCCCCTACTGAGAAGGCACTTAGGGGAAGAGGTGAAGAGAGAGGAGTTTCTTTTTCAAAGTCCTCACTTGTAGGACCCTGTCCTTTTGCCTTTACTCTCTGTGGTGCCTCTGACAAACTGTACCGTTGTCCTTCGGTATCCACGGGGCACTGATTCCAGGGGCCCCTGCAAATACCAAAATCCGTGGATGCTCAAGTCCTTTATATAAAACGGCATAGTTCACTGGATACAGTCGACCCTCCGCGTCCTCGGATTCAACAAACCCCAGATCAAAATTTAATCTGCTGTCCATAGTTGGTTGAATCCCCTAATGCAAAGCCCGTGAAAAGGGAGCGCCGACTGTACATTTGTTGAAAAGAATCCGTGTATAAGTGGACCCAGGCAGTTCAAACTCCACGCTGTTCAAGGGTCAACTGTAACTGGCTCACTTAGGGCTGGGGGAACAGCTAAAAAGCAACTGACAATGACGGGAATCGGATAAATCGGTGTCATTGGCCCAGGCTTTTATTTATTCTATATGTGGTAAATAAAGTCGCTTTATTACCTACCATGTGGGAGATTCTATCTATCTATCTATCTATCTATCTATCTATCTATCTAGTGACTATGAGCACACAGTTTGTTCATTCTGACTTGACCTGACTTTGCCCGTGAATCATGTGTTTATGGTCAGCTCCAACTGTTCTTTCTGGTTCCATTTTCCCTTTTGTTCTTGGCCCAGACATTTCTGATGGGCAAGGGAGTAAGTCCCTCTCTGCCTGGATTATTTTCATTCATTCCCCAAAAATACATATTGTTTCCCTACCATGTGTCAGGCACTGTTCTAGGCATTTGGGATACATTTGTGAACAACATAGAGAAAGAGCCCTGTGGAGGTGGGGTCAGGGGAAGATAGATAATAGGCAATAAACATAAATATATAAATTACATAGTATGTTAGGAGATAATAAATGCTATGGGGACAAAAACGAACAAGGTTGTGCAGGTTAAGGGTGATCAAGAGTGTCAGGGTGTAGGGAAAGGGCAAGTTTCAGTATTAAACAGGGTGGTCAAATGGGTCTCATTGAAAAGGTGGGAATCTAAAGACTGAAGGAGTGAGAAGGTTGGCAAGTAGATTTCTGGGGCAAGAGCGTTCAGGTAGAGGGTAGAGCTAGAGCAGAGACCTCACTGTGGGAACATGCCTAGTGTGTTTGAATAACATCAAGGAGGCTGGACTCCCAGAATGAGTGAGGAAGGGAGTATCCAAAGAGGAAGACAGGGAATTCCCTGGCGGTGCAGTGATTAGGACTCTGTGCTTCCACTGCTGGGGGCCCGAGTTCGATCCCTGGTCAGGGAACTAAGATCCCGCAAGTCACGTGGTGTGGCCAAAATTTAAAAGAAAAGAAAAGAAAATAATCCAAAGAGGGAGCCAGGGAGGTGTGTGGTGGGAAGAGTGGGCAGATAATGGAGGAACTCTTTGGCCATTGTAAAGACTTCCATTTTTACACTGAGAGAAATGGGGAGTTATTAAAGAGTAACCCTAAAAGAAATGGGGGACAGGGGGCTTTAGAAGTTTTGATTAGAGAGTGATGTGGTCTAAAGTATATTTTAAAAGGATCACTCTTGGGGATTCCCTGGAGGTCCAGAGGTTAGGACTCCACACTTCCATTGCAGGGGGCATGGGTTTGATCCCTGGTCGGGGTACTAAGGTCCTACAAGCCCCAAGGTGCGGCCAAAAAAAAAAAAAAAGAAAAAAAGATCACTCTGGTTTCTGTGTTGAAGGCCAGAGTAGAAGCAGGGAGACTTTTGATAGGAGGACACAGCAGTAATCCAGGTGAGAGATGACGGTGGCTTCGACTAGGACAGCAACCATAAAGGAGGTGAGAAGTGGGTGGAGTCCAGATGCATTCTGTTGGTAGAGTTAATTCCTGTCAGATCTGATGTGCATGTGAGAGGAAGACAAGAGTCAAGGATAACTCAGTGTTTGGGCCTGAGCCACTGGAAGAATAGAGTTGCCATCAACTGTGATAGGAAAGACTGCAGGTAGATCAAGTTTGGGGAGCATCTCAAGAGTTTAGTTTTGGACATCTTGAGTTTGGAGATGCGGGGCAGACAGTTGGATATATGAGTCTAGAGTTCAGGGCAGAGGTCTGGACTAGGTATAAATGTGGGTCATGGGTGCATAGATTGTATTTAAAACCACATATCTAGATGAGATCATCAAAAGAGGTAGATAAGGAAGAGTAGAGGACTGAGGTCTGAGCCCTGCGCACGTCAACACTTAGAGGTCAGGGAAAAGAGGCAGAGCCAGGAAAAGAGACCAAGAAGGTGGGAGCAGTGAGAGAGGAGGAAAACCAAGAGAGTGAGGTGTTCTGGAAGTCCAGGGAAGAATGTGCATCAAGGAGGAGGATGTGGTTGATTATATCAGATGTTACTAATCAATAAGACGAGAACTGAGAAGTGACCACTGGATTTATTAAGCCATGGTAACTTGGACCAGAATAATTTCTGTGGAGCATTGAGGGATATAGGCCTGATTTGGGGTTGGTTTAAGAGAGGACTGGAGGAGAGAAACCGGACATAGCCAGTACAGATGACTCTTCTGAGGAATTTGCTCTAAAGGGGAGCAAACAAATGGGAGAGAGGCTGCCAAGGGAAGTACAGTCATTAAAAGGCTTTTTTTTTTTTTTTAAGATGTGGGAAATAATAGCATGTTTGTGTGCTGATGGAAAGAATCCAGCAGAGAGTAATAATCTGGTGTAGGAAGAATTGCTGAGTAATATCCGTGAGTAGGTGAGAGGGACTGGGTTGCCTGCGCAAGTGGAGGAATTTGCTTTTGATGGATGGGTCACCTCTGACAGTAGGTGGAAAGGCAAAGTGTGAAGATGCAACTGCTGGACAGGGGATGAATGTGATGGTGGGACTCTGCAGATTTCTCCTCGTGTTGCTTCTATTTTCCCAGTGAAAAAAGAATCCAATTAGATTCTTTTAGAATTCAGCTGAGAGTGAGAATGGGAAGGGAATATTAAAAGGGTTTGAGAAGAGAAAAGAAGGAACAAAACTGTCACCCAGGAGCATAGGTGAGTGAACGGATCAGGGAAACACAAGTGTGACTGTTGGGCAGCATTAAGGGCCCACTTAAGTTTCATCAGCATGAACTTCAAATGAGGTCCAGCAGTGGGGCTGTGTGTATTTCTCTGGCTAGGTATGGCTATGAAATTTACACTGGGTCAGGAGGGGATTAAGAACATCAAAGGGGTGGGCAACAGTGAAGGGTATAGTGGGATCAACATATTGGAGGCTCTGGTGGGGTCAGAGGATGGCTGGGATCAAGCAAGGAGGTGAGCTGGAAAGATAGGAGGAGGCACGAAATTGAGATCATGGAGGGACTGTAGTTGTGTGTAATCACAACTATGGGTTGAGGGGAGGGAAAATCACTGGGGGAGAGAAATTCAAGAGACTGAGAGGCTGGGGTATTGGAAGGGTCATCTACTCTATACTGAATCGCCAAGAGTTAAGACAGTGTTGGTGAGAGTGACAGTGAACCAAGACCTAGAATATTTGCAAAATAATGCCTGGGGGTCAGGAGAAGACAGCAGTGATTGGTATAATTTGATAACACGAAATTCAACGTGGTGTGCAAGGGAATACTTTTAAAGGTGACGATGACCAGTAAGGAGGACACCTATCTCACCTCCAGGTCTAGGGACGGGGGCTGTGAGAGAACAAAATCAGGCCCTGCTGGAGAAGGCTGTGAGGGCAGCAGTGAACTCAGGGGAGAGCTGGGTGTCCCATAGGGACAGAAGTGAAGAGGATGCTCAGACAACAGGTTGAGGATAAAGGAGAGTTTGCTAATCACGGATTATGAACTCCAGAGGTCACGGAGGAAGAGTTTCAGGACTTGGGGAGGGTGGGAGAGGCCACAGAATAGGGGAAAGACAGGGCCTCTGGGAGCCAGGGAGATTTGAGGACTGACATGAACAGGAACGAGGACACAATGCACAGATGATGGCGGCAAGACTGAGTGCTGGGATTTCAGGGGCTCCTGGTGATGCAGCAGGGGAGAGGAGGCTCTCTGAATAGAGTGTGTCCCTGCCCCAGCCTGCCGACTCCCCGAAGGGGCCTCTCCTACCCCTTTGCTGCTAATTTGTTCTTTTCCAAACGCTTCACCTAGCAGTTGTGACAATTCTGATGGCCATGTTATCCCCTCACTGGTTTTGAAAGAAGTTGAATAGATTTTCCTGTCTCTGATAACTGTATTTCCTGTTTCTCTAAAAGCCCTAAAAGTACTTCATCACATTCACGCCCTCCACACCCCAGAGTTCACATCTGGGGCTCTGTTGACACACTTGTCCCATGGACTACTGCCAAAAAGGTCTGAGTTCAAATATTCACAGGGCTGAAACTCTCCCAGATGAGCATTTGGGGAAGGCTGAGGTTGCCCCGAGGACTGTCATACAGTCCGTCAAAGCCCATCTCATCCCTTCTTACATCTCCATACAAAACCTTTTCACCTCTCTGCGTGCACGATAAACTGCTTTGGCAGAAAAGCTTCCAAGTTCGGGGGAGATGGTTTTCCCTCATGTGGTCCACGTTTCAGAGAACACAGCTGCTCACCATCTTGGTGAATGAGGTCGTGCTTCAGTTCCTGGCTGCTCAAACCCCTCGTCTTCATTCAGCTCCTCCTCTGGGCTCAGCTCTGTCCTGGTTGAAAGCTCAGCCCCATTCCTTTGGGCTCGCTCATAGCCTGAGTCGGCAGCCCTCTAATCACCTCCAGGGTTTGCTTCTGGACATTCCCCAAGGCACTTCCAGAAGCAGGTTTGGGAAAGGCTGCCCAGGATGCTAATAAAAGAGTGGTGTTTGCTAAGTTAAATGAAAGGATGAGCTCCTGGGAAACAGGTGATGTTCTTACATCCATGTCAGCTGTTTGAACACCAATTTCTCATCTTGTGGTCTTCTGGGAACTCAGAAGTCTGCTCTGTTCTGGTATGGTCTGACGCTTTGTTTGGGGGAACCCCACTTTCTCTCCTACCCTCACTTTAACTTACCTCAACTATTCTACCTTAACCAGCTCTCCAGAAAAGATAGCCAAAGTAGAATGTGACTAGTTAGACTCAACAGTTACCTCTTTAGTGAATAATTGCATTTTAGTGAGGAAGATGGGGGTCAGCAAATTCAAATGTCAATTGGCCAAGCAGGAGGGTGGGATGGCTGGGACTGGGGTGGACCACAGAGTACATGTCAGTGTGGCCAGCTCTTAAAGACTGGGGGGCAGGGGGAGAAGCTAAAAAAATCCAGATATTTCTGCACAATCTTCCAATTTTAAACGTTTGGTAATTAACTCAACTTTTAAAAAATGCTAGGAAAGCCAGACAACATGTATCTTTGGGTCGCCTTGGCCCATGGCCCAAGGTGAGATAGCAGTGACCTGTGTAAATTTAAACACACATCTGGTTCTGTGTTAAGCACAATGGTTCTTTTATGGTTGATTTTTAGTAAGGAGGCCACTTGGGGCTCCCTGTGGTCCTGAAATCACACAGGAAGGGCTGACCTTGGTGACTGCATCCAGTCCATTCAGAGTCCTCCTCTTACGGAGGGCTTGTTCCTCTATACACTGGGGTCTTAGGGTAGGTTGCCTGGCCCCCTCAGGAATGCCATCAAGTTCAATGAGGCTGCAATCACTCGGGTCTACTAGAGGCAGGCAGGTGTTACAGCAATGTCTTCCTCACTGTTAAAGACAGCTGAAGGCTGAAGTGGAGTCATGCCAATCTCTGGTCAGAGAGACCATCAGAGCTGATTACCCTACAGCAGAGGTTCCACAGGTAACCACTGGAGTCAGATCCCTGAGTTCGAAACTCTTCTCTACTAGTTAATTAGCCTCTCTGACCTCAGTTTTCTCATCTGTAAAATGGGGAATTAATAGTACATTCTAAGCAGGGTGAGCTGACCAAGTGCTTCCTTAGCACAGCAACTCGAGAGTAAGCGCCCACATTGGAAGAGGAGTGTGACTTCATTTTTTAAACCAGGGCTTTATTTAGCATTTAGTTAAAGCTTATTTTTACAGACACATTTGAAAACTGGTGGTTCAGATCTGTTTCACTCATTATCTCCAAACCTGCCTTGCTCTTTGCCACCCTCTCCTGGAGCCATCAGATGTCCGAGTTTCCTTGGAATAATTTTTGTGTCTGAATCCCTTAGCCCAGGTGGTGGAACTTCATTAACCTTTTTCCCAGAGCAGTCTTATTGTGTCCAACAGGCTCCTTCTCAGGGAGCTGCACCCCATAAAGTCCCAGGCTCAGGAGACTGGCTCAGAAAGCCGCACCAAGCTCCTGGGAACCAGCCTGCTGGGACAGCAACTCTCTTTTCCAGCGGAGAGATATCCCCTCTTTACATGTGTGTACTCCCAGCTTCTTTTTTCCCCTCTTTTAGATTTACTCTGCCTGCAGCCTGTTCCCCACCGTCGTCCGTCCCCACCTCCACCAAAACGAAAAGCACCATCAAATATTTAGAATCAAATTTTACATTTAAAAATGTGATTTCGTTCGTTGCCTTCTAACCTAAGGCAGCATCCCCCCATCCATCTTGAAAGAGAAGTCAGCATTTCAGGAAGACTGGCCACAGCCTTTAAAAAATACCAGGGGAGGGAGGAAACGGTCTGCGATTGGGAGTTCGGGAGGTGTATCCAGAGTGGAGAGAAAACCCTCAGGTTAGGCACTCAGGGGGTCTCGGGCGAGGAAAAGGAAGCCAGGCCTCTGCTACGGATGGAGTCCGCCCCTCCCAACTCGGAGAGCCGCCTGCAGCGCAGCGATGGCCGGAAGTGCTGGGCTCAGAGGAGGGTGGGTGGGGACGGGCTGCCCGGGAGCTGTGTCTCCCCGCTCGCCGGACTGGGATATTTATAGCACCTGTGTTTCTGGACCTGTCTCCACCTGGATTTATGCGGTCTGTGGCTGTAGCGTGTGGAGGGGGCGGGGGACGAGGGGAGCACGTCTTGCTGCAAGGGCTGATTCTCGGCCTTGGCGCTCTGGCTGGAATGGAAGTTTCAAAATCAAAACAAGGAGCCATCTGGGGGAACACCGCGGCAGAGCGGCTCCTCGGGGCTGCGTCTGCAAAGCAGTCGGCGGTTAGGCCCGGTGAAACCCGGGGCTTTCCAACTCCGCTCAGTGTCACATTTACCGCAGTCGTGGGCGGGGGTGGGCGGCAGGGGAAGTGGATCCCACCCACCCAGTCGCCTAGGGGCTCTGGCTTTCCCTTTCTCGCTGCTCTAGCGCAGGGTTAAAGCTGAAAGAATGTTCCTTCTCCCGGGGGCTGGGGGTGGAGGATCTGCACTTTGAAAGAGGAGCCCAGAGAGCACATGGTGGCCCAGCGTCTGTTGAGACCGGCATGTGGAGTCCACGTCTGCGGACCTACCATCCCAGTCCGCACCCTCAACTTCCACCAATCGCTACGTGCCTGGTTGATGTCAGACGGCGATGACATCATTTAAAAAATGAAATAACTGTCCCTTAGGTTTTTCAAGAACCTAGCGGGCAGAGAATCCCGAGGGAGAGCCTACCGCCGGTCCTTGAGGCGGCCGTCTTCAGTGCCTACCTGTAAAGCCGCCCCGACTGCTCCACCAAGAATTAGTATGGAGAAGAGGCCCTGGGCAGGGTGGGCGGAAGATCCAGGAGAGCCGAGGACGGCAGCGATACCTAGAGAAACGAAAACATCGTTGACATTGCTCCAGCACGTTCCCTCTCTCATTTAACCTCAGGGCGGCACAAATGAGGTAGCACTATTGTCAGGGTGCCCATTTCACAGGTGGAGAAACTGACGCTTAGAGAGGCTAAGGGACGTGCCCCAAGGTGGCGTAGCAAAGGCCACCTTCAGTTTCAAACTGAGATTCGGGGGACCCGCGGGTTAGGGTGCGCGGCGAGTACGGAGGAGGCAGGCGGGCGTGGGGCGGGAGCGATTACGCCGGCTGCGGCCGCGCGGGATGGAGCCGGGGTCCCGGCAGCGCCGCGCCGGCCCAGGGCCGCTCCAGGGCCGGTTTGGTCGCCCGGGACGAGGCGCGGCCAGCCGTGAATCTGGAGCGGGACGGCGAGGCCGGGGCAGTTGCCAGACGCGGCTGGTGACGGGCCCGCGCCGCCGGCCCCCACCTCCGGGCCGCGCTGCGGTCGGGCAGCGAGCAGGCCACATACCGCGCGGCGCAGAGGAAATGGCTGGAATTCCTCTCGCGGCGCCTCCCTCGGGCCTCGGGGAGGGCGCGGCGCTGGCGAGGGCTGCCCCGGCTCCCAGCTCCGGGCACGGAAGGGGACCCCTTCCCTGGGAGGGCCGCCACCACTCACTGCGAAAGGGCACAAGGTCGGCCCCCGCAGAGACTCCCCGGCCCTGCCCAGTCTCCTGCCCCCTTAACCTGTCTCGGGCTCAGATTGTCTGGGCCGGGCATCTGGGGAGCGGTCCTGCACCCCTACTCAATCCCCTGCTGATCAGACCTCAGGCCCCAGCAACCGGGATGGTGCACAAAGCGCACAGCATGCGAGGGGCCTAGCTGAGCGCGACGCTGAAGCTCCAGGCAGTGAGGACTCTGCAAGTCCCAGACTACGCTTTTGGAAAGCCCTGGCCACTGATATCTGCGCATGTTCTAGGCTATTTAAATGTTTGTTAAATGAATGCATGAGAATTGGGTAGGCACGGTACAAACGGAAGCAGAGACCAAAGGAAAAGCAGGCCAAATGTAGATCCTGCTAGAAAGCGTTCATCTTTGCTTCCTGCTTAGGCAAAGAACCTGCTACCTAGGTCTGTCCTGCTCTCTCTCACCTGCCAACCCAAGGCAAGCACAGCCCAGAGGGCCTGGCACCAAGACGACTTTGACCTTCACACCTTGAGCCTAATCTTAATCTCAAGGCCCATGCTCAACTCTGTTACCCCGGCTTTAGGCTCTGGTGCCTTTTTGCATATCCCACCCTTCCCTGGCTCCACCTCCAATACTTCCCTGGCTGGCCCTCTTCCTTTCTCCACAGAGGGCTCAGGAGGGTCTGATTCCACATGAAGTGGGCTCTCCTCCCATTCCAGATGGGACTGGGGCGCAGAAGGTGGGGCCCCGGGCCAAGGCTGGGGGCGGGGATGGCGTGGCTGTGTCTGCCATCCCGATGGTTTCAAGCCTGGGAGCAGGGCAGGGACAGGGTTTCCCAAATTAATCCACATCTGAGTCCAGGTTATCAGCTTAAATTTCTACCCTCTCTAGGGGCTTCTGAGCAGCAGACCAACCCTGGGGAGGGACTTCTCCTGCAAGGCCCCAGGAAGCATTAGGAGGCCAGAGGCAGGCCTGTCCTAATGCACTTGTCTCTCCTCGGCCAGGTCAAGGGCA
>NW_020174013.1:5801622-5844121 GCF_003031525.2 Neophocaena asiaeorientalis asiaeorientalis | reverse complement strand
ATGGGGAGGGGCAGGGAGTGAGGTGTCATTGTCAAGACCGCCCCTGGACGCTGGCCCACAAGGAGCAGGCCCAGGAGGCCTTGGCGGACCTTCCATACAGATGCAGGCAGACAAAAACACAGACGGCTCACAGTGACAGTCTTGCTTCTGGGAATTTTGGAAATGAAAACTCATACATTTTTCACAGAAAAAGGAACAGATTTTGGCATCTTCGCTCCAGAAACAGGAACTGACCAAGACAGTGGCCTCTGATAATCACTTCCTCATCTCAGGGCTCAGAAGCTGGTGGGGAATCCCTCAGCTCTTCTGTTTTCTCCCCAGTGTTCTGTGGGTAGGAGCCCGAGGGTTTTAGGGGAGAGAAAGGAAGGGAAAGGAGAAAGGCATAGCAGAGAGGAGGGAGGCAAGGAGGGGAGATATTTTTAAAGTGTGTCCTTGAGGATTGAGGAGGCCGGGAGCCAGATGGGGATGGGGTCGGGGCCAGAGGGCACCTAACGGGAGCTCAGTGTAGCTGTTATTTCCATCTCCTCCTGGAAAGAGCGCCCGTATTCTGTGTCCCTCAGAGTTCACGGTTCTGTGGACCTGTGCCTCATAGTAAAGTACGGCAAACACACTTAGCCATATTACCTCCTATGCATTTATTGAACACCTACTGCATGTCCACAGGTTGCTAGGTACTGAGTGGATAAGAGACAGATTTCTCCCTTGCAGAGCTTAGAGTTGAGTAGAAGGAATTGGCATTCCAAAAATAAAGCATGAAGGTAATGGAGCTGAAAATAATTGCCAAGAGAGGAGAAAGAGGTCAGATCAGGTTGGGGTGGAATATGAAAGGCCTTAGGAAGAGGTCACATTTGAAGTGGGCCTTGAGAGGTAGATGGGCATTTGCCAGGTGGAGATGGGGAAGGAGGCCCTTCCAGGGCAGAGGAAGTGCATCAGCATAGGTGCGGGGGAGGGAAAGTGTGAGCACATCCAGGACACTAAGAATGTAGGGCAAAAGCGGGTGCAAAGGAATAATGGGAGAAACAGCTGGAGCAGGAACTGGTCCACTTTGCAGACGGTCCTGAGTGCCAGGCTGAGGTATGTGGGATTCCTCAGAGGGCCATGAGGCGGCCTTGACTGGCAATGGCCTGACAAATGCAGCACCATGTGCTGCTGGCAGCTCAGAGAAAGGAGTGAGGCAATGGGGAGGACGGCGGAGAGATGGGGAAGCAGCCAGACCCATCTGTGATAACTCAGCCAGACCATTAAAGTGTTTTATAGTCCAGGCCCCTGCTATGTGCAGCTGACCTGAAATTGGTCCCACTGAGTAGATCTTTGTTGGTTCAAGGTTTTTGCTGCAAAACTCTGAGCCTCAGTTCTCCTATGGGAGCAAAGTGAAGGTGGTACCTATGTTCTTGTGTGGAATGACCAGAGTGGTAGTCCCTGTGGGCAATCAGAGACCTTCCTCTCCTAAACAGGCTGATGGGGGAGTGGGGTACCTGCGCCGGCATGGAGAGCGTGAGTGGGAGAAATCACAGATGTGGGCTCTGAAAAGAGTGAGACCTTGGGGTAGCCCAGATAGGGGAGAGAGAGAGCCAGTCTCCTGAGGCAGCCAGGGTGGGAAGGGGTTGGGGAGGAAGTTCCAGGATCCAGAAGGTCTCTGAATAGACCCAGCGGGACCCTCTTCCAGCTCTGTGCCTCTATCCCTAACAGAGCACTTCTCACGTGGGGCAGGAAGGAACTTTCTCAGCAATAGGCAGAGAAGGTTTATGGGTTGTAATTATTATTATTATTAAAAAATTTAAAAACAAAATTTATTTTGAAATAATTTCAAACTTAAAGAAAAGTTGCAAGAACAGTATAAACAACTCACTTAGCTCCTTAAATCAGATTCTACAATCATTAACATTTACCCTTTCCTTCCTTCCCGGCCATTATCGTTATTTCTTTTCTGTTCAATCTGAGAGCAAGTTGCAGACATGATGCCATTCCACCCCTAAATATTTCACTGAGTATATTTCTTCAAAAGCAAGTACACTGTTCTATAACCTGTGTGCAACCCATTCAGATTTCCAGATCCCATTCAAATTTTGCCCACTGTCCAATGTCTCCTTTTCCTTTCTAGGCCAGGATCCAAATCCAGATCGTGCATATAATAAATTTTTGAAAAATAAACTTTATTTCTCTTCCTGGATTGTAAGCTCCTAGAGAGCAGAGGTGGTGTTTCCCACAGGTCTTAGTACTTACTAGGCACTAAATAAAAGCCGAAGGTAAAGGATCGGGATCAGATGCCACATTATAAGGAGGGGAAGCCCCATGGGTGACAGCAATGGCTGAGTTTACTGTTTTGTCACACATCCCCCTCCGGATCTTCTATGACTTCTATGAGTGTGACTGAAATCCCACTTCCTGTGGGGTCTTTACTGGGGGGCCACCTTCTCTGTACTTCTTTCCCTGGCTCCCCCCCATCTCCCACTTCTCCCATGGGGCATGTTAGCATTTCATGAATACACATTTAAGGAGGATTTCAATTTGTCAGGTTTTGTGCCAGGCATGAGAATGCAGTGGTGAAAAATGCTAATGATGGAAACAGCTAAACGAATCCCCAGCCCCTACAAGGGCCTGAGGATCTCTCCCATGGCCTCATAGGGTCTGAGATGGCTACTTGGCTGGAACAGGCAGAATTGTCCTTGCTAGTTATGGTTTTGTGGCGCCACCTGCTGGCCATATGTAAACACATGGACACAGTTACGTGTAAAAGTGTATGCACAAAGAAATTGACTATTAAAACAGAGAGGGAGACACACAAAAGTATGTACACACTGTGAAACATACGCATGTTCGCAAACAGGCACACATACATGGAAACACAGACATATAATCACTTACAGAAATTCAAGATCTAGCACAGTACCGTATCTTTGGTAGGAGTCCAATAATTATTTGCTAGTGTGTAAAAAAACCCCACCAAATTCTTTAGATCAGTTTTCTTTCAGGCTTATTTTTCACCACCTTTTCTAGTCAGTAAGGTAAGAACGCTCCACGGTCACTTGCTCCCTGCCCACATTCCTTCCCTCCATCCTATTCTTTCTTTTTAAAAATATTTTTTATTGAAGTATAGTTGATTTATAATGTTTCGGGTGTACAGTGAAATGATTCGGTTATACATATATATCTATTCCTTTTCAGATTCTTTTCCATTATAGATTATTACAAGATATTGACTATAGTTCCCTGTGCTATACAGTAGGTCCTTGTTGTTTATTTATTTTATATATGATAGTCTGTATCTATTAACCCCAAATTGCAAATTTATCCCTCTCCCTCTTTCCACTGTGGTAACCTTAAGTTTGTTTTCTATTTCTGTGAGTCTATTTCTGTTTTGTAAATAAGTTCATTTGTATCATTTTTTTAGATTCCACATATAAGTGATATCATACGATATTTACCTTTTTCTTTCTGATTTACTTCACTTAGTACGATAATCTCTAGGCCCATCCATGTTGCTGCAAATGGCATTCTTTCATTCCTTTTTACGGCTGAGTAATATTCCATTGTGTGTGTATATATATTTCTCCGGCTATATGCCCGGGGGTGGGATTGCTAGATCATATGGTAACTCTATCATCCTATTAATTCATTAAAACCAAATTCAAATGCCATCTTCTCCCTTATCTCTCCAGCTAAGATAATGACTTCCTCTTCTGAACTTTCATAACTTTATGATATTTATCATTTTACTAATTTGCATTTTAGCTATTTGAGGATATGTGTTTTCTCCCTTTCTAGTCTGTAATCTCCTCAAGGGTAGGATTTGTGTTTGATTCATGTCCGTGTTCCCCCATAGTACCTGGCACATTGCCTTGCACAAAGTTGGGGCTCAGTAAGTATTTGCTGAATGAATGAATAAATGATACAGTCACAGACACAGAGAAAAACAAAGATAATGCACAGAAATGCACATCTATCTACGTAAATTTCTCTCTTCTTGCAAAAATGATACACATTTACCTGAAAGCATAGAAACGTGCATATCTATGACTAAAGCTGTGAGGAGACACATCTCTTAAGTTAAGCACTTTCTTATTTCTGTTTTTATTCTGATCCAGACCTTCTTCCCACTGACTGACAGCAATAGCCTCTTAACTCATCTCTGTTCCTAGTTCTTCCCTTTCTACTTTTCCATTGCCCTCAGCCTGTACCTTCCTAAAGCACCTCTTTGATGATATTATTCCTTAGCTCAAGAATTCCAGAAGTTCTTGCATGATAAAGTCTGGAAAAAGCTAAATAATTTATTTTCTAAAGGGAAAGGACTCACAGTTACGACCAGTGAAAAATAAATAGAAGCGGTTTCTTTCTGGGAAAGTTTGTCATGGCCTGTTAAAAAGGACAGTCTTGGCTGGTGCCGCCTGTTCTCCTTCCATACTGCCTTGAATGTGGTTACAAAGGAGCTGCAGCAGCCATTTTGCAACCATGAAGGAAAGACCAAGGTGTTGTTCCTGACCTCACCGAGCAGCTAAACAAATGCTACTGCTTCTAGATTCCTTGTTTACATGAGAGAAATAAACCTCTGTTTGTTTAAGCCACTGCAAGTCATGTTTTTTTGTTAGGACATAATCCTAACTCAACATGAATATCTCCCTTTCTCTAACTTCCTTAACCTAGTTTTTCTTTTTTGTTTTCCCTTAACCTAGTATTTTAAAAACTGAGCCTGAAGGACAAGAAAAAGCAGACATAGGACAAACAAGGGAAAGTTTTCCAAGCGGAAGCAGCAGCATCTACAAGGGTCCTGTGGGAGAGCATTCATGATCTGGCCCTGCTTTATCATCCAGCCTTGATTCCCAGTATTCCCAATATTCTTTTCATGGTCACACCCTAGCCCAAGCCTCCATCATTTCTTGCTTAGACACTTTCAATAACTTCCCAGTTTATCTCCTTGCTCCGGCTACTGACCTCCTCTAATCCAGTCTACTCTCCCCCTTGTCATCCTCTTGTTGTAATTTCCTTATTTCTCTCTTAATAATTGCTGCCGTTTAAAAACTATATATTTGTTTGTCTTTGTCTCCCCCACTTGACTGAAGATCGCAGAAGGGCAGTTTATGGCCTTTCTGGTGTGGTTCACTTCCTGTATTCGGAGCCTAGCGCAGTGCCTAGTATAGGACAGGTGTGTCAAGAACTGTGAAGGAATCTGAGAATTTACCCTCCTTACAAGTTAACAAGTTAGCTTCATACTGTTTCATGGATGCTGGCAGGAGACACAAGACTCCCAGGACAGAGACAAAGGATGTTATTACTCAAAGCAATAGCAGTGGCTAGAGTATCAGCATTTGCACTGCTTCCTCGAGTCCCAATTCCCGTGGGGCGATGTGAAGAGGTCCAGGTGACACAAGCACATGTAGTGGGTTGCATTACAGAAGAGGGACCCTGAGCTTAGGGAACCAGGATCATTTTCAGTGGGGAGTAAACCTACTTCACCTTCGTAACACTGGACGGTACACAAACCTGCTTTTTGCTCCAGAGGGAAACACTGTCTATCTTTCAAGGTTCTTTACTATGCCAGCGTCTTTGGAAAGAGAGTCAGAAGCAAAGGGAGCTAGTGCCTTCTCTTGCAAGACCTGCAGAAATCGGAGAGACACACGGAAAACCCTTTGATCACCCAGGCTTTCTGCCCGGAGGCTCTTTACAGACCAAGCACAGAGAAGGGGCAACTGCAACAGAGCCTGGAGGTCTCATTTAGTTGAAATGTCAGCTATTAGAGGTCAGGAAGCCTCAGGCCACTGGAATTTGTGGCACAGAATACTGGAAAGGAGGAAGCTATGCAGAGAAAGAGCTCCAGCAATTTCCATGGGTTCCGTTGAGTTTTGGCTAAATATTAAACCGTGCATGTGTAGGGTAAGACTTCCACCAGGCTCTTCCTATAATTATCAGGAAGCTGTAAGCTGAACAATTTTCCAGAGCTAACATCAGGTCGGGAGATGTTAGAGTTGCAACTAGCCAGACTGGAGAGCAGAGAAACATTCTTGAATATGTGGGCATCGAGTAGCTTATCCCAACAGTAGGGTAACACTGGTCCCAGGTTATAAGTACTCTAGAAGGGGTTTTTCATCTTTGGTACTGTTGATATTTTGGGGGGCTTTCCTGTGCATTGCAGGATACTGAACAACATTCCTGATCTCTAATCATTAGATGACAGTGGCACCTTCCGTGTTGTAGCAACCAAAAATGTTTTCAGACACTGCTGATATCCTGGGTTGGGGGTTGGGCAAAAGTTGTATCTGATTTAGAACCACTCCTTTAGACCCACCCTAACAAACACAAATACAAGACTAGAAAGCATTTAGCATATTTATAAGTAACTCAACTATCTGACCTCCCCGGCCCCATCTCAACATTCTTCAAAGAAAGACAACAAAATTCAGACACCCAACAACGTAACATTTACGATGTCCAGCAGCATCCAATCCAAAATTATTAGGCATGCTAAGATGTAGGAAAAGATGACCCATAACCAGGAGAAAATCAATCATAAAAACCAGAACCATAAGCAATAGCACATTGATTAGACATGGTAGAAGAAAATATCTATGAATGTGCAAACATAGCAGCTATCCAAACTGGAGCTCCTAGAGACTCAGTGACACGTGTGACAATATCAGCTGTCCAATAAGCATGTAATCAGAGTTCCAGAAAGAGAAAAAAGACGGAATACGGCAGAACTGGAAAAAAAAAAAGTCTAAAAACTTTCCAAATTTCATAAAGTTATAAATTCAAATATCCAAGAATCTCAACAAACCCCAAACTGGTTAAGTACAAAGAAAACCACACCAAGACACTGCATATCAAATTGTTAGACTCTACTAATAAAGAGAAAAATCATAAAAGCAGCCGGAAGAAAAGGACACATTACAGAGAACAAAGGTAAGAATAAACAGTGAATTCCCCTCAGAAACAACAAAACCCAGAAGACAGGAGAATATTTTTTAAAGTCTATAAGAAAAGAATGTCAACATAGAATTCTATACCCAGCCAAAGATATCCTCCAAAATGAAAGTGAAATAAAGCCATTTTCAAAAAAACAGAAGCTGAAGCAACTTAACACTGGCAAAATGCACTACATGAAATGTTAAAGGAAATCTTTCAAATTGAAGGAAAATGATACCAGAAGGAAATGCTGATTAACACAAAGGGGTGAATTACCAAAGCTGACAAAAGAAGAAAAAAAAAATCTGAATAGCTCTATAGCTATTAAAGAAATTGCATATACAATTAGAAACCCTTCCCCAAAGGAAATTCCAAAACACCAGCTTCCGTGGTGAACATTTACGAAAACAAACAAACAAAAAAACAGAAACAATGTCACAAACTTTTTCAGAAAATGGAGGAAGAAACACGTTCCAACTCATTTTTATTTTATTATTTTTTTATTATTTGGCTGCATTGCATCTTTGTTGTGGCATGCGGGATCTTTCATCGTGGTGCGAGGGCTCTTCCTTGCGGCGTGTAGACTTCTCTCTAGTTGTGGCGTGCAGGCTCCAGAGTGTGTAGGCTCAGTAGTTGTGGCGCGTGGGCTTAGTTGACCAACAAAGGATCGAACCCGTGTCCCCTGCATTGGAAGGCGGATTCTTGACCACCAGGGAAGTCCCCCAACTCATTTTATTAAAGGAGGGCTTTGCAAGTGTTTTAGGCTGTTCTGGGTGGCTACTGCTGTTCCTCCTCCCCCCAATCCTCCTCCTTCATCTTCACAATCTTTAAAATTGTAGAAGCCATTCTTAGCTTTCAGGCCAGAGAGAAACTGGCCAAAGGCCAGGTTTGTCCTGTGGACCCTAGTTTGCCCCCCCGCGGGGCTAAAGCATTAGTAAGCCACACTGTTTTTACCAAGGATTTTTGTGAGGCAGTTGAGAAGAGAGTTGTATCTCACACCAACAACCTAGTAATACTTGTATCAGACATTAAATTTTCAAATATTTGGGGATTTTCCAGGTGTCTTTTTGTTATTAGTTTCCAGTTTAGCTCCATTTTGGTCAGAGAGCATCCTTTGTATAATTTCAAGTCTTTAAAATTTGTTGAGATTTGCTTTCTGTTCCCCACAAATGGCCTGACTTGGTGAATGTTTCACAAACACTTGAAAAGAAAGTGAATTCTGCCGTTGCTGGGTGGAACGTTCTATACATTCCACTAGGTCAAGTTCATGATGGTGATGCTTAGGTCTTTTATATTCTTAATAATTTTCTACCTGCTTTTTTATAACTTAATTATAGCCTCCAACTATAATTGTGGATTTACCTATTTCTCCTTTCAGTTCTGTCAGTTTTTTGTCATGAATTTAGAAGCTCTTATGTATTAATATTTGTTAGGGGCTTAAAAATTTAGGATTATTATGTCTTCTTGGTGAATTGATCCTTTTATCTTTAAGTAACATCCTTCTTTATACTTGGTAATATTTATTGTACTGAAATTTACTTTGCCTGGTATTAATGCAGCCACTATATATTTTTTGATTAGTGTTTGCATGGTGTATCTCTTACCATCCTTTTTCCTTTAATCTATTTATATCTTTTTGTTGAAAATGGATTTCTTGTAGACAGCATATAATTAGATCTTGCTATTTTATCCTATATGACAATCTCTGTCTTTAAATCTGGTTGTTTAGACCATTCACATGAATCAAGATCTAACATCTTGCTAGTTGTTTTCTATTTATCTGTTATTTGTTCAATTTTTCCTCTTCTTCTGCCTGCTTTTGTTTTTGTTTTTTTGTGGTACGCGGGCCTCTCACTGTTGTGGCCTCTCCCGTTGCGGAGCACAGGCTCCGGATGCGCAGGCTCAGCGGCCATGGTCACGGGCCCAGCCGCTCTGCGGCATGTGGGATCTTGCCGGACCGGGGCACAAACCCGTGTCCTCTGCATCTGTAGGCAGACTCTCAACCACTGCGCCACCTGGGAAGCCCTCTCCTTCATTTTTGAAAACTATTTCACTGTGTATAGGTTTCTGGGATGACAGATTTCTTTTGTTTGTTTGTTTATTTTTCCTTTCAGCATTTAAAACATGTCACTCTTTTCTCTTCTGGCTGGCATGGTCTCTGATGAGATGCCTGCTGTAATTCTTACCTTTGTTCCTCTGTTTATTTATTTATTATTATTAATAATATTTATTTATTTGGTTGCACTGGGTCTTAGTTGTGGCATGCAAACTCTCAGTTGCACCATGCATGTGGGATCTCGTTCTCCGACCAGGGATCGGACCTGCACCCCCTGCATTGGGAGCGTGGAGTATTAGCCACTGCGCCACCAGGGAAGTCCCTGTCCCTCTGTTTATAAAGCTGCCTCTCCTCAGTGGCTCCTCCCTGCAGACTCAGCCTCCCCTCCACCGTCCTGAGCAACTGCATACATCCCACCAGTTAAACAAAAGGCTATCTCCTTACAGCGTAGTTGGACCCCCATCCTTTGTCACTTGAGCATCTGTTATTGCCCTTAGTGGTCTGACTCCTGCCACTGCCTGCCCACACCTCCATTCAGGTAGCTTCTAGAGTGTTCCATTCTGTCACACACGCACACGACAATGTGCCCTCGGCCTCAGGTGGACCCGGTGATGGGATCTGAAGGTTCCCTGCCCACCGTGCTCCAGCCAGGATTGTTCAATGGGCTTCTTACCTTCTCGTTTAGTCCTTCACGCGCATTCCCTGTCAAGGATCCTAGCTTTGTCACCTTCAAACAAACACAGGACATTAACTGTTATGTTTTTAGTTGTTTTTATTGGAGAAAGGGCTGTATGGGTGTGTTTCAACCTGGCAGAGTTATTCTATTAATCCACCCATTTTTCTTTTATTCTGATTTATCTTATTTTATTTGTATTAATAACTTAATTTAAGACCCTTTCCATGTATCTAGCCTATCTATTTACAGTAAGTGTCCCCTGGGGAGGCTGACTCTATATACCTGTGGTAAGAATTGTAGGTCATAAGGATGGAATATTATGGGCCTTCTGGGAGGAACAGTAGAGAAAAATTGGGGACCAATGGTTAGGAACAAAATGGATGAAGAAAGTGGAGGACAAGGCTGTGGGAAGTCTCTCTTGGTGTTGACTGCTCTTGGGGGTGGAGTGGGGTCTTACCCTGAGGCTGGGAAGGATTGAGGTGCCGGGTACTAATTCAGGGTTACTCCCCAAGGATGCTGTAAGGTGGCATTAGTGGATAGTATTCTATGTCCTTCAACTTTTTGCCCTGGGGGACCATTTAAAAAGTTATCAAAGAGAAGGGGCTGTAGTGAAATGGAAAGAATCAGGCCACCTTTTGACAAATTAATGCAAAGAGACATCCGTGCTGTGGAGACTTTTTCCCACCTTGGCAAGAACTGCAGCATTGGAAGCAGTGCTGACATGGGTACCTGGGCACCCGCAGAGAGAGGTATTGTGGGAGCAGAAGGACATCTTTAATTACCTGTGAACTGCTTAGGTTGCTGCCTATTTGCTGGGAAGCAGCGTTCTGATGAAGGACGCTCATAGATGTTCCTGTGTCCTCAAGGGAACACTGCTGGCCGTGACAGCTTCAGAATTCCCATATAGAATGGATTAGGGACCCGAGTGGGGAGTGGCAAAAGGACACGCATCTGGGCACGTTTTGTGAACGCACTGTTTGTGTTCAGGTGGTGTGCGTGCTCATATGGGATGGTTTTGGGGGCACTGCCACTGTTCCACATCCAATTCCAATAATGGAAATGAAACATGTTACATGGAAATATAAGAAAACAAGTACAAAACACATACAAGTATTATTGGTAATTCGATTTACAGGGCAGCTCTGCCCTTGTGTACCAATCCTTTCAGCATTCAGTTCTCTTATTACTATTTCATAGACCTATTGCTCTATGAGGTAGCGAAGCAGATGTTGTTACCCCACATTATAGCTGAGGATGAGGGGCTCCACAGTGAAAGCTGGGTAATTAAAGATGCTCCACTAGAATGTAAGCTCCCTAGGACAGGGGTTTTTACCTAGTGTTTTGTTTGGGACTTTGACCATACAGTGTACAGAAATAGGATGGAGGGGGTCAGTTGTAGTCAGAACTCACTCACCATTATGTAGAGCAAAGGTACTGCATGCATGTGCCTGCATGTGTCTGTGTGTGTGTGTGTGAAATGGGATTGACCCACTCTGGACAGTGAAACCTCAAATGATGAGAGAATTTCATATGGAAGCCACTGAATCAAAGCTTTGTTTGTACCACGCTCCCTGTCCTGGAGTAGTAGCTTCCCAGGATGAAGGGTTGAGTTCAAAGCTAGGGAGAAGGGGGCTGAGCCCAGCCCAAGGCAGGCGGGGCTGGGTGGCCATGATGCAGATCAAGACAGGGCCGTTCAGCACAGGGTCCACATGGTCTCTATTTTCCTACCTCTTCTTGCTCCACTCCTGAAGCAGTGGGGAAAGCTGGGGCTGATTTCTCTGCGGCTGGGAGCTGGGCTGAAAGCTGGTGGGTAGCTGCTGGCCCACAAGACAGTGGAGGCTAGAAGCTGGGCGGAATGAAGGCTTCCTCTCAGTGTATTTCTTCCCTTGGCCACCAGATGGCAACACCTCCCTTGAAACAGAACCAGAGCCACAGGACTCCGCGCAAGATGGTTATTATTCTGAGGACTTCCAGCTGCCCTGCATTATTTGAGGAGGGTCTTGGCACCCTATCAGCTATTTGTTCGATCAGATTTTACTGAGCGCTTACTATGTGCCCAGCCCCGTTGGGGTGGGGTGGAGAGTGAGGGTGCCACAGCGAACAGGACCCTACAAGATCCACCAAGGCTACTCTTTCCACAGCTCTTACAGCCTAGCAAGGGAGACCGAAGTTAGGCAAATAATTACAAAACAATGAACTCATTTCATTTGTTCAATGAACTCATTTCAATAGTGTTATCAATGATAGATATAAAGTGCTTTTGAGACCCTATTAAGAGGAAGAATTTTATTTCATCTGGGCTGTTGGGAAAGGCTGCTCTATGAATGAATCATGTGTCCTAATAACTCCCACCCCTTCACACACCCTGTTACACCTACCATCACACACCCCGTTATATTCCCATTTTATAGCTAATGAACCCCTCCCCCTCCAAAAAACCCCCATCCCATCCTATAATCCCATCTCAGACTCCATTGCAGACCATAATAACAGACCCTATTCCAACCCCTACACCTCCCTCACACAACCATCAACAAATCCCTTTACAATTCTTTCGCAGTCTCCTCCACATCTTTGTTGTAAATCTCATCACTCATCCCTTTGGAATATCCCGTCACTAACTTTTTTTTTTTTTTTTTTTTAATTTATTATTTTTATTTATTTTTGGCTGCGTTGCTGTGCGTGGGCTTTCTCTAGTTGTGGTGAGCTGGGCTGCTCTTCGTTGTGGTGCGCGGGCTTCTCATCGCAGTGGCTTCTCTTGTTGCGGAGGATGGGCTCTAGGCTCATGGGATCAGTGGTTGTGGCTCATGGGCTCTAGAGCACAGGCTCAGCAGCTGTGGTGCACAGGCTTGGTTGCTCCACGGCATGTTGGATCTTCCTGGACCAGGGCTCAAACCCGTGCCCCCTGCATTAGCAGGCAGATTCTTAACCACTGCACCACCAGGGAAGCCCCCCATCACTAACTCTTAAAGAACCCTGGTCTTATTCATCTTTGCATTTCCAAAGCCTCCCGAAATACAGACAGGTAATATGTTCTTGAAAACACTTGGCAAACCAATGACCAGATGGCTCAATACTCTATCATACTCTATCACAGGGCTGTCATGGCTCCTATCACAGAGCCAGGGGTACAGCCCCCAGACTGG
Source organism: Neophocaena asiaeorientalis asiaeorientalis (assembly GCF_003031525.2). Taxonomy (NCBI): domain Eukaryota; kingdom Metazoa; phylum Chordata; class Mammalia; order Artiodactyla; family Phocoenidae; genus Neophocaena; species Neophocaena asiaeorientalis. The sequence continues at coordinate 5,831,346 of NW_020174013.1, read as the reverse complement.
AAAGACTCAGGCCTCGGCTGCCTTCTTCCTTTAGGAAAGGGCTGAGGTGGGAGTTGCTCATCTCTGGTTGCTCCCCTCCCCCCACCAAACCTCATCAGTCCAGACAAGTTCCCTTCCTCCCTTCCCTCCACAAGGTTTGTGTTGCTTGGGACCAGGTCCCAGTCCTGCAGTCTGATTTGGTCTATGTCGCCCAGACCCATCAGTGGTCACCCTTTTACCTCTTCCTTGGAGCGTATGTAGGTCCTGATTGTGGGTCTGCGAACTGTGCCCTTAGTCCACGACTTTCCCTTCTCTCCTTCTCTGAGGGGCCAGAGAGCACAGGAGGGAGTACACCAGGGCTGGAAGGGACCTCAGAGAAACATCATTTTCCCTTCCCCCTCCTGTTTATCTAGTTTTTCTTTGGGGAATGTAAACATACGGCAGCATTACTTAGCAGGCAAGAGCTGGAAGAAAACATAAAGACCAAGTCTAACTCCCTCATGTAACAAGTGAGGAAACCAAGGCCTGGAGAGTGGAAGTCACTTGCTCACACAACGCATGCTCCTCGCCAGTGTCCTTCCAGAGACCACCCTCTCTGTGCACATTAGCCAAGAAATGCTACTTCCATTAGGAAGGCACGTCCAGTGCAAACCACTCTAGAGATTGCATTTCAAAGATTGATAGACATGGCTTTTGCATTATCTGCTGTTTCATATTAGCTATGCTGTGGCTTCATTCTTTAGTGCTGATATTGGGGGCGGGAGGGATGGGGAGTGGGGGGTAGGGAGCCAATTCTGAGACCTTCTCACAGCCTCCAGCCTGCACGACTAGGCCCGAGAAGGACAGGGTGATCCATCCTATATTTTCAGACCGTCAGGAGATTTCATTGTTTAAACAAACATTTCAGCGAAGCCATCCAGCTGGGCAGTGATTTATGGCTCTGGCTGCAGTTTTTCCCCAACAAAGATAAACAATCCTACAACTCTTGGGACTGGGGCTGGGACTCCTGGTTCTAATAACTTGGAGCCGGCTGGACCACACCAGCCATCGCCTGGTCTGGGGTTTGGTTAGGATCTGTTCGCAATGGTCGTGCGGCTCAGCCACAAACCTGGGGGGATCGTGTGGTGTTTGGAAGCTAGAACCATACCTCCAGGGCAAGGGAGAGTGGCAGGCAGGAGAGAAATAGCACAGGGTTGGGGCTTCAGGCCCGTCCCCCACTTCTAGGAGGGACGCAGTGGTGTTCTGCGTTCTGTGCGGTGATTATTTGGTGGTTTGGTCAACGACATCTATTCTTCCTTCTTTTGGTCACAGTATGTCAATTCACTTCTTTTTATTTTTCTTTTTAAATTTTAGAATTTTATTTATTCTTTTATACAGCAGGTTCTTATTAGTTATCCATTGTATACATATTAGTGTATATATGTCAATCCCAATCTCCCAATTCAGTTTCCTTCTGTGGAACTGTTTTAGGCTGTACGCTGTGGCCCGGTGCTCATAGAATCCACCCAGTCTTTGGCTCTGAGAGTGAATATGTGCTCAGGTCCTCCCAAAGCAATGCTTTCCTGTGATCACAGTCATTGGCTCAAGGGTAGACATCTAACCCATTAACAGATGGAGAAAGGCAATGAGACATTTGCTGGGGCTGCTGGGAGAGAGGCAGATTCAATTCTCTCTGGACTTGACTTTGAGATGATATGGGAGTACAGTTGACCACTAAGCTGTTGCCGCCATCTTGCCTCCATGGGGGTCACATGGTCCCTGTCTGACAATGGAGCCAGTAAACAGGAAGTGAGGCTGAGGGCTGCTCCTCCACCCAACAAGTCCTTTCTTTAAGGGTTGGTATTCTTTCACTTCCAACTGAAAGAATGTTAACCAGTACCCACCATCTGACACAGCAGGGGAGATTGACTAGGGAGGGCAGCCCCGGCAGCCTCCAGCTCAGCTGTCTGGATGTGGTGGTTTAGCCAGGGGACAGTAACTCCCTCATAATCTACCCCTCTTGCCCCCATCAATCTGATTACTTGTGTCTACAATTTATTTCAACAAGTGGTTAAGGAACTGTGGCAGATGCAGAGATGAATGAGACACAGCTCACATTTTCCCTAGAGTTCTTGGTTTGTTTAAAGCGGCTTGAGATGCACATCTCAAGAGAAGAACAAACAAGGTGCTTTGAGTGTGCAAGGGAAGAAGAGCTCACATCTGATGGTTGGGGACCAGTTGAGACTATGGAGAAGGGGTGTTTGGGATGGATCTTGAAAGATGATGAGAATTTGGGTAGACAGAGATGGGCAGAAGGCTTTACAGGTAGATGACGTAGTGTGATGGAAATCAGGGAGGAGGGAAAGACTATTTAGGGGAACACTGAAGAGTCGAGTTGGATGGGAGGATAGATATTTAGGGGAATCACCAGCTGGCAAAGGAATTTGGTGTCATCTAGGCAGATGCCCCTAATGAGAAGCTTGTTCTTGGTTCAGCTGGTGACGGGGAGTAATTGAACTCTCTTGAGCAGGGAAGTGCCCTGATTGGATTTACTCTTGAGGGACTTCGGATAGGAGCAGGAAGAAATTGAATGTGGAAAAGCCACTAAGGCTATATAAGGAGATAACCTTGACTCAACCGTAGGACAGGGAGACAGCTAGGGGAGGAAGGGCAGGGAGGGAAAATCACGGAGTAGTTCTAGTTTCTATTCTTTCATACTTCAAGAACTGTGAGGTTTCTTAAAGTCCAAAAGTTGTAAAAGGAAAGGTTGGTATATTTAACCACATAAAAATGTAAAATTTCTACATGGCAAAAATGCCATAAATAAAGTCAAAAGACAAGGACAAACTGGGGAAAATGTTTGCTACACAAGTGACGGAGGGTTTATTTCCTAAATATATACAAAGAGCTTTTATATTTCAGAAAGAAAAAATAACAAGCAATGAAGAAACGGGCAAAGGACGTGAATAGACAGTTCACAGGAAAAAATGTACAATGGTCATTAAATATACGAATATGTAATGATGACAATTAACACATATTGAACTTTGTTTTTATTTACGCATCTAATTTTCACAATAATGGTAGGAGGAATGGATTATTATGATGGTACTCATTTTACTGATGAGGAACCAAAAACATAGAGAGGTTAAGTAAATTACCCAAAGTCACCCAAGCAACTAAGGACCAGAGTTTGTCCTCTCAAGCATTGTGCTACACTACTTGCTCCATGTCACCTATTCTAAAAGAAACCCATTTTAGAACTACACCAAAACATCATTCTGTTTATTTTTATTTTTTTATTTTTTAGCGGTACGTGGGCCTCTCACTGTTGTGGCCTCTCCCGTTGTGGAGCACAGGCTCCAGATGCGTAGGCTCAGCGGCCATGGCTCACGGGCCCAGCCGCTCGCGGCACGTGGGATCTTCCCGGACCGGGGCACGAACCCGTGTCCCCTGCATCGGCAGGCGGACTCTCAACCACTGCGCCACCAGGGAAGCCCCAAAACATCATTCTTTATATGAAAAGATGGGCAAAGATAAAAAAGTTTGGTGGATGGTTGACAAAACTGGGAGACCAGTACACCCGCATATTGTTGGTGAAAATGTGAACTGTGATAACCGCTTTGGAGGCAGTTTGACAACATCACAATTTTAAACACATATTTGCTTTGACCTAGAAATTCCATTTCTAGCATTTTTCTAACAGACGTACAAAGGGAAACAGAGAGAGATATTTATCGCAGCATGTTCACGATAGCAAAAGATTGAAAACAAGCTAAACATCCATCAATAGGGGACTTGGTGGATGGATTATGGTACATCCATAGGCTGATAAGAGGAATAAGGCCTATCTTTGTGTATGTTACGGAACAACCTCTAGGATATGTCATCGAAAAAGGCAAGGAGGAGGACAGGGCATAGACTGTGCACCACCACGTACCGTGCATGTCCACATACTCTGGCCAGGGAACAGTGTCTGGCCAGTGTCGGCCTTTGGGGAAAAGAGCTGGGTGCCTGGGTTAGGGATGAGAGGGGGCAAGTTTTTTCACTGTATATATTTTGGCATTGCTGAAAAACATTTTTAACATGTTCAGGGATCACCTTTTCAAAAATAAAAGTTTACAATAAAATATAGCACTACCTGAAACAACAACCACAGAAAAAGGTGTGATTTCCATTAGTCAGCCAGGGTCAAGCTTGTCGACACTCTCATCTCAAAGGCAAAGAGAAGTGGGCTGTGCGGTGGAGGATTGTACATAGAACTGAAGGACAGGGAGCCAGGGCTTGGGAATTCAGAGAGCTAGGGAAGAGATATCTGGCCAGGTGGTCATTATTTTAAGATAGGAAACACACAAACTCACTTTTTAAATGTTTCATATATCAGAATTTATCTCCCTGTCCCTTAAAAAAACCCACAAAAACTAAAGTCCCTTTTGAAAAATTCTAATTTGTTTCAGATGAACTCAGGATTTTGCCTATGTCTAAGCAGAGTTGGGTGGGAGTCAGAGAGACCCAGCGGCCAGGAGTCAGCAAGCCCACCATAAGCTGCTCTTTCCTCCGCTCTGGAGGGTTCTTTCACCCTCTTTTGGGTGAAAGACTACTGCCAAAAGAAAAAAAAAAATTATTTATCTTTGGTTGTGTTGGGTCTTCATTTCTGTGCGAGGGCTTTCTCTAGTTGCGGCAAGCTGGGGCCACTCTTCATTGCGGTGTGCTAGCCTCTCACTATCACGGCCTCTCTTGTTGCGGAGCACAGGCTCCAGACGCGCAGGCTCAGTAGTTGTGGCTCACGGGCCTAGTTGCTCCACGGCGTGTGAGATCTTCCCAGATGAGGGCTCGAACCCGTGTCCCCTGCATTGGCAGGTGGATTCTCAACCACTGCGCCGCCAGGGAAGCCCCGGACATTCTTATTCTTCTCAGTAAGCTAAGAGGTGAGATCCTGGCCTGAGTTCAGAATGAGGGGCTCAGGGGTAGGACTGGGGCTTGAGAAGAGTGGTGAAGGTAAGAAGAATCAAGGTGAAAACGCTCAGAGCAACTGCTCTAGCAAAAATTAAGCAGTGATTAGGAACAGGTGAAACCTGATGATGATTTACCAAATTGTGTTTTCCTTAATTCCTTGCTCTTTAGGACTATCTCCTTTGCTCTGGAACTGCTTTAATGAGGATTCCTGTTTTTACTCTTAAAAAGAGAATTGGGTGGAAAATTCAATTTAACTATACAAACATTAGTTTGTATAGTTACAAACTGTGATGTGTCAATTACAGGGCATGCAAAAATGAGTAAGACTTGGGCCCTGGTCCCAAAGCATTCAAGTTCAATAGCAGATACAGACCTGGTTGTAAGTATTACACTGAAGTGTAACGGTGGAATGATGGAGAGAAGAAAATGTTACAGACATAAGACTAACTGCTCCATGCGGCTGAGCAGTGCTGTAAGGGAGGCTTGGAGGGAGGCTAGGTCTGAGCCTGGTTTTAAGCGTGGGTGAAGGAAGTTCTATCCCTAAGATTATGCATGAAAAGACTTACTTAGATGCCTGCCACCTAGCATGCTCTCAATCTGCTCAATCTGTGTTGCAACCAGGGTAGGTTTAATCCTCATGGGTGGCGAGGGAGGTTTTGAGCTGTTTCCCTGTAGGTGTGTGTGGGCTGGTGATGGTAGGGGGAGTTGAGGGCCCAACTTCCTTTTCTTGAGGATTCAGGTGTCCTGGGACATGGTGGGCCTGGGGTGGGGCAGTAACTTGGATGGGGAGAGAGCTGAGAATGGCTCTGGTGCTGGCTGCTGTGGAAAGATGAGGCACTGGTGGGCCATCGGGAAAGACAACCCAGGATTCTTGGGGGCTGGTGTTGGTCCCTGGGTGCAGAGGTCTGGGTACAGCAGTTTCTCTCACAGAGGCCCTTTGCTGGCATGATCTTCATCCCTTCTGCATGGGCCCCGCAGGTCAGGGGCCCACCAGCCTCTCTGTCCTCATAACCTTCCCTCCTCTCCTTCTCCCTTCACCATTTCAGAGGAATCTTTACTGTTTATCTTTGGAGAGTATAGAGGAAGGGTGGAGAGAAACCCTGCTCTCACTCAAGATGTTTCTCCTAAATATTTTAATCTTGCCCAGACATCAAAGCTTGTATTTTCCTTTTTCTCCCTACACATCCTTACCTTGAGGCGGAGAGCAGAGAACAGCCTGGCTGCTTGAACATGAGTTGGGGGGTGGGGTGGCGGTGGGGGGTGAAAGACAGAAGGGAGCTCCTGGGAGCACAGAAATGGGTCATTATCTCCAAAAAGTCTCCTGCTGCATTAGAGCTGTTGGCCTTGAGACCAGCACCCACCTGGTAGCTAGCCGAGTGTGCTACTTGCAAGTAATACAGTAAATGAAAACTGCTTGGGGACCTAGCTTGCAACAAATATCTCTGAAGTGAGGATTTATGTTCACAAAACAAATACGAGGCTCAGGCTGTGCAGATGGGTTGCACTGCATGCTGTTGTTTTCCCGGGGGACAGGAGGGGTAGTTGGGAGTAGGCAGGAGATGCGGGCTTGGCACCCCGCCATGGTCACCCATCCCAACCTTAGTGCCTTGCGTCTCTGGTTACTTGGTTTTGCCTGCACTGTCTGCCCATTTCAGGGAGGGGTGAAATTTGGGAGAGTTGGTGTTATAAAAAGTGGGGGGCTTCCCTGGTGGCGCAGTGGTTGAGAGTCCGCCTGCCGATGCAGGGGACACGGGTTCGTGCCCCGGTCCGGGAGGATCCCACATGCCGCGGAGCGGCTGGGCCCGTGAGCCATGGCCGCTGAGCCTGTGCGTCCGGATGCTGTGCTCCGCAACAGGAGAGGCCACAACAGTGAGAGGCCCGTGTACCGCAAAAAAAAAAAAAAAAAGCGGGGAAATGTGTGATCACGAGCGTCACAGGGAGCGAGCGCCACGCTAGCCTGGATCTCAGACCCCTCTGTGTCCAGTTGACATAGACAGAATCCCACCCCTGGCCAAGCTACACCTTTTGTCAGCCTCGGGCTGCACGCTGACTTGATGTCCTCCTCTACCTGCTGCCCATGTTGGGGGCTTCGGGGGAGAGTATAGTGTGACCCACATTATCCTCACAGAGTACAAGAGGACTTCTGGGAGGCTGGGGGTGAGGAGGTAGGGAGAGAACAAGGGCTGTAAAAAGCCGCTGAGCAGAGAGGAGGGCTGATGAAAGTTACAAATTCTGATAATCTTCCATCTTCAGGACTTTTCATCTGGAGCATGAAATTTAATCAGATGTTTAAAGATCCTGGAGAAACAAATGAAGAAACACAAGAGCAGAGAACGGAATCCCGGGGCAGGCGCAGCTTCTGTATTATTATTATTACGCTGAAGACTGGTACTAGAACTGGCTGTGAGATTGGTTTTGGAAACCCTGTTATGTTGCTGGGGTAAACAGGCCCTGGGGAAAAATCGCTTTTCATTTCCTGAGATAGGAAGGGTCAGAACGTGCTGGGAGGAAGGGGTCCGTGCTGGGACTCTCTGGACACAGCAGGACCTGCATCCCCATCAGCCAGTGAGATGTCAGGTTGAAACCAGATGGTAAATGTTTCATCGCAAAGGACATCCGCCAGCGGGAGGGTATGTCCTGGGTCAGGGGGTCCACATGTCTGGTGCCAACACAGTGAATGGTGGTCAGCCTTTCTTGAGCTCCTACTGTGTGCTCAGCCAGTACTGATGTGACACACAACCTAGGCCACTCACATTGTATTCCAAGTGAATGCCGCTCCTTGGAGCACATCCCAGTTATCTATTGTATCACCACAAAACTTAGCTTTTTTTTTTTTTTTTTTGGCTGTGCTGCACAGCTTATGGGATCTCAGTTCCCCAACCAGGGATTGAACCCGGGCCCCAGCAGTGAAAGCACCAAGTCCTAACCACTGGACCATCAGGGCATTCCCCAAACTTAGCAGTTTAAAGCAACAGTTTATGACTGTTTTTCATGGTTCTGTGGGTTGACCAGGCTCAGCTGGGTGGTTCTCACTGGGGGTTTCCCATATGCTTTCAGTCTGATGTCTCAGCGACTGCAGTCCTATGAAGGCTGGTTCACTCACATGACTGGGGGGTGACCCTGGCTGTCTGCTTGGGGCTCAGCAGGGGGTCATTGACTTACACGTGGTTTCTCTACATGGCTTGGATTTCTCACAGCATGATAGCTGGGTTCTGAGAGGGAGTGTCCTAAGAGCAAGTGTTCAAGAGGGTCGGGAAGAACTCGCAAGGCTTCTTATGACCTGGTAATGGAGGTACAAGAATGTCATTTTCATTGCATTCTGTTGGTCAAGTCCGTTCAAGGGACAGGACTTAGACGCCACTTCATGACGCGGGAGTGGGATGCGGGCAGAGGGAAGTGAGGTTGATGGCGGCATCTTTGGAGGCAAGCTACTACTCACACCACATGGGCCCAGGGCAGGCTCCGCGGGTGTGCGACCAGGGCAGTGGCATGGGGCCTCACACTTAGAAGCGTTCTGTGCTTGGGTCAATGCTCTGCTGTCATCATCTTGAAATTTTTAATAATTTTAACAAGAAGCGCTGTCTTTTCATTTTGCACTGGGCCTTGGCAAATCAGATAGCTGGTCCCCCGCAGGACCCATTGTGAAGGATTTGTGCAGCATGGTAGGAGCGGGGACCTGGGCTGGACTCTGGGCTCTGCAGTTGGAACTCCTGCCTGCGGAGAACTTGCAGACCATCTGAGGACACAAGAAACACAGATGCACTAAAACTAGCCAACGACAATGTCTGAGCAGAAGTTAGGCTGTGATTGCCAAAGGAGGGCCCAGGTGGGGTGGGAGGATCCTCGTGTGTTGTCTTGGGCTCATATTCAGACTTGAAATCCATGCTGGGCAAAACCTTCCTTCTCTGGGGCCAGAAAAGCATCTAGGAATCTTAGGAATGTTCTTTTCCTCTCCCCACTCTACCTCTTCCTTCACCCTTATTCCAGGACCCTTGTGCTGAAGGCTTCTACAAAGGGGCTTCCATATCACGCTCTGGAGTGTGGGAAGGAGGGAAAGGGAGATGTAGGAGCACATGCACTTAATGCCCAGCTCAGGCTGAAGGTCTTGAGTGAGTCACTGGAAGAGGCCTGAAGGAAGCTGGGCCAAAGGTGGTCTGGGACGGGGGATGGGAGAAGGGGGATCTCGGGTCTCCTCTAAGGAGTGCTGAGTGCCCTGGTACCCTGGACAGTGCCTCCCTCCTAGTCCCCAGCCAGATCCCTTGCCATTCCCCAAGGCACAGACCATGCCCTTTTCCACAAAAGGAATGGCTCAAAGGGCCCGGGACCCAGCCCAGCCCCGAACTAGGGCGCAAAGCCAGATGGCCTCTGAGGGAGGCCACCCTTTCTTTACAAACAGTGCTCGGTCTCCTTCAGCGGTGTCTCCTGCTGTGACGGATGTACAGAGTAGCCAGATTCTGCACGCTGACAGGGCATCGAGGCAGCTGACCCATTTCCATCTCTGTGCGGCGAGAGGACTAAGGAGGGTGCTGCTTCCTGGGGAGCTGGTTCTAACGTTTCTCTAAAACTGTTGCCACAGGCCCATCCAAGGCCTGGTGGGTCATCATTCTTGGCCTTGCTGGTCCATCGCCTAGGTGCTCTCAGACTGTCCCTTGACCTTTGTGGGCTGCTCTGCAGGGACTGTGGTTCCCAGGCTCTTTGCCCTTTGGCTTCCAGATGAGCTCACCCAGTGGGGGGCCTGGCAGCAGGTTAGAAGGTGGTTAAGAGGGGGAAAGTTGGGATATTCCTTTCTCTTTGCTTCCTAAGGTGTCTTTAGCAGAAGCTGGATCTCTTTATGGCTCCAGCTCACATCAGATGACCCCTCTCTCTGTGGTTGTGATTCCCATGGGATAGCCCTGGCTTCGGACTCTGGTGACCTCACTTTCTCTCTTTCCTATCTTTCTCCAGCCCTGGGGCAGAAATGGCTCCCTGCTGTCGCTCATGTCTGGATTGGCTTAGCATCCCTGTGTGGTTTCTTAGCTCTTCCATCACCCGTGTAACCTCTTCTCTCTATCAAATTTCCTCTGACTGACATCACTGGTCATCTGCCTTTTATGTATCCAGGAAGCCCTGGAGGTGGGAAGGGTCCTGTGACCCTGGCTCCAGATGGAGTCTGCGAGCTCAGCTCCAGATGGATCCGAATGTTATGCACACCAGTAGCTGCACTATACAGCTGGGGGCAAAGCGAGAAGGCAGCCGGGCCTGCTCCCACCAAGTCCAGGTCACTAACTCCTCAGACCACCTTGCTGAGCAGGAAGAAGAGGCCCAGCGGGGCAGGTAAGGGGACAGCGTGGCTGACGTGCCCAGAGGCTGGGGCGTGGTGCTCTAATGATTGTCCTTATGAGGTTCCCTGATATGGGGCCCACTCCCATTGCTTGTGCCCTTGCACTCCGGAGGCCAGTGATTAAGAATATGTGTTTGGGTTGAGAAACAGTATAAATATGTGTGTGTACATAAGGCTTAGGGGCTAATGTAGATGTGTAAGTGTGAGGCTTAACAGCTTACATAGATGAGTACGGGTGCGGTTTCCACGTCTGTAAGGATGTGGGTCTGCCACAGATGAACCTTGAACCTGGCTCCCAAGATCACTTAGTCTCCAAGACAAAGTCTTCAGGGTCATTGGCAAGACATGAGTCTGGAGCAGAGTTTATGGAGGCGTTGTTATCTGAGCCTAAAAAAGAGACAAGCAAGAGCTGAACCCAAGTCAGGGGCTACGGGGACCCCCACCGTCCTTCCTTAATTGGGTCCAGCTCCCTGTTCACTGCTGCAGCATGGTCCTTCCATTGGGGAACAGAGCAGGGGCCTAGTGGCAAGTCACTTGCCAGGTGACTATCAGAGAAGCTCTTAGGCCCTGATGGACTGACTGGACTTTTCATTAAAAAAAAAGTTGATCAACCTATTTTGGTCCTTTATCAGCAGGCAGGATTTGGGGGAGAAAAAGTAGTCAAAAGGGCAAGAACCGGGAAAACTGGAGTAGTAGCTAGAGAGAGAGAGAGAGAGAGAGAGAGAGAGAGAGAGAGAGTGTGTGTGTGTGTGTGTGTGTGATAGAGACAGAGATCGGAGTTACCCTGTAATGACTTCCAACTTCCCTCTCCTGCACCCACATCGTGGGTACATCACAGTCTCAGGTCTGCACCTACTACCCTGGCGATTAGCCTGGCTCTGGCCAGGGATCAGGGGTCAGGCTGGCTCATATCAGGACCTGTCCTACTATAAGCCCATGCAGGCCTTCTCCCACCCTGCGGGTTGGGTTTGAGGCCGAGTCCTAGCAATGCCACTTCTCCCTGTGTCCTAGGCCTGCAGCTTTGTTTTGGTTACCTGTCTGTCCTTCTAGGCCTGGGGCCTTGCTTTGTTTCTCTGGCCTCTCCCCACCAGATCTAGCCTTTGGTGGGTGCTGGGATCTGCTGACAGACTCTCCCGAGGCTGCCTGCCTGCTTAGATTTCAGACTCTGCTTTTGGAACCACCCATTGCTGTGGCCCACCTGCTGGTAGAGATACCCTGTTACCAAATGCTAGAAGATCCGCCACTCACTCACCTCCCCAGCTGCTGACTATTGTCTGTTTCCACACCCTTACACGCTGCGTTCTGCCTGTCACCCTGGACGGCTGCCCAGCAGCTGCAGCTGAGGCCATCCTACCAGCACCTTCCCCAGCCTGATGGGTGGTCCCGTCTGGTCCCGGCCCTCCCAGCCTGCCTCATCTGCTGTGTGTACAGAGCCACATCTGGCTGAATACAGAGCTGGGGGAGGCTGCATGGGCCCCGACACACTGATCCCCAGAGAGATGGTCATCTTCCCTCGAGACCTCTTGGAGAGAGTCAGGTCTGGAACCCAGAGTAAGAGACAATAATAATAATAGTACGTGGGCTTCCCTGGTGGCGCAGTGGTTGAGAGTCCGCCTGCCGATGCAGGGGACACGGGTTCGTGTCCCGGTCCGGGAAGATCCCACATGCCGCAGAGCAGCTGGGCCCGTGAGCCATGGTCGCTGAGCCTGCGCTCCGCAACAGGTGAAAAAAAAAAAAAAAAAAAAAAAAGTATATGATGTGACAGGCTCAATGATTTACCAGCATTACTGTAGGTGTACCTCACAACTAGCGTAGAAGGTAAATACTATTATAGCCCCTTTTCACAGATGAAGAAATGAACACCAACTGATAAAAATGAATCTGTGTAGGGTCCCACCGGGCATCATTTATGGATCTAGGATTCAGAACCAGGGTGCTGGACTTTAGAGTTCAAGTTCATAACCACCAGACCAAAGTGCCTCCTTGGTGACACATGAACTCTGTCCAAAGGTCCCAGCAACATTCTCTATTGTCTTTAATGACCTCTCCCTGGTCTAGGATCAAAGGACCCATAGGGGATGGGCGGAGTTTACGGCCATAGTCTCAGTTAAACCTTTGGATACTTCCTGTTCCTTTTTGAGAACAACCCTGGAATAACCTCACTCGTGGTCACTTTCAGAAGTGGGCCACCAGAGCCGCACATCCCCCACTCCTCCCTGTGTGTCCCCAGGCCCTTCTTCCCTTGTGTCCCCTCTCTTGGGCCCCTTAAAGTTTTCAGGGAGTCACCTGGTGGTATAGTTGTTAACCAAAGCTGGAAAATGGACTATGTGTGTGTACAGATAAATTGTTCATTGATGGATCTGCCTTCTCAGAAGGGCCAGAGACTCTGTGAGAAAAAGGAAAGCAGGCCCTGGGGGTGGCAAGAGTCTTTGAGGAAAAAGATATAGGGGCTTCTTAGAGGAGGTGGTATTGAAGATCATCTCAGCTTTAGCCCTGTCCAGGAGTAGCTATGGGAGAGGGAAAGGAAAAATGAGCACTGGATTGGAAGCACTTCAGTTTCCAACTGAATAGTTATATACTGTGGGTTTTTGCAGGCGATGGAGATGGCGAAGGATGGGTTGGAGGGGTAAGTTCACCGTTTCAGATTGAGACAACAGTTTGTAATTTCTGCCTCCCATTTAGTCTTGGAAAAACAGGTTTTTGAGAAAGTTATCAGGGTAGTCTCCCCTTTTCCTACCAGCTCTCAATCATTGCTGAGTTTGGGATGAATGGCACAGACATGGGAGTGGTGTAGTTCCTAGGAATCTCAAGAAAATCTAGTATGTGGGCCTACTCAGTCATACTCTGACTAGTCTGATGTCACATCATTTCCTCAAATAAATATGTGTGGCTCCAACCGTGGGCCTCTTCTCTGCAAGGCTCCTCCAGCCTGTCTGGGATGGGCTGAGAGCTGCAGCTAACCCCTCTCTCCTCCCAGGTCCATTTCTGTTTGGGTTATGAGTTTCTGCTTTTCCATCCTGTCTTCTGGGCACCAGGAAGAAGAGAGAAAAAGAGAAGAGATTTTTAGCCTTTAGGTTGTTAGAGCTCAAAAGGGCAGAAGGGAGAAGGAGGATGGATTGGACCAATGAGAAGGGCTTCCCCTCCTTGTCTAGCAGTGGAGATAATGGTGGCAAGGTGATGTGGGATCAAAAACTTTCCTTCAAGGGGTATGGATTGTAGATAGTTGCCCATCATGTCTCTGAACGACTTTGGACCCTGGTGGGAATGTGCTGGCTCTTCTGCTGTGGCCTCTGCCGTGAGCCTCAGCTTCCCTTAGGAGCACAAGATCCCACAAATCCTACTGGGTTCTGCAAGTCGTGATGGGATCAGGCAACGGGGTTGTAGCTGCAAAATGGATCAGGCTTTGTGGGGTTCCAATGGCAGTCTTGGGGTTCTTCCACAGCCATAACTGCCCAAAGTGCCATTTACAGATGGTCCAAATCATTGAACAGGGCAGTCTGCCTTTTGGTCTTGTCAAGGAAGGAGCTGTTTCAAGGGGAGCCAAGGTGAGAAGGGGACTCTGTGGCAAGGAGCCCCATTCCAAGAGGGAAGGCTGGTGGGGCCCAGGCATGACCTCGGAGTTACACACGTGTGCCCCACATGGTGGGCCATGTGTGCCGCCGTCTGGACTCTGGAGCCTGCAGGGTCCTCCATGCTCGGAATAGTCTGGATCTGCTGACTTGGCAAAATGGGGTGGTGGGCTGGGCCGCATCTGGAGGGGAGAGGGAAGGAGCCCCAGGTGACTGGGCTGTAGAGGGGTTTGCTCGCCCCACGCTCCCGCAGCCTGGAGCTCCCCCCTCCTTCCCCCCATCCAGAAGAGCAATGTAATTCTCCCGTTAAAAGTAAACATCTGGCAGCATCGGCAGTGCCCAATAAACCAAGAACTGATAGCAGGCGTGCGTGACCACAGTAGGTCCTGGATCGGGGAGGCGGGAGTGGGTCTCTATGTAGAAGCCAAGCTGGCTACTTGGGGAGCCTCTACTCATTTGTTTATTGATGGGTGGTTAATTAGTTGATCAACGTACCATTTCCTAGAAGATCTTGTTGGTGCAGCTTGCCATGGCCCCAGGGCAGCAGGGACATCCCATTGACTTTGTGGGGGCCAGATGGTCCATGGTATAGCAGGGACTGGGAACGATGGTCAGTCCTGGAGCGTCAGCTGCGCCTTGCTGCAAGTCCAGGGTCAACTATTCCAGAGAACAGTGGGAAGATCTGTGTGGCAAAGCCAGTGGGGTCACTGCAGGAAAAAGGGCCGTTTTCTAGAAGCCAAGTTTGCCTGGGCCCCTTCCTGAGAGAGCGGAAGCAGAGGCCAGCATAAAAGCAGGTAGGGGGCTTCTCACTGCGGTCAGTCATGGTGCCAAAGGAGCATCCAGGGATGAGAGAGAGAGGGAGACAGAGAGAGTGGAGATGAAGCAGAAGAGGAGGTTACATCTATTTTTTTGGCTGCACCGTGACGCTTGTGGGATCTTTTTTTTTTTTAAATTAATTAATTAATTAATTAATTTATTTTTGGCTGTGTTGGGTTTTCGTTTCTGTGCGAGGGCCCTCTCCAGTTGTGGCAAGCAGGGGCCACTCTTCATCGCGGTGCGCGGGCCTCTCACTATCACGGCCTCTCTTGTTGTGGAGCATAGGCTCCAGACGCGCAGGCTCAGTAGTTGTGGCTCACGGGCCTAGTTGCTCCGCGGCATGTGGGATCCTCCCAGACCGGGGCACGAACCCGTGTCCCCTGTATTGGCAGGCAGATTCTCAACCACTGCGCCACCAGGGAAGCCCAGGAGGTTACATCTTGAGGTCAGTCCTCTGAAGCCGGTAACTGGTGTCAGGGCAGTGGTATTGGAAAACAGTGATAAACACATTGACTGCTCAAATCTGATTGACAACAAGCTGGAGACAGAGTCTGGGCCTGGCTGGTACATCTGACAACTGTGAAGGGCTCAAGGATGAAATTGGGAGTATTTGAACAGCATCAAATCCATTCCTCACAGCCACACTAAATGTAAGTGACAGATGGAGACACAAATTAATATTAAAAATGTAGCCAGCTTTTTCATTCTGGCAAGAGAAATGCTTCCAACTAGGGACAGAGTCACAAGCCTTCATACTTTGAGTACTAATATCCTTCATCGCCCTCATCAAACAGCAGGAAGTGGCACAGGGTTCACTGGGGAGGAGTCAATAGGAGAACACAGGAGGTTTGGTGGCTAAATACTCAGAAATCAAGCAGTTGGCTGTAACTTCAGAAATGGGTTTCATGCTAGAGGTCACAAACTGGCCGCCAGCTGGCTGAGTCCAGCTTGTAGACATGTTCTGTTTGGCCCACAAATGTCTCTACTTTATTTTTGAATTTGGATTGGTGGCCAAAATGCACAAGTCAAGAGAATCACAGAAAACTCCAGCTCCCTTGAAATACCTCTGCACTCAGGCCTAAGTTCTCCAGATGGCGTCAGGCACCACAACTCCCTTCCCTGCTGGACTTACAGTCATTTGTGATTTCAACTCCCGTTTTAAGCCATCAAACACCTTTTATGAATAAGAGATTTAGTGGAGCTGACTTTCCAAAAGTCCAATTTAAATGGAGGTTATGTAACAAAATGGGAGAGAGATTTTGGTACCACTTTAGGTAAAAAGATTGAGCTTCTCCTTTAATCCATTGAAACAATGATCTAATTGAAATCAATTTTCATTAATCAAGAAACATAACAACATACAAGAAGAGTATAGAAAATTAAAAAAAACTAGTTTGTCATCCTTGCAAAATTGTGGTATTCACAACTATTTACAAGAGTTGTGTGTATTCCTTCCAGTCCTTTTCCACTGCATTTTTATATAGTTATATGTCTGGGTTTACATCCTCCTTTTCTCATTTAACACTATAATTTACATGTTTTATCATATTGCTATATAATCTTCACTTTTCCTTATTCTAAATAATGTTGCAAGGAACATCTGTGTACATTTGAACCTTTCCATTTTTTTGGCCACACTGCACGGCATGTAGGATCTCAGTTCCCCGACCAGGGATTGAACCCATACCCCTTGCATTGGAAAAGTGGAGTCTTAACCACTGGACAGCCAGGGAAGTCCCGACCTTTCCATATCTGCTGGGAATATATTTTCAGAACTAGTATGAATGAGTTATATGACTTGCACATGAAAGAGTTAACCTGTAAATTCCTAACCCGAAAGGACCCTGTATAAATTTTTTCATCTCAGCAAATTGTTGGAAAGGCTATAGGGAAAAGAAAGGTCACTTCAGCATATGTGATAGGAGTGTGGGTAATTAAAAAAGAAAAATTCAGCATGTGAAATCCATTCCAGGAATAACACTATCTTGAGACCCAAGTCAAATAGTACTGAATGTGCTAAGCAGAGGCCTATGTTTAAAGAAGAAACTCATTTGTTCTTAAGAACTGAAAAATGCTGCATAGTTCAACGATGGAGTCAGAAAACTCCGCGTCGCATCAAAGCCTGGTTCAAAAAGATAGGGGAGGCCAAGATACAAGACAAGCTGTCTTTCCCGATTAAAGCATCTTGGTGCCCCAAGTACAATAGTCATTTCTTAGAACAATGGCTGCCTTTAAAATTTTTTATTGATGGGAGAAAAAAATGACGAAACAAGACCAGAGCATTTAAGGGTAATCTATGTCCTGTAAACAACCTAAAGAGTGGTGTAAACAAGGTGATATGTCATAAAATGAAATGTGATACAGATAATCTCACAACTATCTCCTGTTCAAGTTCAGATGAATAACAGGGCCTTAAACCTCCATGCAATGGGAAGCAAAGCATACTGTGTGTTTTATTTTGCCTCGTGTCTTTCCCCAAATAAATAAGATTGATTTTATGGAAGGGCAGGACAAAATGAAAGCCCTTTCTTGAGACTGACCTCCGTGCTGAAGATCTGAAGGGCACCAAAAGGGCTTCTGGGAAATGGCCCACAAGTTTTGTTCCCCTGCCAGGCCAGTCGGCAGACCTTCTAAGGGCTGGATTATGGAGCACTTGAGAAACTCCTCCTCCTGTGGAAAGGCAGCCTGTCTTTGGTAAGGAGAAATTGTGCCTCTCTAATCTACTAGAGCTCTTTGAAGGGCCAAAGAAGTGTATGGATAAGGGGGGAAACAGTAGACACACTCTATTTACACTTTCAAGAAGCCTCTGACAGGCTCCACACCAAAGCCTGTTGAGTTGCCTTGGGAATGGGGGTGGGCAGGGGGGAATGTCTGGTGACAAAACGGAACTGACTTTCAGATAAGAAGTACAGAGTAAGGATAAGCCTTCCTCTGGATGGAACAGTGTTAACAGTGGGGCTCCTGGTGGGGACTTGGTACTCCTGGGGGACCAGGTTAACTAGCCCTTAGTGATTTGAGATGTGACCATCAAGCCCTTTGCTTTCATAAGCCACATGTGGAGATTGATCTCATTGCTCTAGAGTCACAGCTCATATATTGCCCCATTGAATTTGTCCATCTTTGTGACATCTCTAATGACATTGTGAGTTCCTAAAAGGCAGGGGGTATTCTGATATTTTAGTATTCATTGCAGTGACTAGCATTCAAGAAATATTTTGTGGCTTGATCACTAGAGAGACGAGTGAGTGTGTGTTGAAATACCCTGGCTTCCCATGACCCGAGCTCTTTTGTGTAGGAAAATACCAACCAAAGGCTGTAAGCTGCGGGGAGATGCAGGAGTCCCTGCATGGCCCAAGATGTTCGTCATGGGCAAGGATACGTTGAATAAAATGTTACATGAAAAATAACTTGGGCTTCCCTGGTGGCGCAGTGGTTAAGAATCCACCTGCCAATGCAGGGTACACGGGTTGGAGCCCCGGTTTGGGAAGATCCCACATGCCGCAGAGCAACGAAGCCCATGCGCCGCGACTACTGAGCCCGCGCTCTAGAGCCCGCGAGCCACAACTACTGAAGCCTGCGCACCTAGAGCCCGTGCTCCACAACAAGAGAAGCCACCGCAGTGAGAAGCCTGTGCACCACAACGAAGAGTAGCCCCCGCTCGCCGCAACTAGAGAATGCCTGTGTGCAGCAACGAAGACCCAATGCAGCCAAATAAAAAAAAAAAAAACCTCAAATTTCACTTTGTTTTTATTAGGAATGGCACAGAGAGTACACACAAATGTATATATCAGTTTAGAGAAAAGAATATAATCCGTACTTTTGAGGGTGACAGATTCAAAGCTTTCAGTGACGGCCCAAGAAAGGGTTTTGGGTCAACTCTAATCCAATGCTTCTTAACCTATGATTCATTATCACATGCCCCACATCCCCATCCAATACTCTTGTGGATACTTTTCTCCTAAATGCTACCACCCCCATGGAATTTTAGTAGCTCAGTTATATTGCATGTCTCTTTAGGCATCCATTATGATATCTAAGATTTTTTCATCTCCCAAGAGCCAAGTTTTGTCTCCTTGGGGATGATGGCGCCCCTGATGAGAATGTATGCTGTAGAGGACTCCCTGAAGGTTTGGTCCCGTGTACTCTTTTATCCAAACAGAACGACAAAGAGCTGGATATCTAAGAATGGAACTGGGAGTAAAAATAAAAGAGAAGTCTTCTCTTGCCCCTTCCTCAAACAGGAAGCTCAAACAGGAAGTGGGACGGAGTGCTAGGTGTATTCCTCTTGCCCCTCCCCATCGGCAATCTCCCCTTCTCCACCCTGCTGTCTTAGAGGCTTGACAGTTACAGCCCTCACATCAAGCTCTCTCTGGCTTCAAGGAGAGCTCAGCAGGAGATGGAGGGGTGGGGGAAGGGAGGCTGGCGAGTGAGGGGAGACTGGCTCCCTCCTTGTGAGGTCATCCTGTCTGGCTGTGTCCTTCGGTCACTTGACTCCTCCTAGGTTCTCCTACTGGGTTCTGGTAGCAGGTCCTACTCCCTTCCCTTGGGTAGAGATGGTAACAACTCTATTTTCACTAGTTCCAGGTTATAACCCCCATGGGGTTCCCTTGTACCCACGTATTTGTAAACATATCCAATGTTCCTTGTGCTCTCCATTTCCTGTTGAGACCCTGAATGATTGACGCGGGGGGTGGGGGAGGTCTGGTTACTGCTCCTCAGGAGGAAACTGCTGGAGCTGGAATGAGGCTAGCAGAGGGCAGGTGAGAGGCTGGCGGGGTGTTGGTTAAAATGGGGCAGGAGGAGGAGGACAAGGCATCACTGCCCTAAAAAAGGAAGCTGGGGCTTCCCTGGTGGCGCAGTGGTTGAGAGTCCGCCTGCCGATGCAGGGGCCGCGGGTTCGTGCCCCGGTCCAGGAAGATCCCACATGCCGCGGAGTGGCTGGGCCCGTGAGCCATGGCCGCTGAGCCTGCGCATCCGGAGCCTGTGCTCCACAACGGGAGAGGCCACAACAGTGAGAGGCCCGCGTACCGCAAAAAAAAAGGAAGCTGAAAGGGGCCTTGATCTGTTTTGTGGAATGTGGTGGAAAATGAACTTCTCCCTACATGGTCATCAAGGATCCACTACAGCTTGAGAGGTAATTTTAAGAAATATCGTGGTCCATCTTCCTCACATAGTTGGCACTGATGTAGCTCCTTCCCCCGCCCAAGGCTGTAGCCCTGGCTTGCATTCACAGAGAGGTGAACGAGGGAAATGAAAGTCCAGCATGACTGACCTCAAGGCGGTGCTTAAAGTAGGTCGGGCTCTTTGGGGACATCCTCACCCTTATGGGATGAGGCCAGAGAAGTAGACCTGGTCTCCTTAAATTGCCCTCTGGGTCTCCCATCAAAGGCAGAGTGTGAGTCTGGGAATCCTTCCCAAGGGAAGAGGCAGGTCTGGGCGGATCATTGATCTTGTGGGTTCAGGGGGTGCTATGCTCCTGGGCGAGACAGTGGGTAGAGGGGAAGGATCACAGGCTTCCGGGGCGATCACCTAGGCTTGAATCCCACCTCCTCACCTCTCTGGACCAACCCCCGTCTCACAGAGCTGCCATGAGGATTAGACGAGAAAGTGCACATAAAGGCAGCCGGGCCCCCCTTCCTAGCCGATTAAAAGTCTCATGTTCTGAGCCCACCAAGCCTCTTCCCGGCTCTTCCCCTGGGAGCAGGGGGCAACCAAGCCTCACAGGCTCCCGGCTCCAGAAGCCACAGAGTGAAAGTAAGAAGCTTGTTGTCATGGATGGGGGTGGGTGGGCACATTATCTTGAAGCCTCCTAATCCCATTTTCTGCTTTCATGTTAATCCTTTCATGTTAATCCTCTTCCACACTCAATCTGCCACACTCAACTCCCAGGGCACCGACCCGGAGAGAGAGCCGGGTTCCACCTCCTCCAGGCAACGGCAGTGCTCCCTGGTGTGGGTGCTGGAGGTGGAGTGTCGGGGGACAGTCTGGCTGTGCCTGGGTCCTCCCCAGCTGACCTGGATACTCTTGTAGGCCAGGCCTTGGATGATTGTGGAGGGCTCAGCTCACTCATAACAGTAACAATGACGGTATCAGTATTTCCTAAGTACTGTTTGCTGACCCTGGCTAAGACTTTTTTTTTTTTGCGGTACGCGGGCCTCTCACTGCTGTGGCCTCTCCCGTTGCGGAGCACAGGCTCTGGACGCACAGGCTCAGCGGCCATGGCTCACGGGGCCCAGCCGCTCCGCGGCATGTGGGATCTTCCCGGACCGGGGCACAAACCCGTGTCCCCTGCATCGGCAGGCGGACTCTCAACCACTGTGCCACCAGGGAAGCCCTGGCTAAGACTTTTATGTATGTAATTTCGTTCAATTCCCATGACACTCCTGTGGAGCAGGTATCATAAATCTGAAATTTGCAGGTTAGGAGATGGAGGCTCAGGGAGTCGTCACGTCCCAGATCACACAGTGAGCAAAGAGAAAGACTGGCCAGAATTCCTCCAGAACCTCATGGGGGACCAGTGGCAACACGGGCCCTTTCGTGTTGCTTCCTACTCCTCCAGCCCTGGAAAGGGCCCACCTCCCTCCTCTGGTCCTATCACCTGAGGCTTCAGTTGGGCGAATGCATTTCTTCCATGCACTAGATCTTGGTGTCACTGGCTGTGCAGTGGAGTGGAAAGAACGTAGACTTTGGGGTTGGCAGGGATGGGTCCGGCTTCCTCAGGAAGGGAACAAGATGTTCCTAGGAGCTGAACGTTTTCCAGGGACACAGGTGGCTACGTGGAAAGGGCCATCTGGGGGCAGGATGACTGTGCCTCCGGCTTTCACTCTCTACCCCCTTCCTTTCAGGGCACTCCACCACTTCTCCACCCCCAGCTGCAAATGCCCCTTTCTACTTTGCAGGACTGAGCCTGGCCATTTTTGCCCCCCTGATACAGGTTTGGAGGCAAGGCTCACCCCACTGAGGAAGCAGCTGTTTACCACCCCTTTAGCTACCTGTGGGTGAGTCTTTCTAAGAAGGTCTTATGCACTTTGGACCTCCATTTGAGTTTGGCATACACTCAGAGTATGGGCTCCCTGACTCTGACTTAGATTCCTCTTACAGCAATTCTCCCTCCAGAACAGGCTTGGAAGTTAGGGCTGGGTTTGAATGCTCATTAAATCCCTTTGCAGCTGTGACCTGGCCTTCGGTTTTCAGGTCTGTAAAACTGGAGTGATAATCACACCTTGCCGAGGTCACAGCCTGCGCCTCTCCACGGGCCAGTGAACCTCTCATCTGGAAGCCCAGAGGCAGTGGCTGGTTCATCTTCAGCCTTCGCTTTCCTCACTGAGTCACACAGTTCCTGAGCCTGCGGGTCTCTCTGCTGACTGTAACCAGGGTCTTTGTTCCCCTCTGGATAGCACAGACCCCGCAGACCCTCCTGCCCCAGCCCTGTGGAACCCCCTTGGGTCCAGCATGGTGACGTGGTTCTCCTGTCCTCAGAGCAGCACAGACTGGTGGGCAGTTGAACAACAGAGGGCACTGTAAACTCTAACGCTGGCTAGCAAAGGGTAGGCTACCCGTGCGGTAGCCTGTGAATTCAGCTGAAGGAAAGAGCTCTGGAGGCTGATGGAAGCCGAGTTCCTCCTGGGAGGGGTGGGACTGAGAGTGGTGAGCATAGGCAGGACATGGCTTGGTTGAATCGTGGTGTGAGGTTCTGTGGAGGCTCTGACCCTCCCCGCCCTCCACGATCAGCAAGCCCAGGTAACCAGAGGCAAGATGTAGGGTGTGTGGGCTGGGCATGGTGGTGGTAAGGTGCAACCCTGAGGGTCTGAGCAGGCGTCCACGATGAGGACTCCGGAGCTAACATCGGCTCTTCAACCACTCAGAACTACGGGGACGTCCTGTGCATGAGAAATTTCACCTACTGCATCTGCTGAGAAAACACTGGGTTCTGAGTTGAACTTTGATTATTCTTTTTTAAGCCCTCAAAGGCTTGTGCACGTTGAGAATATTCTAGAAGTATAATGGTGTACAGGGGAGAAGATGTGGGATTTCAAGTTAGAAGACTTGCATTCACACTGGGGCTCTCTCTGGCCTCACTGTCATCTTGAACTCTTTCACTTTGGGCTTCCATATACTCGGGCCTTTCCCTGTTAGACCCTCCCTCCCAAAACCCAGGAAGAGGGGACCGGGCTTTCCAATGACTTTTCTGTCTCCCCACTTTCCATATATTTATTTCTTGCTCAAAGAAAGACTCTGAGGGCTTCCCTGGTGGCGCGGTGGTTGAGTCTGCCTGCTGATGCAGGGGACACGGGTTTGCACCCCGGTCCGGGAAGATCCCACATGCCGCAGAGCGGCTGGGCCCGTGAGCCTGTGCCTGTGCTCCGCAACGGGAGAGGCCACAGCAGTGAGAGGCCCGCGTACCGCAAAAAAAAAAAGAAAGGCTCTGAGAAAGGCAAGTGTGCATTACCACGTGGTGGGCAGTGGTGATGATGGCCAGGCCCAACCTTGCACAGAGGCAAAGCTGACCTGAGTGGAGGCTGCCCAGAGCACCCTGGCGTGGCTGACATCCCACCGCTAGGACATGAGTCCTCTGGGTAAAGGCTCTGTATAGAAGAAGCGAGTATGTGTTAACATTTTAACCTTGTTAGTCCCTCCTGTCTTTTGTTAGGACATGGATGTGGAGGGCCAAGGACGGAGACGGGAACCATGGGAGCAGGGCCTGAACACACACTGTGCCAGCTTCAGTGTTTGCATGGAGACTTCACTCCTTCATCACACGCCGCCCCCGCCCCCAAACAGACACCAAAGACAAAACTGAAGACGAGAAAGGCAGCCCAGGAAAATGCGGCTTGAGAAGAGCCCTTGCCATGAAATGTCCTTTTATTAATTGATTTTTTTTTCTTACAAAAATAAACATTTTAATGAACAAGAAGTACAAAAGCTTCTGGATATACAAACTCCAGGAGCGGGGAGAGGCTGCTTTTGGCTGCTTTGCGGCTTTCACTGAAAGCAAATGAGGCAGAAAGGCCCCGGCCCCACCCCTGCCCCAGGTCCTGGCTCAAACTGCTACCTGCCCCTCAACCCCATGACCTGGCTCACACCTCGCGTGCTCCCGTGCCCCTGCTCCTGGGCTGGCCAGTCAGCGCCCCTGTCGGGCCCAGAGGCGGCCTCCCCAGGTACAGAATCACCCATCTCTCGGAGCATTCCTTCAAGTCTCCAGTCTGGAGTTTGGCTAAGGGAACACTCTGTGACTGACTGTCCCCACGCGGCCCCCACCGGGCCATGGCACAGGCAGCAGCAACGGCAGCAGGGTCTCTGGCTACATTCTTGCGCTACGAACACAGTGGTGGGGCTGCCCACAGAACTGTCCCAGTGAGGGGCAGAGCCCCCAGTGGCGAGACCGTCCTGAGCCTCGCTGGCAGCCCAGAGGGTGAGAGGGGCAGTCAGCCCTCCGTGATTCCTGCCCTGGAGCCAGCAGTCCCAGACCTAGACTGGTAAACTCACATTTTAACATGTGGCATTATTGCACGTTGTCCTGGTCACCTCGGTCTGTCGGGGATGTCAGCCTTGTCTGCAGGGGTGCCCAGGTGACATGCAGTGCTGCCAGTGCAAGTCACAGGCAAGCCCAGCTGGCAGGGATGGTCAGCTGAGCCCACAGACAGGTCAGCCAGAGGCCCTCACATATGTGGTCTTGCTGGGATCAGGGACCACGTGGCTCCATCCTGTCTTGAAAAAGACTAGTTGCCGACCTGGGGGCAGAGGTAAGAGGTAACAGGACTGGATGATTCTCTCCCTGGATGCAGGGCCACTCTCCTCATAACGCAACTGCCCTGAGGACACTTGTCTTCTCACCATCGCTGGCTTCTGATGGGGGACCGCTACCTGTCAATCTCTTCCGGGGAGTCCAGTCACCTCCCTCAGGATGTCCTTTCCCACTGGCTCACCTGTCCAAGTGGTCTGGTTGGTGACCACAAAGGCCTGGCACTGGGCATGGCTCTCACAGATGTCCACAGCCTCGGCCAGGTTGAACACTGAAAGCAGGCAGCTTCCGTGGTGGTAGGATGGCCAGCAGCGGTAGTCTTCCTGGGGGATGGTACTGCCTGGGAGGTGCTGGTACTCTGTGGGTTGGGGATGGAGCTCAGATGAGAACTCTCTGTGCCCAGGGGTAAGGGCTGGGGTCGCTTTCTTTAAAGGGCTGTGAGCCACATTTCCTAGGTGAGGGCTGAAATCCAGCCCAGTCCTCCTAGCATGGAGATGAAAGCAGCAACCACTGTGAAACTGGGATGGCCACACAGGAAAGGCAAAGCTCAGGTTTACTTTTTGGGAGACACACGTCTCCCATACATAAGGGCACACAGCTCGTTCAGGCTACACGTGACGGCGGGCACAGGCATGGGATAAGTGCACACACAGAGCCATCGGCTGACCAGGAAGGTTGCGGAGCTCAGAACATTTTAGACGTTTAAAGCCGGGCTTCCCAAACTTCAGTGTGCATGTGACGCTCCAGGGAATCTTGCTAAAATGCAGGTTCTCATTCAGAAGGTCTGGGGTGGGGCCTGGGAACTGGCATTGCCAACCAGCTTCTGGTGCTGCTGGTTGGCAGACCACACTTTGAGTGGCAAAGAGTTTAGAGCTGCCCTTTGGGCCCATTTCCTCCTGGCCTTGGGGAGAGAGGCTAGGCCAGTTCCTCGGACAGGGGGTCAGTCATGGAGTTTTTGAAGTTCAGAGGCGTGCAAATGAATGTAAAACACCAAAAATGACCATTTGGGAATCCACACCTTGAGTATTTGGGGCAGAGGCTGGAGGAAGAATGTGAAATCTCCCCATTTCACAGAAAGAGCCCCACAGAAGCCTCTGAAATCTCCTCAATCCAGAAGCTGCCTAGCCGCAGGCCTCCTGTTCCCACGAGTCTTTCCCGCTGCCTGGGGAGCCCCAGCTCTGGATCGATAATGCAGAAGCCCTGGGCCTCCGGCCACCCCGCCCTCCTGCCTCCATCTTCTACCAGGGACTAGACCAAAGTCCAGGGCTGGCTGTGATTTATAGCCCCATAAACAGCGTCCTCAGGGACAGAGCCAGCCATTGTTCACCTCGTTAAACTTTATTTACAGGGCTAAGGAGGGCTCCCCCACCCTTAAGACTGGCCAGAGCTCCTTGAATACAGAGGCTGCCCATCCCTCGCCCCCCTGCCAACCATGCTAAACCCCAGGGCCTCAGCAGGAGAGATCACAGCCCACAGGCCGTGGCTAGAATTCTCTCTCTGCCCTGGAGCTTCTTAACTGGTTTCAGTGTGGAGCCCCTTCTCCACCTCCAGCCACCCTCCCAGCCCCAGAAGGGCGAGGAAGGAAAGAGTAGCAAACATATATTGTGTTCAAGCTGTGTAACAGGAAACGAGTTAACTGCTGTCACACATTTCACCTGCCATTTAATCCCCGTAAGAATTCTGAGGCAGGTAATACTGAACCCAATTCACTGATGAGGAAAGTGAGGCTCAAGGTGTAAGTTAACTTGCTCATAGTCACGCAGTCAGTACACAGTGGGGTTTGCAGCCACCCAGAGAAGGGGTGTCAGCGCCCACCCCCCAGTTCAAGGCACAATTATAGTTGTTGTAGCTCAGTCGAAGTGAAAGGTGAACAGCGGTCTCTGCAACACTCCACGTGAGTCTCAGAGGGAGGATGAGCCACTTCCCCGATTAGGGGAATCACCCACCCTCGCACCTGTTCCCCACCTCCCCAGCCCCTGGATCCTAGCCGGGGCCACTCACCAGCTCTGCCGCCCTCCGTGGAGTTCTGCAGATACTGCCCGCTCCGGTACAGGTGCAGCACCTTCTCCAGCTGGGCCAGGGTCTCATCCACCCCCCAGGTGAGCTCTCCTGCAGAGTGCACGGTGCTGTAAGAGGGTACCTGGGCTCCTACTTCTCCCTGAGGTAGGCAGCCAGCTGCCTTTTCCCCTCCCTCTGGAGCCTGGGCCCCGATGACTGGAGGACTGGGCACTGAGTTTGCCATAGAATGCCACTTTGGGAAATGATGTTTCTGGACCATGGGCTGCCCTGGGTCATTCTTATGCCCATGCTTGCTGGGGGTGGGAGAGGGTGACGGGAGGCAGGTGGGCACTGGAGAGCTTACCTGTGGCGTTGACAATGCTGTCCAAGAGAGGCCGTAGTGAGGGTGGGGCACTATGGGGCAGGAGGTATGTGAAGAAAAACCTGGGGCAGAGAGAAATCAGGGGCTTAGTGCTTCAGCCTTTGGGGACATATCCTTCTTCTACCCCAACTTGGGACAGAACCCCAATCTGGCCAGGGAGCCTGCCCTGTCAGGCTAACCAACTGGGCCTATACCCCCAGAAGTGTGCCAAAGAGTCTTCAGACTCAGGGTCGGGGTCTGGGCACATGCTAAGGCCACAGATAACTTCATACCAAACTGAAATCTGAGGTCTGTTTTCCCCACCCGTCCCAGGGACCTTCCCACCCCTCAGCCCCGCATTATCTCCCGGCTGACCCGTGTCAGAGCAGCCCCATGGCTTGGCCCTATGAGGAGCTTCCAGAGGTGAAGGGCCAGGGGAGGAAGGGGCAGGGCCTGTCCCACCAACCCTAGGATCTGGGTCTGACACTATTTTAAGAAGCCTCCAGCTGCCACCCCCAACCCAGATTCTCCTTGGGGCTGACTATTTTTAGCCTCATGGTCAGGAGCCTGAATGTTCCCTTCTTGAAGGGGTGGAGGCCTTCCCCCGCCCCTGCTACTCCGCTGGTCACGGCTGCGTCTCCCAGCCTGGCTGGCCTCCTGGACCCCATGCTGGCTCCCTCCCTGCGAGCCCCCACCCCCACCCCGGGCTCCCGCTCCCTCGCCACCGGCCTTCCTGAGTGGAGATGGAGGTCACCTGTAGGCATTGTAGAGGTTGCGTTTCTCATTCATGGCCTCGCACCAGCCCTGGGCGGAGCAGGGCAGGGTGAAATTCCTGGCTGGGAACTCGAGTGTGCAGTCAGCGCTGTCTGTGCACGGTGTCTCCTCCACGCGGGCGTCATCCAGATCCGTCACCTTCAGTTCCCCATCCACCAGCACGAACTGTCGGGGGCGGAAGTCCAGCAGAGTGACCGAGCCCAGCGGGGAGTGGGCCAGGTGGTGGAGGAGGCGGCCCAGGCTCAGGCAGATCTGAGGGGCAAACACCAGGCTGCTCACGGCTTCTCTCCTGGGAGGGTGCCTGGGGGCTCCCCGCTTTGGTGCTCTGGACTGAGCTTGGGGGTTTGCCTTTTTCTTCAAGGCTCTGGAGCTCACTAAGGACTGAGGCCTGGGGCCTTACTGAGCAAGCCAGCGATTTTCTGTTACCCCCGGTGGGCCTGACCCTGAGGGTAACATGGAATAAGCGGGAAATGGGCAGTCTGGGCATAGTGCATATCCTCCCTGAAGCTGCAACTTCGGTGTGCTTTCTGCACAGTGTATGCAAATAGAGGGAGGGTCAAGATGACCTTAAGCTCTTTTCTAGTCCTAGGACCCTGGCCCTCCTGCAGCCAGGCTGAGAGTATGCCTGAGTGTGTGTGTCAGGGTGGCAGGAGCACAAAAACCTCAGGATCCTCTTTGCCTCGTTTCTTTTTTTAACCCTTTGGCCGGTGGCCGAGTCAGCTTTGCTCCATCCTTCCCTCCCTCTCCCTCAACTGAGGAGGAGTTGAAGCTGCTCTGGAGGGCTGGCCTTCTAAGGGAGAACCATCCCAGCAAGGAGCCCGGGGCCCTGGCCCTCTTCCCTGCTCACTCGGAAGCGATCCTCCCAGGAAGTCTGCAGCAGCTGGATCATTTCCACAGGGGCGCCCAGCTCCGTGATGGTGGTCAGGGTGTCCGGGATGTCCTCGCTGTCCTGGTAGCAGTAGCCATAGAGCTGGAAGAGGCCCAGGCGGGTCATGAGGTCACAGGATGGGGGTGGGGACAAGGAAGGGCTGGGTTTTCACATGTCCCCCACCCTCCCATCCCTAGGTCTCTGCTTCAGCTTGGGCCAGAAGAGAATAGCAACGTTGCCTGGGAAGCCTGCCCTCTGTCCCAGCAGCCAGAGTTCCTACTGATTCCATCAGCCCCTTACCTCTGGCCACTCAGGTAAATGGGCAGGTCTGGCCACCTTGTGTTAACCATGTGCCAGGCACTGTGCTAAATGTTTTACAAGCAGAACTCAATTCTTAGAATAACCTTAAAAGGGCATAGTAGGTACTATTAGTGTCTCCAATTCACATGTAAGGAAACCAACTCAGAGAGGTTAAGTTACCTCCCCAAGGCCACACAGCTAAGAATTGCAGGAGCTAGGATTCAAATTTATGTTACTCTGATTCCACAGCCTTGTTCTTTCCACGAGTACCATTTGCTAATCGCCCAGACAACAAACGGACGTTATACCTCCTCCCTGCTCTAATCCTTGTCTTTGCTTCATCATTTTCACTTTCTGGCACCTTCATTTTTCCTCTGCTCTGGTCTTTCTGGAGGAAAAGCAATCTCCCTTGGGATTGGTAACAAGTGTCGATCAGAACAAAAAGTATCCAAGGGGCATATCATTGGGTGTTCTCTGCATAGCTGGTGGGCAGGGTGGGGTGGGGTGGGGTCACTCATATCAACTGGGGGAGTAGTAAGAGTGGTTCCTGGGGAAGGTCAGTTCTTTGAGGGCAGGGTCACAAGGGCCGGCCCGCTCCATGTGATCTGGGGGAGGGGCTCCATACAGCTCAGCTGGCCAGGGGCTTCTGGGAAGCACAGCCTGACTCTGTCACTGACACCTCAACCAGCATCCACAGAGATCTCTGCTTCTCCCAGTCTCTCCCACCATGCTGCACATCAGCTAAGGATCAGCCGGTGCTCAAAACAACCAGCACCCTGTAGGGAGGAGGAACACAAAGGCTGAGTTGTCTGGGCCAGAGTGGGGAGAGGGGAGGGCTGCACGATGGGGGGTGCCGGTGGGGTGAGGCGGCGGGGGAGTCAAGCCCCTGGGCTAGATGTCCCTGCACACACCGTCACCCTTCACGCCCTTCCCAGCTCCACTCCAGGTCCTTATATGCTCCCTTCCATCCCAGGAGTGCCCTTGCAGCTCCCCGTCCCTGGAGCCAGCTACCTCAGTCCTGCTGGCACGAGGGAAGGCATGTCTCGGTGTCGCTGTCAGATC
>NW_020174013.1:5798326-5801460 GCF_003031525.2 Neophocaena asiaeorientalis asiaeorientalis | reverse complement strand
CCCTGGGCCCCCTTCTTCCCTCTCTCTCTACCCTCCCCACCCCACATCAGCCCAGGGAGACCCCAGACCCCAGTGGGGCAGAGGTAGGGGTGAGGTAAAAGGAGCAGCCCTGGAGCCTGGTTCTCATTTTCTTGCCCAGAGTCTGAGCCTTTGTGGGAAACTTCTGAAGGTTATTAAACACCCGGAGGTCGTTAAATGCGCTGTTAACGAGGTATTAATCAACACCCCTCAGGAAAAAATAAAAAGACACCATTAACTACGCCCCCCCCCCACCCCAGGAAGCCTGAGGCTGAGCATTTCAGTCGAATCTTTTGTTCCTTTGGGAGAAGAAATATACTCTAGCAGGGCCAGAATCAGGGCCCAAGTAGGCAGTGATGCAGGGGAGGGAAGACCCTTGTGCCCTTTGACCCTGGGCTATAGAGGCATCTATCACGTGAGGGAGTGGTGTGTGTGTGTGTGTGTGAGAGAGAGAGAGAGAGAGAGAGAGGGGGGTTGGGGAGGGGTCCCAAAGATGGATGGAGAGATCTCGCCCAGGCAGTCCCCGGACTGAGCAGGCTCTGAGAAGGGCCCAGTGGGACATGCTATCCTGGCCCTTTTCTATTAGAACCAGCACCAACTTCGGGGCTGCCAGAGAGGCGGAGGGGGCCTCGGGGAGCGGGAAACACTCTCTGGCTCCTCCCCGGTTCAGCAAACAGTCAAACAGTTTTGAAATTTTAAACGATTAAGACGTATTAAAACAACATTATTTCTAGTTCCCTGCACACCAGAAATGGAGCCTCGTGAGCAGGAAGTCCCCCAGGCAGGCTTACCTGGAGCAGAGGTGGCATTGCTGAAGAAGCCAGAGGGATACTGGCCTGGGGGTTGGGGGACGAATGTAGGAGACCCAATACCAAGGCAGTCCCGAAATTCACACTAAGGTACCTCTACCTCCCTGTAATGGTAGCTTTTCACCTCTCCCCTGACAGAAAGGACCTGGCACCCTCTCCATCTTGTAAGACTTCTGTCCTAGGGCAACTAACCCCAGTCTCTGACCCTGTAAGAGTAACACAGACAACCCAGTCTCGGTCTAGAGAGAGAATGAGTGAAAACTATTCAGTTGTAATTTTTTTTTCCTTTGGCACCTTCAGCATTGGGCTGGGGGCCTGACATATGCGTGAGGGTGGTTAGCTGGATGTTTGTCTTGAAGTTTGGGTGGGGTAAGAGAGGGCGGGAGAAGTTCCTTAAGAGACAGGAAAGCGCATCAAACCTCAAATCCCTCGTAAGGGAGGGGGGTGGGGTCTTGAGTCAATTAACTAACACTTAATATCCTGCTAACACACTCAAGACCTTCTCCACTGCCTCAGAATCTGGCCTACACCCCAGGTTTCCAAAAGGTTCCCAGGAGCTCCTGGGAAGCAAAGAGAACAAGATCCTCCCAGTTAGAAGGGCCACGTGACCAACTGCTCACTCCCTGTAGCTCCAGTGTCAGCCGTGCAACAGTTGGCTGACACTGGAGCATAACCACCCATAACTGTTGGCTCTGCCTGACCTTCTGCAACCAGTTCAGGGCCCAGGACCCAGTCAACGTGTGTCTGACCAGGGCTGGAGTAGCCCAGGGAGACTGGGAGCCAGCAGTGGTATAAACAGCTCTCCGGCTTCTCTCTCCTATTCTGCCAGGCCCACCCAGATCTGGTGTCCATCTCACTCCTGAGGAAAGGAGGGAGGGATTCCTGGGTTTCTGACCAGTTCTGCTGGGTGCAGAAAGGTTAATTTGAGTGGGCTAGGAGGTGGAGGTGCGGGCAACATTCCTCAGCTGGGGAGTCTGAACAAACCCTATGCTCACCGGGCCAAAAGCAGCCAGGGATTCCCCTCTCAGTCCGCTCAGACATGTGCTAAGGGAACGGTTCGTCTAATCCTAGGGCTGACTCAAGGACCGTGGAGAGCTGGGGGAGAGGAGGAAGTGGGTGTGTTAGGGCAGTGCTGGGACTATGAGAGGCCCACTCTCTTAGTCTAGCCTGGAGGGAACAAGGTTGGGTCTCATCTTTTCCCTCTGTCCCCCAGTGAACGGGAGAGACAGAGTCCCATTTAGTAAGAACCTGGGCATCTGGTCTTCTCAATCTTTCAGCCTCTTGGCCACATTTGCTCAGATGATGTGACATGCAGACCCTCAGGTCCTCAGCCTGTCCCCCGAGCATTGAGCTAGGACCCTGAGGCTTCCTCAATACTTCCAAAGCCTACTTTGAGGCCAGGGTCTCTTCTGGGAAGGGCTATGCATTTTCTGGCCTACTATCCAATCCCCTCCAGTCCTTTCAGCAGCTTCTGGGTGGGGTACAGGATATTCTCTGGGAATCAAGCCTGGCCTTTTTCTAGCTCTTCCCAACCCCATTGCAGTTCCACCCCAACTTCAAAGCCAGACAAGTCACTGTCTGGAAGTTGAGAGAAGTGGGGTTCAGATTCCATCAAGAAAGGGGACCCTATCACTGCACTTGGGACCCTGACTCAGGGATGACCTCTGTTCATTGTTTTGGCTGGGGTCCCTTCCCCGGTGCTCAACACCCCAGCTCCAGCCAGAAGCAGGGTCCTAAGCCCGAATGGACCCCCACCCCTACCCCGAGTTTGGGGACCCTCTGTCCTGTCTTCAAGAGATACGGTTTGGAAGCTGAGAAACCCGGGAGTCTCTCCGTAACGGGACGCCCACCAAGCAGGGTGGTGTAATGGGAAGCTGCCATGGCCCGGGTTCTGCCCCTAGCTTAACCTGGGCAGTCATCAGGGCTCCGCTTCTTTATCTGTTAAGGCCAAGGCTTCTCTTCCAGCCCGAGTGGTCGGGCACTGGCACGTCCAGCCAGCACCCTTATCCCTGCACCCGCCCCCTCGTACCTGCAGCACGTTGGGGTGCCGCAGCCGCTCCAGCAGCACCATCTCCTTGAGCAGCTTGTGGGCCGCCAGCCGATAGCAGCCCCTCCGCGCCCCGAACTCGCGCACACAGCTGCCCAGATCGTGGCCGCTGAAGTCCACCGCCTTGAGCGCCACCGCGACACCGCCGGGCAGGCGGACCCGGTACACGGCCTTGGTGTAGCCGGAGCCCACGTACTGTGCGCCGGACACGTTGCGGAGCGCGGCGCAGCCCAGGCGCGGGCCCGGGCCGGAGGATCCCG
>NW_020174013.1:5786587-5798305 GCF_003031525.2 Neophocaena asiaeorientalis asiaeorientalis | reverse complement strand
CTGCGGGTGGCGGCTCCTGGCTCAGTCCCGGATTCGGGGGCGGGGGATGGGGAGGCGGCGCTGAGGGAGGGGCTGGCACCTGCGAGCGCGGGTGGGACGGGAACTCTGGGATCAGAAGAAAAATCTTGAGGTTTTCGGAGATGCCCTCTTCAACCTCCTCTACCAAGTTTTCTGATTTTCTTTGTCCCCGAAGCCCCGGGTGGAACCGCTGCCCCGGGATCCCCGCAGTCAGACGCGGTTAGCAGCGGATCACGAACCATATTCGTGCTAGTAATTTACAAAGAGTGCCTTTGTACCCACGGACGTGCGTGGTCCAGATTGTCTCTGGAGTGTGTGCATTAGTGTATCTGAAGGGGCTACTGTGTCCGAGGAAGGGAGTGTATACCGCGTGTGTAAGTAGGTGCTGACTCCACCAGAACTTCTGGCCCCTCCTCCTCCCTCCCTGATTGCATCATTAGTGCTAATTGAGGAGCTTTCACACGCCAGTGCATTAGTTGTTTGGAGTGAGCTCCCCCCTCCTGGGAGAGATAAGCCGCTGCCCCTCCCCCTCCCAGCCCTCCACTTCCCCACCGCCCAGGAACTGTCCACCTAGATCCTCCCACCTTCCTGGGCACCTTCCTGCCTCCTGGTCCTCTACAGGTTAATCTCTTTCCGCCCCGCAGTGTCAGAGATCGGCTCGAGAGGAGTCAGGGAGGAGGTGGAGGGCTTAGAAAATCTTTCCTCCAGGAGGCTGAAGAGGTTCTGGCTTTGCGACAGAAAGCACAGCCTCTGTGATGAGAGAGGGGACATGAATCTCTGGCCGGTTCTTTTGGACCTGGAAGGGCAGAGGACAGCACTGAATTCTTGATCTCCAGCCTGTGATCCCACTGATGAAGGGACAACCAATCCTGACTCCTGGGGTCCCCTAAGACTCGGAGAGCTGGGGCCTAGTCTAACTTAGAAAACATGAGAGGGCTGAGAGAAGCCACGATTCTCCTGAGGACCTTGGGTTTGGTGGAGTTTGGTCTGGTCCTGTTTAGCTGCTCTGCCCTGCCCTGGCCCTTGGCTGCTGGGTGTAGGGGGAAGGCTCTGAGCAGATGCCCTCCCCAGCCCTCACACCAGATGTCTTTGGTCTAATTAACTGTGCTGGGAAAACCAACCTGGGTTTGTAAACAGAGCTACTGGCTAAAGTCAACAGGGAGCAGCAGCAAACAGCAAACATTCCCCTCACACAGCTACAGTCCAATCCAGCCGCCTGGGCAAGAGGGGCGCCTGGCTGATCATGGGGCCCCCCTGGCCGACAGCTGAGTCAGGGAAAGCCTCTCTACCTCTGTGACCCTAATATGGCCATTTCCTTACCAGTTCCAGGGCTCCTTTGCTGGGGAGGAATGGGGATTCTGGGAAGACAGAGTTGCCATTTCAAGATAGGCTCTGCCCCCCTTCCAGAGATCTCCTGGTATCTATTAGCCAAACCTCCTGATCCCCAAGGAAGCCATTGTGGGGGGAATATTCCTTAACGAGCTTTCTCTGGGGCCTGCTCTGCTCTAGGGTCTTGGAGGAGCCTCCTAGGTAGGACTTGGCATTGAGAATCTATAACTCGGAGTTGGTGAATATAACATGAACATTGTTGAGTTCGTTACACATCGTGTAGGTATTATAATAACATGTTCTGAAATTAGATAATTGTTCCTGTAATATCTTTGCCAAGCTTCAGTGTTTCTGTTATGGTTTGAAAGTTCAATGCACACAGGGCCTGAGAAACAGGCCTGAGTGTACATACATACAATGCACACAGGGCCTGAGAAACAGGCCTGAGTGTACATACATACAATGCACACACATGAGCCCACGGAACAGTGGCCTCACACACAGGAACAAAGGCATTTCAGCACTCGTTCTCACACTCACTCTGTCTCCCTTGCCAGCTCTCAGACATACAGACATATACAATCTTTGATGGAAATAGGTTTTTGGACTCTGAAAAAAAGGGATTGAACAGATTAGAGTTTCTGAATTGGCAGTTTCTTGAGTTCTTAACCAAATTGTGCTTGTTTGCTTTTCCTTCTTCTTCTTTTTTTTTTTTTTTTTTGCCACCCAAGGAGTGGAATCATCATTTCAAAGAACTGAAAAAGACACAGAACTCTGGCTGAGGATCCAGATCTACCGTCTGCCCATCCGCTCTGTCTCGAAGACCTGGCAAGGCCAGTAGCCTCTTTATTGTCTGCCTTTTCCCTCCAGCCCAGGTCTCAAAGACCTCTTTTGGAGTATCATTCTGCTCAGCAACCTGGAGGATAAATTGAACTGGGCCTTCAGGCCTTTGTGAGCTGGCCCCAGCCCTCCACCTGGCCCAGTTACCCCCTTTTCATTTCCCTGCACAGAACCAGACTCCCTCAGCCTGCCGCCTGCACTAGCTCCTGACTTGCAGCCATCATTAGTGTTTTCCCCTGTGGCCCTCCCGGTTCCCTTTCCTGAAATGCCGCCTTGTAGCCTTTCTGTGTCATCTTTGCTAGCTGGTTTTTCGGGCTCTCCCAGAAAATAGTGCATTACAGATATTGCTTCTCCAACCGGGATACACGGGTCCGTGGGACCTTGAAGGTCTATTCTTAGAGTTTTTGTGGATTTATTTTCTTTAAAAGGAAATGTACGAAATACATTTCTCAGGTCTTGGAAACCTTGATGTAGAGCAAAGAGCTTTGGGATTTGGAGTCAAAGACACCTGGGTTCAAATTTCATTATTTGAGTTACTTTGGGTGAGTTAGTTAACTTCTCTGGGTATTTGTTTTCTTATGCAGAAAATGGGAGATGACAGTAGTGCCTACGCCGTAAGGCTGTTGAGTGAATGAAATGCAAAGACATAAAAAGTGCTTGGCACAAGCTAAGCCCTCAATATGGGTAATCTGTAGCTAGTATTAATGATGATATTAAACAAATAAACATCTGTGACAACATGTTAGACAGCTAACCATAACTCTGCCTAGAGGCAGAAATGACTTTAACTACTCTCCTTCCTGGTTTCCACTGGTGAAATCTCTCAGCCTCCTGGGCTCTCTCTGTGTCTGGAATTTTCACTTTTTCCCGAATCACTAAACCAGTGGTGGATCAGAAGAGGCCTCGTTGCCTCCCCCAGCCCGTGGTGAGCTGCACAGGGGAGACTATGAATCAAGGCCTGATTCTTGGTGCCGCGGTGACCAAGCACAGGGAAGGCCTTGGTCTGTCCTCCCTGGGGCAAGGAGCTGGGGGAGGGGATGGGCTCTGAAAAGGAAGGGGGGAGGGAAAGGGGTGGAGCCGGCAGCCTGCGCCCCCACCCCCCCTTCCCTCAGGTAGGAAGTGAAGCTGACGTTTCCAAAATATAAAAAACAGATGATGAGGGTCAGGTTTCCTACACACTGGAGAGCGGGAGCCCCAAGGCAGAGTCCCCAAGAAATGATCAGAGACAGAGATGGGGGGCAGAGAGAGAAAGAGAGAGGAGAGGAGAGAAGATAGACAAAGATGCAGAAACATGGAGAGAGAGAAAAACGCCCCTGAATCCTGAGGGTAGTCAGACAAAGACAGAGACAGAAAGCCGTGGCTCAGGAAAGATCTTTCCACCCGTTTCTGGAAAAGAGCTTAGTTCCTCTCTGTGGGTCTCAAGTTGGGAACGTGAGCCATTTTGGCTCCATGACCCTGGCTGAGGGTGAGGCTCTCCAGGACCCCAGAAACAAAAAGGCCCTCTGGGCTCAGAGCTCTCCCTGCCCGGGCTGGTCTCTGTCTGTCTGGGCCTCCAGATCTGTGGTCCAGAGTCTCCCTCCCGGAGCCAGCCTCGCTCTTCCCCCCTCCTCCCTCCTGCTTAGCTTCACCTACCAGCCCAGAGAGATGCTCTGTGACAGCTTCTCTTTCTCTCCCTTTCCTGGATGTCTGGGATGTGTGTCCTCTTCCTTCACTGGTTCCTTTGACTGGAGGAGCTGGGGGCATGGGGCTGAGGACAGAGAAGGCTGAGAGGTACCTGTTTAGAGCCATTACCTAGGGGAAGGAGGGAGGTGGCTGCCTTGGCGTTGGACCCAGGCCAGGGGAGGGCTAAACCCTAGGGTCTCTGTTCCCTGGGCAGATGGAGAAGCAGGTAGAGGGATGAAGAGTTGGCCACTGGATCAATGGGTGATGGGTGGACTCTGGTGGCAGGGGGTGGTAGAGAGGAGGCCTTTGCCTTTGTCCAGAGGCCTTTGCAGGGGAGAGGGATAGGAATGGGAGCATAGGGGCCAGGTGATCCGATCTAACAATTCACACCTTCTCTGACCAAGCCAAATGTGCCCTGAGTCAATGGGGCAACTTTTCTCCCAGGCCATAGTCAAATAGAAAGAATCAGTTCTTTTCGAGCAGCCTCAGGGCTGTGGTTTGGAAAGGAGAGCAAAAAGAAGAAGAAAGAGGGGCTGTTGAGTTTGTGCATCTGGTCTTGGACCTCCAGAAGGCTGACAATTCTCTCCCTCTTCCCCAGCTGCCCCGGGAGGCTGGCCTGGACCCAGGCCCAGAAAGAAGACTGTTCCTTACAGTTAAAGAGGCCTTGGTCCTGCCTCTGCCCTGAGGAGTTTACCGTGTAATTGGGAAGATTTGCTGTCAGCTGTTAGGGACAGAGGGAACTGTGCAGGGTCTGGGGCAGGTAAGAGCTGGCCCCTACCTGGAGCCCTGATGGAGAGTTATCATGTACTGAACACCTGCTGTGCGCCAGGAACCGTCTAACCTCTTGACACGTACTGTGAGGTCAGTATTACTACACCCATTTTATAGATGGGGGAATTGAGGTTCATGAGATTAGGGAATCTGTCGAATGTCACACAAATCTTAAGTGGCAGAGCAGACTGCCGTGAAATCAGGAAGCAGCAACTCAGACCCCGCTTCGGGTCTTCTCTCAGCTCTTTGTTGGTTGGGGAAGAAAAGAAAAGTTCCTGTCAAAAGGAGCAGGAGAGGCAAATAAGTGCCACCAGTGGGAACCAAGATGGAAGCGCATTACGGTGATTTTTGCCTCCAAGCAGCAAAGTTTGGTCATAAAGCTTTGCTATTTTATTGTTCTTATTTATTCTAATGATAGAGTATACTCATTAAATGCCTTTCATCATCATTTAACCCACTTAATACCTCTCAGAGATAAATACTATTATTATCTCCAATTTTCAAGATGAGAAAATTGATGTATAGAGCAGTTAGATAACTTGCAGCAGAGCTGGGATTTGGACACAGATGCTGATGGCAGAGCTGTACTCTTGCATCTTCCGTCCTGTGTCCGTTGTTTAGTTCATGATCTGGGCTGGGCTAATTTCAGCTATAAAAATCCCAAGGTCAGTCTTTCGAAGCTCAGTGCTGCAAACTTGCTTCAAAGATGGGTGTCTGATGATGTCTGAGCCTTTAAAGGACAGAGGCAAGTCCTGATGGGCTCACAGGGCAGTGGGAAGAGAAGGAGGGAGACACAGAAAGAGGTACACACACCCCCCTCCCAGGGAGAGCCAGACTCAGGAGCTGAGACTAAACTCCTATGAAGTGTTTTTCAGGGACCCCAGCAGACTCTGTAAATCATTCTCCCCTTCCCCTTCCCTGCAGAGGAGATGGTTTACAAAGGGTTAACGAGACTCTGGGTGTCTGCGTGGAAGTAAAATAATTAGTTGAAAAATTCCAAAAAGCACCAAAAGGAAGTAAAAATTACACAAAATCCCTCCATTAAAAGAGATTATATATCATAAGATACGAAAGCCACCTTGCCTGCCCCTCCAACCCCACCTGCAGAGGTAACCACTGTGAAGGATGCTGCGTGCAAAGACGCCCTAAGATGCCACACGCGCTCATCATCTCCCTCCCCCCACAGGCTTCCCTCGGTGACTGTTTCATTTCTGCACCGGCAGGCTCCAAGACACCTCAGTCTCTTTGAGGCTTCCAAACCCAAATTTAAATCCTGTGCTTAAAAAAAAAGTCTCTTGGATTTGCCCCTTTATTTCCTCACAGCCTTCCTCCCCAGTCTAGGCTCTTCCTCACACATCTGGTCTGTTGACTGTGTCCCCTTGATGTTCTCCTCCCATCTCAAAGCCTGTACGGGCACCAGGTACATCTGCCAAAAACACTGCTTCCAACACATCATTTTTCTGTTCTAAAATTGTTGATGACTCCCCATGATTTGGAGGATAATTTAGCTTGGCATTTAGAGTCAGTCGCAACCTGCCTCTCCTATTCTTGTTTCCACGAGTACTTCCTGATGCTGTGTTGCAGCCTGACTGGTTGCTTCACCCATCTTAGAGCATTCTCTGCTTCTCCTGCCTGACGACATCCTTTCCCCACCTATCCAAAGCTAGCCCATCCTTCAAGGCCCACCCCAAGACTTTCTTTTTCCAGAAAGCTTTCCCTGGCTGCTTTAGTTCACGTCCATTGCTCATTCCCCAAATGTCTGACCACAAGGAGTACATCATGGCTCAGAGTCCCCTTGCTGGAAGAGACCTTGGGTGTGATCATCAAATAGTAGTTCTCAGCCTGGACGCCAAAGGTCTTCAGGAGTCTGTAAACGTATTGGGGAAGGGGGAGCTATTGTCAATATTCCAGAAAACCTATAGGAAATATTTCATGGTAAGTTTGCCCAGTCAAGGGAAACATTGACTTTCTTTGCTCGTGGCCAGGATTATGTCATGCCTTGGGTCTCTTGTGCTGATGAGTGACACTGTTTTTTTATTAATAAAAATGGGGAGGGGGGAAATTATGTTATGGAAATGTACTCTGGTAGGCAGACTCTTTAAAAAATCTGGGGTTTGTGGGGTAGCAGGATGGATAAAAGGAATCCTTGATGGTGAAAAAGTTGGAGTCACTGATCCTGACCATCTCCTGACTAAAGTAGGACTCTTCCCTGACATTGGGATAGCCCAGTCACCCCTAACCCCCAGCCCCGTGATGGACAAGCTCACTTTCTTATAGGTAGCCAAGACATTTGATCGTAGTAAATCTAAACTGTCTTCCTCAGGACAGCTCTTCAAATATCTGAAGATAACTTAAAACTGTCATTGGCTTCTAGTTTCCTATATTTGGCCAAAGACAAACCTTCTTTCATGTTTTCTGAGGCCCCACATGCTATAGCCTTGCCCACCTCTCCCACTTCGCCTGCACTGTGCCCTTCCTGCCTGTCTCTGCTGAGGCCCGTTTACCCTCCCCTGCTCCTCATTTGCACCTTGCTCTCTATCCCCATTTACGGTGCCCTCTGCTCAGAACACTCTTTATCTCCCCTCTTTGCCGAGTTACTCCACTCATCCTTAGAGCTCAGGTCTTAAGACACCTGCTCAAAGAAGCTTTCCCTGACCACCCCCAGTATGGATTCTTGTTCCCCGTGTACCTGTCTACTGCAACACTCATCGCAGTTGTCATTTCTCTCACTTGTGTCAGTCGATTGAAATCGGTCTACTCTGGACTGTATACTCCGTGAAAGCAGGGCCTTGTTATATTGCTTCTTCGGGCATATCCCCATCACCTAGCATGGTGCCGTGGTCTATAGGCAATTAGTTAAATGTTGATTAATATTGTTATTTTTTTGTTGCACATGGCTGTTAGAAACAGTAAATGTATGCAAAAGCATTTTGTAAGCTCCAAAGCAGGGCCTATAATAATTTTAGGACTGATTACTTTTTTTTTTTTTTTTTTTTTTTTTTTGCGGTATGCGGGCCTCTCACTGTCGTGGCCTCTCCCGTTGCGGAGCACAGGCTCCGGATGCGCAGGCTCAGCGGCCATGGCTCACGGGCCCAGCCACTCCGCGGCATGTGGAATCCTCCCAGACCGGGGCACAAACCCGTGTCCCCTGCATCGGCAGGCGGACTCTCAACCACTGCGCCACCAGGGAAGCCCAAGGACTGATTACTATTACTGTTTCTTCAACTACACTTTAGTCTCCTAGATGGACCTAGAAGTGTAATCCCCATGCCTTCCTTCCCTGAGCCTCCTTTAGCTTGATAACGAATGACCTAGCATATAAACTGAGCCTTTTTTCCCCCCCTCTTCTTTCTCTTTTAATTAGCTGTTGAATTAAAAAGTAATCTGACTAAATGAAGCGCCCTCTAAATGTTCAATCTCCCCCTTCCTCTCATTCCTTTCCCCCCTTTCAATTCTACGTTTATTGGTCGCCTACTCTGTGTTAGACATCAAGCAAATAACCAGGGACACAAACATGAATGATGAGTCTCTGTCCTGAGGTATTTCTTGAAATCTCCTTTGTGTAAGAGGGTCTCCTGGCCCTCTCCCAGATCATGCTCGCCTGATTACTTAGTTGTTTGATAATGCTGCTCCCAAAATGTGGCCCTAGGACCTTTGCACTTGCTGTTCCCTCTGCCTGGAAAGCTCTTCCCTCCTGTGGCTCCTTCTCTGTATATTCAAGTCTTGGCTCAAATGTCATCTCATCAGACAGGCCTCCTCTGCCCACTCTCTACCACATTACTCTGTTCTGTCTGCAGAGTATTTGTCATCTGAAATTATCTTGATATGTCTGTTATATTTTTACTTTTTTGTTGCCTGTCTCTCCCCTCATTAGACTGTAAGCACCATGAGATCAGGGTCTGTGTTTTGTGCACTGCTGTTTGCTCGAGTTGCCAAGTAGTGGCAGCATCTAGCAGGTACTCAGTACTAAATAATTGTGGGTTGATTGAATTTGACATTCCAGCGAGCTTCCAGAGGGCTCAAGCTGAGCCCTTCCCCTCCTGTGGTTTGGACACCATATCTCTTGTAATGTGCTTGTCCTCTGATTTTTTTTTTCAGGGGTATTT
This sequence comes from Neophocaena asiaeorientalis asiaeorientalis, assembly GCF_003031525.2. Lineage (NCBI taxonomy): Eukaryota > Metazoa > Chordata > Mammalia > Artiodactyla > Phocoenidae > Neophocaena > Neophocaena asiaeorientalis. Next base: position 5,789,579 of record NW_020174013.1, on the reverse strand, counting down.
GCCTCTTGCCAGAGGCTAAGTAACAAATGTCTCCTCCTCAGCAGAAAGAAATCCTCTCCTTCTGTCTTAAACAAACCCAGTCTCCTTATCGTGAGCCTGGCTTCCTGCTTCCGGAAACTGTGACCCGAACTGCTTCCCAGGAATTTACCTGCCTTGTGTCTCTCCCTCAGGGCTCTACATTGTGACTTTTAAGGTGACAATCAGCTAATCCAATAACAGAATCCTGCTAATGTGCTAACGGGACAGGGTGAGAAAAAGGCTCCCAGCTCCCTTCCTTCTGACTCAGGTTACATCTGTGCATTTAACAGGGCCCTTCTGGAGACAATTAAATAAATGCTTTATTGAAACAATAAAATTAATAGGGGTCTCATGGAACTCAATGAAAGGTTTTTAAAAATTAACTTCATTGTTTTTTAAACTTCAGATTAAACTTTGCTAGGCAAGGGGGTGGGGCAGGGCCAGATTTTCATTAAAGCTGGTCCCTGACCACAGGGCCTCCTGTGTGTGGGGACAGTGAAGACCCCAAGCCTAAGCGTTCTCTACGGAAGGGCCACTGCTGCCATTCTGAGGGCCTGGCTCCAAAGGGCTACCCCAGTAAGAGGCAAGGTTATTCTAAACCACAGGTCTGGCTCTGGTCCTGGGACTCTGTGACCTCATGGATTGACTAACCCCCTGCTTCATGAGATTTGGGTGCCTTAGGTCAGTTGTCCTGTCAAAGGAAGTGTCATGACAATATTTGTCATGTTGAACGAATGAAACAATGAAACCGGGGCTACTCATTCTGCCAGGAAGTGGGGGGGACGTTGGTCCGGTTCTGCATTTGTCTGGGTCCAGGCCCACCCACCTCATGATGTTGCCTCACAGCCCTTTCCCTGGCTGTGTAACCCATGGTCCCCCATTCCTCCCTAGGGACCATTTTCAGCCTCAAGAAAGGCCTAGGAAGTCAGAGTTTGTCAAATCAGAACCTGAGGCCAGAGATTTTGGAAAATCTGTGGAAGGTTCTGCTGGTGGGGGGGGAGTCCTGGGGAGCAGGTGTGATGTGGGACCTGGGGACTTTCCCATGAGGGATTTGCCCAGGCTGGAGGGCACTGGGACCCTGGATGGCATAATTCTTGTGGAAGATGAGGTTCTCTGTCCAGATGGATGGAGCTGGCATAAGACCGTCTTCAGGATTCCTCATTATTCCTATCAAGGTAGCACGTTGATTCAAACCATCTGTGGGCTTGTGAGGTCTGATTAGACTTGGCGTTTCCAACTCTGGGCTCCCGACTTACGCCCTATGTGAGTGTGACTAGCAGGCTGGAGGTGCGGTTGAAGTCCGGCGTGGACCCTCTCTCTGACCCTCAGCGTCCTTGCCCCCCGTGACGCAGGGCACATGCAGCTCCAGTCCCCTCCCTTCCCCTGGGCTGCCAACAGGCATTGGGAGGCGTTCTGAGCTAAAAGGCAGAAGGCTTCAGCACCCAGCTCTGCCCTTAACTAGGTGGGTAACTTAGAGTAAGTTATTCAGCCTTTCTGGGACTCAGTTTTTTCATCTGCAAGATGGGGATAATGATACCTGCTGTGGTTCTTTTGAGGGTCAGATGAGGCACAGGTGTGAATCACTTTGAAGTGCATGAAAAAAAGATTGTACAAATGTTGTTGTTTTCATTAATGGCGTTCCCTGTCACAGGGAACAAAGTTTTCCTGCCCTGGAGTTGCTATCCTCTGAGTACTGAGTTCAGGGCATCTTTGGCATCTGGAAGGGAGAATAAAGCTTTTGGGGGCCTTGCTTATTTAGTTCTCTGGTCCCTCACTTCCCCTAGAGGGCTTCTACCCTTTTTCCCCCTCCAGTACTACCTAGTCTCCCAGACCAGAGGTTTTGGAAGTATCTTTAACTCTTCCCACCCTTTTATCCCCTGATATCTATTCTGTCAGCACATCTTATTTCTTCCTTTGAAATCCATCCCCGACTCACCTTTTCTTTCCTGGTCCCACTGACATCACCTTAGTCTAAGCCATCATTTCCTGGGTTTCCCCAGGAGCTCCTCAATGGGTCTCCCCGCCCTTCCTCTGTCTCCCCTCCGTGCCTTGCTGCACAGGGCTATCAGCTTCATCTCCCCAAGGGCCACCATTTATCAGGTCACTCCCCTGCTCAAGAAGAGCCAATAGCTCCCCAGTTATCTCATCAAGGCCATTGTCCTCTATGTGCTCTCAAAGTCTTCCACTCCTCTGCTACACCTGCACTATGCAACTTGATTTCTTGCAGTTCCTCTGCACTGCACCCTCCTCTACAACCAGACCCATTTGCTTACAGTCCCCCAAAGACGAGGTGCCCATTCCTACCTCTCTGCCTTTGCACGGACCATTTACCCTGCCTGGAGTGGGAATACCCTCTCCTAGACTCTCTGTCAATTCTCTCCAGTCTGCAGCATCCAGCCCAAGTCTCCCTGGTTCCCACCCGCCCCGTGCCCCTGAATTTTCTTAGGAGGTTATCTTATGGGACTATCTCCCTGCTCTATGTATCCTAAATTCTTCTTGCTTATATTGGCAGTACTGATTTAGTGTCAATTATCTTTCATTTCTTGTCCCCCTGCCCTGCCTCCCTTACCTTGATTATAAACTCTCTGAGGGCTGAGACCCTGTCCTCTATCTTTCCTATAACATCTAATCAAAGTCTGGATGTCCTGTAAAATCGTGGTTGATTGAATGGACAAAGAGATCTGGTGTGATGCGTGGAGACAGTGTGGAGATTCTCTATTTTAAACAGAGATTTGGTGTTCCCTTCCCTCCTCCCCTATCCCACTGCTGCTCTTCAGAATCCAACCCCCCACCCCACAATCTTCATCCATCAGTAATAAAGCAGGAACAATAGGGGGTTTCTTTCTAATTAAAGGGAGCAGTTAGTGTTTCCACTTCAAAGCCCCAAGAGAGAAGACTTTTGTTCACAGGGCCTGGGAGCTCTGGGAGCCCCGGCTGGGTGGGGAAGTGGAGCTTCAGGCCCAGCAAAGCATTA
>NW_020174013.1:5771207-5786524 GCF_003031525.2 Neophocaena asiaeorientalis asiaeorientalis | reverse complement strand
CCTTTCCCCCACCCCCCACCCCCGTTTGCAGGCAGAGAAGCTCAAATTTAAAACAACAACGTAATTTGGTAACTCGGGTTCTGATAAAACAGTTGGGGGAATTTCTTCTCTCCTAGCGTCTGAAGCCAATGTTATTACAGGTGTGTGCTTGTCTCTCCCAGCTTCCCCAGCCCCTGTCGCCCCGCCACACACACAGAGCACACACACGTGCCACACCACACGCTCACACGTATGTGGGACTCACAGCATGGCGCTCGCCGCCGAGTGGCTGCATTCTCTTACCCCAGTTCCCAGGGCACTCTGGCCTGGACGATCCCACACTCCCAGTTACTCTCACACGTGTCATCCACCTCTAAGTGCTCAGGAGCAAGGTGCTGTGGCTTGAGACTGTCCCGTTCTCTACTCAGCTGCAAGTCGGCTTGCTAGAGAGGTGTTCCCTTCCTCAGACATCCACCGGCCACAGACTGATGCCGTACGCTGGGCCCACACTGATTCCCACCCTGATTATAAGCTGGCTCCTACCTCTGACCACAGATTGAGACCCCAAAGTGGCCACAGACTGAGCATGGATATGGTCATAGACTGAAGCTCCAAAGTGCCCACAGAGTGTGTCCTAACAGTAGACCCAATAAGGAGCATAGTGGGTCTTTGGTCTAACAAATCATCTCACAAATTTGATCCATTGATAAGGGAGGTGGGAAGAGAGCTCTTGGTCTAGTTCCACTGCTGAAACTCTGTAAAGCCCACATTATCCATCCCTCCATCCCTCCATCCCTCCATCCTACACTGAGCACCTATTCTTCTCCATATAGTGCTGAACAAGGCTAAATACAGACCCTGTGCTCAAACATCTCAGCGTTAGATAAATATCATGGGTCTGGGCATTTTACAATCCTGTGTTCAAGTTCCTCCTCCTTGATTTACTAGCTGGATCACTTTGGACAAGTCACTTAACCTTTCTAAGTCTCAACTTCCTCACGGGCAAATGGGGGATAATAATAATAACGACCTCTAGGGACGTTAAAAGGATTAGATGACGTGATCTATCAGGTGCAAACACAGTGCGTGGCGCATAGAACATGCTCGCTAAATAATAATGATCATTCGTTTAGGTGTTATTCATTCTAGTGGGGATGTAGACAAACATGCCTAAAATTACAAAACAGCATAAGATCTGTCCTGGTTCCATGTACCAGTGAAGGAGGAACCCAGAGGAGACTCTGGGTCTGCTGGGGATGTCGGGGGGGGGGTGCTTTTGTGGGAGTGGGGCTTGGGAGTGGGGTGGAGGCAGCCCTCAGATAGAGGCTTGTGGAAGTACGATTTTGCTTGACTGACCAGGCCTGTTGGGTCCAAGTGGAGGAAAAGACGTGCAGATTCCACTGGGGTCAAGAATGGCATCCCCTGCAGACTATGGGCAGAAAGTTTTAAAGGTCACGGGGAGGTACTATTCTTATGACATGCCACTAACTGGTGAAGGCAACAACCCTCTACGCATCCAGGACCGTCTCAAAGGGCACCTGATGATGGTGAAGGATGGTGATATTGACACAATGTTGTGATTGTGGTAAAGCAATGACACGGTTAAGAAAAGGATGGCTGAGGTCTTCCAGCTGCACACCTCCCCTCTGCTCTGACCTGGCCTTCTGTCTCCTTTTCTTTCCGCTTCCACTCCCTTCCCACTTCCTTCACCCTCTTTTGTCTCTGTGCGGCACAGAGAGACACCTTTGTCCTCATCACTTGCCTTCCTCATTCCCCCAAAGGCCCCTGGGTCCCAGCTCCAGTTTGGCTTGACCGAGGCGGGCTGTTTCCGCACACGTGATGACGCCAGTATGGGGCATGGCCGCCCTGCTGCGGCCTTGCTTACTCCCCTGATTATTTCTCCTTAATTGAGCGTAAAGAATGTGAGGAATGCGGAGTAGACCGCATGAGGAGGGCTGCTGCGGCCCCCGCGGGGATCCGGGGATTCGGGGCTCTGGATGGGAGAACTGCAGATGGCCACTGAGCCCCACGGAGTGTGTGTCATCCCTGGCGCTCCCACTCCCTCCCCACCGTGATGGGCCCAGTTCTCCAACCTTTGATCCATCCCTTCACTGTTCTGGGGCTTTCTTCTCCCTCCTTTCTGCACAAACAATTTCACTTCTTTGTAAACGGGCCACAGTCTCCTCTCTTCCCCGGAGTCTACCTTGATTTAAACCCATTTGACACTGACAATCCTTACCAATCTCTAAATTCCAGGTGGAACTCTAAAAGCCATTTACTCCCCTCTGGTGAAGGAAGGGGAAGCGATGGCTACCCCACAGCTTGCTGGGCTGTGGGAAGATTTGTGAGTCCAGGTGTGAAGCCGGATGCTTACGTTTCAGGAAGGCAGCCAGGTGAGTCACAGCTGGAGCGTGACTGTGAGGGAGGTGCTATGTGAGTCTCTCTGTCTCTTTCCTCTGCCCACTCAGGGTCCAGCCTCCTGCCTTCTCAGGCGGAGTGTGACGTGGAAGAGAAAGCGCAGGTCGGGGACTCAGACCTGAGTTCGAGTCCTGACCCTGCCCCATTGTCTAGTAGCTGTGTGACCTCAGGTGAATTATTTCTTCCTCTCTGAGGCTGTTCCCTCGTGTTTAAGAGGATGGTGGTATTTCTACACTTGCAGAGTTGTAAAGATGAAATTAGATGCGTTCAAGCACGTGAAGCACACAGTAAGTACTTAGGAAGTATTAGTCTGGCTCTTTCGAGGAGACTGGAAGAAGGGGGTGAATTTTTCTAAAAGAGATTTTGCTTTTGTGGTAAATGCACTAGGCTATCCCTGGAGATCATCGAAGGGACAGAGCGATACTGAGGGACCCAGTCCTAATATTTCCACTCAGAGGCCAATGGATCCCAAAGCTGCCAAAGAGAAGTGCTGGGGTGGGGGGGACCTGGCAATTCCGGAGCTGCCGCTTTGGCTCCTTAAGAGAGGACAGTGACAGCTTTCTTCCTTCACCTCCCCTCCCCCAAGGCTTGACCAAAGGCAATGGCCCATCCTGCAATGGGAGGGTCTATTTAAAGAAAACTTCCTGCCTAGGAGAGATGTTCTGTGTTGAGATAGCTAATCCTCCCAGAATAGCTGAGCGTGGGCTGGTCTCCTTATTTTGGCAAGCAGGACCTGGATGGGGCCTGGCTGGGGTACAGGCCAAGCTCACCCAAAGGCGGGGGCTGGGCAAAGTGGAACTCCCCAGCCCCTTCCCACGTAGCCTCTGCTGGCTGCCTGCGGCCTCCTGATTCTTCCATTCACTGGCAGGCGGCTCCCTGGAGGTGCTCTGTCAGAGGGGCAAGGCCTAGAAGGCACTGATTATATTCTGCAACCTTCCTGCTGTTAACGATTTGCAAACTTCTCTTGAGATGAACGTTCAAAATCAAGTGGGAAGTAAATGGGCCTCGTGAGTGATGGCATAGGGAGCTTTATCACTGGCGGTGTTTATGAGCAGGGCCGTGGGCCCCTTCGTCTTTATGGCACCTGGAATGCTGGGTATTAGCGGGGCTTAGGACAGAGGCTGACCTGCCGGGCTGACACTGACATGTCCCTCCATTTCCCAGAGACAGATGCAGAGGCAGCATTGCTGCCCTCCCCTCTGTGGCAGGAGGTACCTGAGGAGGACCCCAGGGTCACCATCAGAGAAGGGTCCCAGTGAAGCTGATCCTGTGGCTAGAGGCTGAGGTAGGAGAAGGGCATCAGGAATAGGAGGGGAGTGTAGAATGAGGGTAACAGGCTTGGGGTGGATGAGGGTGGAGGATTCATCTGCAAGAATCTATTTGCCCTGGGACCAGGCTGAATCTTTCTGCAAAGTCAGCCACTAGACCTCTCTCCTTCTCAGAGCTGCAACCCTCCTGGAGCAACTCTGTGCATTGTCCCCTCCTCTGGCCCCCATCCCCATTCCCATCTGGGTCTGCATTCCTGTTCATAGCCACAGCAGTCCTGGCAGCAGCCATGGCTGAGCCACATCTGGGGCTCTGATGGCCACATCTGTATCCGCCCCTCTCAGAGCTGGTTCTTTCTATTCTGACTTTTATCTGCGTCTGTGGAATCTGGAGGGGATCTGTGCATGGTGGATTCCCAGCCCCAGGAGCTGTCAGTTTCCGGGGGAGGGCTGGGGAGGACTCCATGTCACTAGGCCCAGAGGAGCTGTTCTGATGGGCTTCGGTCAGGGGCAGCGGCTCCCACCTCTCTGCAGTCATGGATTCCTGGCTCTTTGATTCCAGGCAGAGACAGCTGGGGAGGAATCGCACCAGAGCCTCACATCTCCCTCCCCAGGCTCCCACCCTCCCCCAGTCTGACTCTGCCTATGCCACTGGCCCCTCTTCTCCAGGAGCTAATAATACTTATGATTCTTACTGACTCTGGGTTATGGTTCCCAAATGACACTGGGGGTGGTGTCAGAAGAGAGAGACCATGCATGCTGCATTTGAGTGGGAGATGAATGTAGGGGGGGAGGGAAAACAAGATGGGACTGGGTGCAGGTGCTTTGGGGGGCCTCCTGGGCTGTCTCAGGGATCCCTGGACTGGTGTGGAAAGGCTCCAGGTAATGTCAATATGCAACACTAGGGGCAAGGGTTGTGTGGTCAAGATGTTCTGTGCTTACAGGCCAGGAGTATCCAGGAGAGGACGTCTGGCTTTTAAGCCAGAGCACCTTGGGCCATAGGCTGGGTCTCCCAGCTGGCTTTTTGGTGGCTAGAGTTCCCTGGCTGGGTCACCTTCTCAAGACTGCTGGAGAGTGGTGGGGATGGGGGTGGGACACACAGAGCATTTCTTGTTGTGGTCCTTCATGGTGGGACAGACACCCTGGCCATGAAAACCCAGACAAAAAGCCTGACCCAGGAAGGGATAGAGGACTCCAGAGAGCCGATACCTTCCCTCTGGTCTGGCCCAGACCTGCTGATGTCCTGGGAACCCTGCAGGCCAGTGTCTACCTGAGTGAGGTCCTCTAGGATGAGGGAGGTAGACCCCCTATTGGCTCCCCTCACTGGACTAGAGAAGACATAAAGTTCGGGGCAGAGAAAAGAAACCGGAGAGGTCCTGAATGGGAGAGTGTGTGAGAGTGTGAACGAGCCCATCTGTAAGTGTGTGTGTGTGTGAGTGACAGGGATCATCCCCTGCGCTTAGAAGGCCATCATACCTGTCCTGATCCAGGATCCCCCCTACCGTGTTCTGGAAGGACCTTGTGATTTAGAGTGGCATTTTGCCTGGCACACTCCTCAAGATGAATCAGAATATTAGCTGAGCCCAAGTTAGAGCTGGCTGATTCGGAAGAGCACCCCACAGTGGTGGCATGAGGGCCGTGGTGGAGGGTCTCAGTGGTTCTGTAGAGCTGGGAGTTAACAGGTCTGGGGTTGCTTTCCTAGATCAAATCTTCCCACCTATGCTGTGAACCTTTTGTCACTCTGCAGTGGGTTTCCAGGCTCTGCGACCTCACAGCCAACTTTCACTCAATAGCCGAGCAGAGACCCTCATCTGTATCTCATCTGATGGGAGTTGGTTTGGCTTCTAGAACAGCCATAACCTTCCTCATGCAGACAGAAGATATACCAGTTGAGGTCCCATACTTACCCTGTGAGATAGTCCTGATGGGAGCAGTGACTCCAATCACATCCAGGGTTGGTGGCACTTCACCTGAGTAACTAGCCTAATCTTTCTGAGCCTTGGTTTTCCTTTTTGTAAAAACGGTAGTAATAGGGCTTCCCTGGTGGCGCAGTGGTTGAGAGTCTGCCTGCTGATGCAGGGGACGCGGGTTCGTGCCCCAGTCCGGGAAGATCCCACATGCCGCGGAGCGGCTGGGCCCGTGAGCCATGGCCGCTGAGCCTGCGCGTCCGGAGCCTGTGCTCCGCAACGGGAGAGGCCACAACAGTGAGAGGCCCGCGTACCGCAAAAAAAAAAACAAAAAAACCCCCGGTAGTAATAGTAATGCCTAAGGCATCGGGTTGGTATTAATTAAACGAAACAAGAAATAGAAAAAACCGGTTACAGTGCCTAACACCTCATAAATGCTCCATGCATGTTAACTCTGGTAATTCCCACCCCACCACAGACACCTCTGGGCCAGGCTTATGATTTACAAAGATCAGGATGAGAGTCTGGAGTTGGGGCTACAGTAAGGTTTTGGATGAGGATTAAGATATGGGGTTAAATTCGGCAGTTTTGAATAGTGTTTGGGTTGAGACTGCTTCGGGGTTCCTGGGAGGTCTGGGTGTTAACACTGAGTTTGAGGTTTGGATGACATTTAGGAAGGAAGGCCCTGGGAGAATTACAGTTAGGGATGGAGTTGCCCTTGAGGAGGCCTTTTTGTTGGGAGCAGAATGGCTACCTCTGTCTACATCCCACCATGCACTCAGGAGTCACACTGGGACTCTGCAAGTCTGCCTTCTGAGGGGGTACCCCAGCCTGCCTAAGCCTGGAGCTCAGTACGCAAGGTCAAGGCCTTTTGTGGGGAGCCCTAGGAGGTCAAGGCTGGAGAGAAGGCAGGGCCAGTGTTCTGGTTTTGCTTTTGGGCCAGTCCCATCCCTCCGACACACTAACACTCTGTCTCCCCGCCTCCAGCCCTCCCACTCTCAGCACACCCACTGGGATCTGAAGGGCCTCTGATCCCAGGATCCTATGGCCCCAGTTCGCTTGCACATCTCACAGGGAGCAGATGGGGAGAAACCCTGGCCTGGCCTGGGTGCCCTCCATCCTACCCCTCCCCACCTCCAGCCTCCGCCTTCTGGGAGAGGGTAGGACACAAAGACAGATCTTTCCTCCAGCCCCATCCTCCTCCCTCTGGCCTTTCTTCCTCTCCCTCTCTGGGCTGGCAGAGGCCAAAGAAAACAGAGCTTCTCTAGCTCTCTCTCTCTCTCCCTCACTTCCTGCTCTGGGAGGATGGTTTACTCCCTCCCCCGCCCTGGCTCGGGACCTGGCCTTGGTGTCAAGTTTCTCCAGAGCTTCCAGAAGCGGAGGCCCTGCCTGGGCTCAAGCTGGACCCCTCACCTCTCTCCATTTTACCTCTTCCGTGTTGTTTTCTCCCTTAACCCAGGGCCCTGTGCCTCAATTTCCTCAGTTAAATTTTGTTCTTCAGGTAGTAGAAAGGTCCAGTGGAAGGATGTTTTCTTGGGGGTAGGGGGTATGTGGGATGAGAGTAGGGTAGAGGAGGACAGAGCTGCTGGGGAGACCCTGTGGAATGGGTGAGAGAGTCCTGTGGACACAGGGATCAAATATACTTCCTTTTAGTGTATCGACGCAGTGGAGAAAACTCCTCTTCCAGCCCAGTATGAATGATGCCCCTGGAACTGTGTAATGGGGGACCCCGGCCAGTGGGCAGCCTTGATGGCCTTCCCCAGAGGTCCAAGACCCCCAGGTCCATTTGTGGCCTCCTGAATTTTGGATCCCTGCTCAATCCACTTTCAAGTCCACCTACCCTCCCCCAATTCCCTCAGAGGATTCTCAGCCTCATTTCCTCTGTTCTGGGTAGAGCTTCATGGAAGAGCCTCTCAGCTCCTGAGAGGGCTCCGGGGTTCTGAAGCCCTGGACTTCCACCTGCCCCACCTACCTACTCTCTCTCTCTAACAGCAGGACTCTCTTCTGGCCCAGATCATCCTTCCTACTCTCCTTTTCACCTGCGCTCCCCAGTTTCCTAACCCAGAAATTAAACAGATGGGCTCTAGTGTCACACTCCCTAGATGTGAGTATTGGCTCCATCACTCACCTTGGGCAAGACACTGGCCACCTTACTTGTGAAATAGGGATGGTAACTGTATCTACCTCCTAGAGCTGTTGTGAGGATTAAACGAGGTGATGCAGTAATGCATGTAAGGGACTTAGTGTGGAGCCTGACACATAGCATACACCTGGCAGGTGACAGCTATTATTATTATTATCATGTCTTCTGATCACTCACCTGCACCTGAAGGCAATTCCAGAGAGACTACTGAAGGATGGTAGAAGAATGAGGGCGTTACTCTCCATAGGACTGGTTGGTAGGAGTCCTGGTTTGCTGACCACTGTGTAATACCTATCCCCGCATTTAACACGAAGTTGGGTCTTCCTTCTTTCCTTCCATCCTCTTCCCTTCCTCCCTCCTTCTCTCTTTCTTTTCTGAACTTAACACTTTCTAAGAATCTCCTCTGGACCAATGCTTTGCTATGCACTAAGGATACTACAATAGATAATAACAAACAGCCCGAAGTCTGGTCTAGGAAGGGGGTGTAGGCAAGAATATAAACCAGAAAAAACAATACTGTATCTTCGTTGCTGTGGTAGAAGTATGTACAGATATGGTGGAGCATAAAAGGGCTGAGTTAGTGAAGCTTCAAAGCTGAGAGGTCCTGAGCAGGTTTCCAGGCAGAGGGAACACTTGAGTAATGACACAGAGGTGAGAAATACCGCATTTTATTGGGAATATCTTCTCCAGTCTGGAGTTGAGGACCAAGAGTGTGAACACGGGATCTGCAGAGAGTATCTTTCTTCTGGAGAATGCTGGAAAAGCAAAACTTGCTTGCTCCTTCTAGAGTTCATCTAGGAAAGAGCTTCCTGCAGTTATCTGAATGGCTTACTCTCCTCTCCTCTTCTCCTTCAAGTCTTTACTCGACTGCCACTTTCCCAGGGAGGACTTCCCTGACCATCCTATTCTGAATGGTGACCTGCCCCTCCCTCCACTGTTCTATCCCCCCATCCTTCAACTTGCTTTATTTTTTCCAGAGCACTTATTGCCATCTAACTTTCTATATGTTTAATTGATTTATTTTTTAGTTTTTATTTTTAATTTATTTTATCAAAATATAATTGATTCACAATGTTGTGATAATTTCTAGCATAAAGCAAAGTGATTCAGTTATACATACATATATATATATATATATATATATATGTACATTCTTTTTCGTATTCTTTTCCATTATGGTTTATCACAGGATATTGAGTATATTTCCCTGTGCTATGCAGTAGGACCTTGTTGTTCATCTTATTTTTTTGTTTTGTTTGTCTCCTACTACAAGAACGTAAGCTCCATGAAGACAGGGATTTTAAAAATTGAAATGTTGTGTTAGTTTCTGGTTTACAAAATGATTCAGTTATACATACATATGTATATATATATTCTTTTCCATTATGGTTTATTACAGGATATTGAATATAGTTCCCTGTGCTATACAGTAGGACCTTGTTGTTTATCCATTCTATATACAATAGTTTGCATCTGCTAGTCCCAGACTCCTAATCCAACCCTTCTCCCTCTCTTTCCCCTTTGACAATCACAAGTCTGTCTCTACATCAAAGACAGGGATTTTTGCCTGTTTTATTCACTACTGTATCCTTAGTGCCTGAACAGCCTGGGGACTCAAGGAAGATTTGTCAGGTTAGTCCTCATCCCTTGATTCATGGAGGAAACATATTTGACTCTTTCTAAATGGGCCAAGTATGGTGCTGGTGAGCTGCAGCCAATGACCCCCAAATGGTGAGCTGTAGTCTAATTCATAGACTAGCTGCCTCAGTCACTTTAAGGTACTTGCTATAGACTCTGGAATCCCATTCAAAACCTAATGCATTAGAATTTCCACAGGTGGATACTGCATTTTAGCAAGGATGTTTGGTGATTTGATGTGTACCATGGTTAGAAACTATATCTAGACAATCTGGCAAACAGAACATGCCTCCTTCATCAGTAGGAGACTTAGAGCATCAGGAAAGAATGCAGAGCGACCAGTCAGGAGGCTATGGTTATGGTCTAGCTCAGAAACAAAAGTGGCTTTGACTAGGGTTGAGAGTATTAGAGATGGAGAGAAGTGGGTGGATTCAGGGGATGTTCCGGAGCTGAAATTCTGAGATGAATTGCATATGGCAGATGAGGGAGAGGAAGTGTCAAGAAAGGGCTCTAGGGTCCAGGCTTATCCAGGTGCATAGATGAAGGTGCCGTCATTCAGATGAAGGACCCTGGAAGAAGACCTAGTTTGGGGATAAGATTATGAGTTTAATCTTACATATATTGAATGTAAGGTGCTTTTGGCAGTCAGGGGGGAAATGTCAAGTAAATAGCTATATGCCCAGAACAGGGGATTTCCAAAGTCAGTCATCTGAAAGCATGATGTTCAGAATGGAAGTAGTCGGCTTTCAGCTAAGCAAGAAAACAGATCAAAGGAGTTAATGTGAGCTCCCTCAGCATGTTTACCTGTCAAGTTAAAAAGTATGCAAACATATATATATATAGTTTCCATCGTGAGAGGCAAATAAAGTAATGGAACCTAAAATAAAATTACATGTGCCCTGAACTTAATTATGCTAAGGAAAACAAAACAAAACAAAAAAGGCAGGAACTATACAACTGTGAAATGCATGTGTAGCTCTTAGTGAAAGGTTTAAATCTTGCTGACACCAATATGAAATGATGGGTTGTGATTCATAGGGAAGGTAATGTGATTTCTGCAGATGGGCTCTGACCTGGGGCGCCCCAGCTGGAGCTCTGAGAGTGGTTCTAATTGAATCAACACTGGGCTGGGTGGGGGTGGGGTGGAGATGCAATGTCTACTAGGAATGTGGGAAGAACAATCTCAATGCATTTTAAACAGAAGGGAAAAAATGGACCAACAGACAAGAGGTGGTTCACACAGAAAAAGGAGTTTAGAAAAACAAGACGCATCAGGCTTCTCCAGCCTGGCCCCGGGGGAGGGAAATATAAAATGTGAAGATTGGGAGCAGCCTGGTGACCAGACAATGTCCATTGTTTTGCGGGGTGAGAGTTGTTTCTCAGGCGTCTCCTAAGCTAAGGGGAACTATCACCTTAACTGCCCTTTGCTTTGATTCTGGGCTCACCAAGCAGCCTTCTGGTGAATAATTCTAGTTAATAAAGAACACTTTCTAAGCACAATAGAGAACATTCTTCTAAGCCCTTTAATACATTCTCTCATTTGATCTTCACAATAACTAATGCTATCAGTGACTATTATTATCTTCATATTGCAGATGATGGAATGGAGGTACAGAGGCTAATTCATTTCCCCAACATCACATAGGTAGTAAGTGAGAGCTGGGATTTGAACCTAGGCCATTGGACACTGAGGTCCCCAACTCTGAACCACTTCCTTACCCTTGCATACCCAGTTGGTGGATTTGGTTGGGAATTTAAGTATTCTGGTTCCTGTTGAGGGAGTGAGGGGTCGATCCCATATTAATTTAATAAACTGGATCTCTTGTTTCCATAGCTGCTTCTGAGAATTTTGGTTATCTGAGTTTGTTGCTGAGAGGCCAGTAGAACACCCAGTTTCTGTCCTGAAAGGCATGGGACAGAGCTGGAATGTGGTCTCTCAACATAATTGCTGCTCCGGGCAGCTCATCTAGTGCCTAGCATGTGGATGGAGGATCTTTTACTGAGGTACTGAATGAAGTGGGGGCATCACCTGAGGGACTCTGAGGGATCTCCAGTCAGCACCCTTGCTAACGGCCCCCAAACAAAAAGATGACACTATTTTTGACAATTTTTAATATTGAGAAAATTTTTTTCCTGTCAATTGCAAACTCAGACTGCTTAAATGAATGTTTGTTAACACAACTCCATACTTGTGTTTGAAACGTAGTTATGGAAGGAGAAAAAAATTCTACTAGCAGATGTAAATCAAACCAAAAATGCGCACAGAATGTAGAGCAAGGCCCGACCTTTCAGTGTATTCAATTTTGGGGAGAAAAGTATCTAAAAAGGCTTCTTTCCCACTGCTACCCACCCCATCCCCCCACCAAAGGTTTCAAATGGAAGGAAAGTAGACATTTTACAAACTCTAAGTCTTGAATGGCTACAAATGTCTGTAATTTGGAGTCATTTGTTGGAGGCTGTGTTTCTATATTGCCGTCTGGAATGATAAACTTGTGGAAAGGAAAGGTTCCCAGCTTCAGTGTCTCCAAAACGCCACGTGAGCACTTGGATGGTGCCTGAAGGCAGGGTTAAACAAATCAAACTCCAAACGAACAGAGTTTGTTACTATTTTCTTTTTTAATTAATTAATTAATTTATTTATTTTGGGCTGTGTTGGGTCTTCGTTGCTGCGCACGGGCTTTCTGTTGTGGCGAGCGGGGGCTACTCTTCATTGTGGTGCGCGGGCTTCTCATTGCGGTGGCTTCTCTTGTTGTGGAGTACCGGCTCTAGGCTCGCGGGCTCTAGAGCGCAGGCTCAGTAGTTGTGGTGCACGGACTTAGTTGCTCCGCGGCAGGTGGGATCTTCCCGGACCAGCGCTCGAACCCGTGTCCCCTGCATTGGAAGGCGGATTCTTAACCACTGCGCAACCAGGGAATCCGAGTTCTTTACTATTTTAATGTTATTATTTTTCAACTTTTAAGTTTTGAAATAATTATAGACTCACAGGAAGTTGCAGAAACGTGTACAAAGGCTCATGTGTCTTTCACTCAGTTTCCCGCAATGATAAATCTTGGATATGATTTTTAATTAAACAGAGAAAATTAAAAAGTGGCTCAAACCTTTCTGTGGCAAGCTTTCAGAAGACTGAATTTACACTTGAAAGATCACATTGATTTAAACAATGAGAGGAAAACGTATTTTTTGCCTGGTAAACTAATTTGAAGAAGTTTAAAATGTATGTGGACATTTTATTTCTTTTCTTTTAAAAATGTAGAAATTGGTCCATAGTCATAGGTAAGTGAGCATCCAAGCTCCTCTTACTTACAGCTCTGTGTAATCTGAGCCCTGACCACTGGTCCAGACTCATTTCCAACTCTTCCTCCACTGTTTTCAGCATTCTTAATGCATCACTTTAGCAATTAAAAATGTCAGCTCCTGTAATGAATAGTTAGTTAAAAAAAAAAAAGTCTGGAGTAATCATTAAAATTTCAGTGATTTGGGGCCAAATGAATTTGCAGGCATTTTCAGTAATATAACTACTTTCATTTATGGCAACTGAGAAATTCATGGCAAGGGAAATTAATAATTTATTGTGTTTATATGTGTCACTTACTTCCTCCACCCCACCCTCTTATGACTGCAATAGAAGAGAGGAAAATTATTTTAGCCATTTAAGTCACATTTGTGTCTCCCATATTTTTGGAAAAAAATGGCAAAGCATTTGCGAGGTCTTCTTTGGAATGAGGGACATTTTATGCAAAGCTTTTTTCTTATCATGCTCTTTTGTCCATCTCTCTCATAAAATAATTTGCTAACTTGAAGTCTCAAAATTTTCTTGAAACTGTAATTGGTTCTAAGAGAAGATTCAGTGGGATGCCTTGTAGAATTTACCTGTGTATTTATTCCAAGGTATTATTTCTCTAAGACTCCTATTAGAGGTGAAACTATCACACAAATTGGTTGTGATACTTTAACTTCACAGAAGAGAAATCTTAAATCCTTGTTTAAAAAAATCCATCAGTAATAAAACAAAGCCTTACTTTTTACAGAGATTTTTGGAGAGCCTGACATCTAGTTACTCAAAATCACAAGATACAATATTTAAAAACCTCTATGTGATTGGAAACTACTCAAATGCCCAGAATAGGTAAATTGTGGCTTATTCATACAAAGGAATATTATACAAAAGTGTGAATCAATGAACTGCAGTTGTGTACATGGAAAAATATAGATGACTCAACTCTAATAGTAAGCAGAAAGGCCAGACGCAAAAGAGTATGTATGGGTTGGTTACATTTATATACATTTTTTTTAATATAAATTTTAAAATAGGTAAAACTAATCAGTGGTGTTGTAAGTCAGCCTTCAGGGGGTGGGGTAGGGTAAATATTCCAAGGGAATAGGAGAGGGGTTTCTGGGATGCTGGGAATGTTCTGTTTTCTTGATGTTGGTTACCCTGTGTGTTTGATTTGTGAAAATTCATCAAGCTACCTGCTTAACAGTTTTTTCACTTTCACCGTGTACAATCCCATAAAATGTTAGAAAAAAAAAGCCAGTAAGTACAATGGGATTATGGGAGAGCCTGGGTCGATGGCAGGCATCCCGGCATCCTTCACTCCAGACATGATGGCAACCTCCGTTCAATTCTGTCTCAGATGGGGTGGCGGATTGTGGGGAGGTGGGGCAGGCTCCATGGAGACAGCAGAGATGGTCTCTAATTATACTTTTCCTTTTAGAAAAAGGAATTTTTTTTTCTTTTTCCGAAAGAAGGATTTTAAATGATAGTTCGTGGAAGAACCTCCTTGATGTCATCTGCCCTTGGAACACTTTTTTCACTGACAAATCCGTGTGACTAAACCCGCACCCACATTCCTAGCTCAGCCTGACAGGGAGGGGCGGTGGCACCCAGAAGGCTTGGAGTATCACAAAACTACCTTCACACATCAACGCTGCTTCTCACCTGCCCTGGGACCTTGAGCAGGGTCTGCTCTCTGTGCCTCAATATCCACTTCATAGGTTGACACTGAGGATTAAATAAGGCCTCCCAAGGGATATATAGCGTGCCCAGGACACTCCCTGACATGTGACAGGCATTTGAGGAGTTGTTCCTGACTTACTCCGTCTCTAATTTTCCCTCTGCTCAGTAGGTATTATTTTTATTTTACAAATGAGCGTGAAGCAAGATCACAACTACTGAGTGGTAGAGTAGGACTTGAACTCCAAGTGCCTAACTTCTCTGATAGGCTGCCTCAGACTCTGTGCCTGTGGCTGGCCCTGCTGCTGCAGTTCCAGGACCCCTGGGCGATGAGCT
This sequence comes from Neophocaena asiaeorientalis asiaeorientalis, assembly GCF_003031525.2. Classification (NCBI taxonomy): domain Eukaryota; kingdom Metazoa; phylum Chordata; class Mammalia; order Artiodactyla; family Phocoenidae; genus Neophocaena; species Neophocaena asiaeorientalis. The sequence goes on along the minus strand of NW_020174013.1, from coordinate 5,771,884 downwards.
CCCCGGACCTCTGATTATTTCATTTTCCCAGCTCCCTTGGCTATAGTTCCTGGAAGTCATCTTTCTTTTCTCTCACCCTTTTGCCTACACGACAGCCTCTTTCCTCTCCTCCCGCTGGCCCCAGGGTCCCAGATACCAGAAATCCACAGAACGATCTAACTGTGCCCTTCCCTGGGCCAGCGCCGATTTGCCCTCTGGGCTAGCAGTGTCCAGCTTGGGGAGGCGGTCCTGCCCACACCAGGCTTCCTACATCTGGAATTGGCCCAGAGGACCCAAGAAGAGGGCCCAGTGCTGTTGGGCAGGGGAAGTTATACAATTTTCAGGGCTCAGCGCAAAATAAGAATGCAGAGCTCCTTGTTAAAAAAAAAAATTAAGAATTTCAAGCCAGCGACCACAGAGCATTAAACCAAGCATGGACCCTTCTGAGCATGGGATACTGGGGCTCCCTCCTTGAATCCTACCTTGTGGTTCTACTAAATAGAATCCTGATGTCTGTGGCCCTAGGTACCGGTCCAGACCCTAGGATCCGAGCTTGCTGGATTCCTTGGTTTCCTCAGAAGGGACTAGATTGTCAGTGAAGTCAATAGCCTGTGTGTGCTTAGGACCTGAGCAGAAAGACTGCAGTGACCTGGGGACTTGCAGCCCCAGTGATCTAAGGCTCTGAGGTCACACTAACC
>NW_020174013.1:5763677-5771073 GCF_003031525.2 Neophocaena asiaeorientalis asiaeorientalis | reverse complement strand
TGGTGGGATGGTGATGGGGAGATGAAGTACCTGCGGAGTAGCTTAGAAGGCCAAAGTCAAGGGTGAGGGGGTGCTTGGGATCTGGACCTTGGAGGGAAGAGAAAGATATAGCCTCTGAGGTTAAAATGCTTCAGGCCAGACTTCAGGAAACTGGGGCTGGTGCCATATAGACTCTCAGCCTGGAATGGCCTTTGGTTTCTGGGGCTCTGGAGGGCTTCCAGTGGCTTCCAGAACTTTGTTGGGCCGTGAGTGGGGCTGATGACCTCTCTCTCTCTCTTCTTCACCAGGGGCTTCTGCATGTCCTGTATCCAGGGCAAACCGTTCTGAGTGTGTGGACCTCTTCCGCTCCCCTCCACCCCCAATTACACTACCCCTTCTTCTAGACCATCTTAGCACAGACTCAGACAGGAAGAGCACAGCCTTTGGCATTAGAGAGATCTGGGCTCCAGTTCTGACTTGGTCATTTACTAGCTGTGTGACCCCAGCAAGGCAACTCAACCTCTCTGAGTCTTGATTTCCCCAAAAGAGGGTAATGAAAGTACCTGCCTCATAAACTGGATATGAGGATGAAATGAAAAAATATAGCCAGAGTGCGTGAGACTCAAAATGAAATAATGTCTGTGGGACAGAAGCTCCCAGCACAGTGCCTGGTGCCCAGTAGGGGCAAAAATGTAAACCATTTGTTCATCTTCTCGCCAGCTGTCCCTAGTGTCCCTCCGGCACTTGGGGCCTCCTTAGATCCCATCTCTCAAGTTCCCCTAGACAGCTTATGTCACGTGTCTCTCTGGCTCGGCAAGCAGCCATGATGAGAGGGTCTTGTGAACACATGGAGGCAGCAGTGTGCCTTGGCAGGAGGCCTGGAGGTCTGACGACCTTGGGCAGATCCAGTGAGAGGGGCAGCCCGGCTGGCTTACTCTGCCCACTGGTCCCTGCCTCTGGTCAGATATCCCAGTAATCTGCCACTCACCCCAGGCTGGTATAAACCTCCAAGCCCCCATGGGCCTCAATCTCTTTGTTCCTTGGCCAACAATTCAGACCGTAGCAGTCAGCTCCACTGCCACATTCTTCCTTACCCTCTTTCTCCTTAGCCAATCCTAATCCTCTCTTTACTCCTCTGGCCTTCATCTTTTTTTTTTTTTTTTTTTTTTTTTTTTTTGCGGTACGCGGGCCTCTCACTGTTGTGGCCTCTCCCATTAGCGGAGCACAGGCTCCGGACGTGCAGGCTCAGCGGCCATGGTTCACGGGCCCAGCCGCTCCGTGGCATGTGGGATCTTCCCTGACCGGGGAACGAACCTGTGTCCCTTGCATCAGCAGGCGGACTCTCAACAACTGCGCCACCAGGGAAGCCCTGGCCTTCATCTTTTTTCCAACCCCATTTAGCCCTCAGCCTGCCCTATCTCACCAGGTACTAATCCAAACCCAGCCCCCTCTACCCCTGCCTAGCATTTCCCCCTTCGCTCTCCATCTGCCCTCTCCCACTGGGCTCTGGAGAGGGTCTGTGTACCCCTCTGAGATCGCTGGAGGACCATGCATACCTCTAGCTGGAGGAGTGTTTGCCAGCCATTCCATTCTGGTGAGAGAGGATGCTCCAGGCAAGAGTGTGGGCCATCCTGCTGGCCCTCAGGCCGGGGGATGCCCCTGGAGTGTCCTCCTGCCTGCCCTCCTCCAGCCCCAGGGAGCATCATGGACTCCTGGGTACGGCGGCGAGTCAGGCCTCTCTCCCCTGTTGTTTATGTAATCCTTCCCTGCAGTAACGGGGTGTTTACTGTTGCACAAACACATTTTGGTTTAACGGCTGACAGTAAAACTGTCTGATAAAGTTTGATTTAGCGAAAGAAAGCAAAATAAATCTGGGGACACAGAGAGCTGTTGGGAGGAGAGACTCCTAGGGCTTCACAGAACGGGCAAGAGAGTGAGGCTTGGGGAGCGGGCTGCACTCCCCTGGCCATTCTGTGTGTCCCCCAGGAGCACCTCCACCAGCTCCTCTGCAGAAAGCTGAGTTCTTGCTACATTGGTGAGCTCCCGGTCCCAGCATTTCCTTGCCAGAGCTCATGCTTGGGCTTCCTCCGTTGTCTGCCCTTTTGAATTGTCTCTATCCTTCAGTATCGGGGTAATGTGTTCCTCCCCCTAGGGAGTCTCCCCTGATTGCTCCAGCTCAGATAGAGCTGGCAGTGTGGCCTGAGGGAAAGATCCTTGAGCTAGGAGACCTGAGGACTAGGTGTAATTCTGGGATTTATTAGCAGTGTAGCTGCAGGCAAGTAGCATTGCCTTTGGGGAACTCAGTTTACTCAGCTGCTCGAGCAGGATAAGATACAGAAAAGGGCTCGGTTCTCGATAAAGCCCCAGACGTTCGTATCTGGTTCTCTGAAATCTCACGAGGCATGTCTTGGCTGTGCGCTCAACTTGTACTCCCCTCCCAAAACAAGGTAGGGTGAGCATCTGTCCCGTGTGCATGATGATTCCGCAGCCCGTTGCCAGTAGCTTCTTGTTGGGCCGTCTCCTACTCCTGATTTGTCAGTACACAGCTGGGGCGAGGCAGTAGGTACCTGCGAAATATTTTTGTGAACTTTTTATTGAAGTATAACATATAGACAGAAAAGAATACAAATCCTAAGAATATATCTTGATGCCACTTCTCAGACCGAACACGTCCATGTAATCAGCACCCTGATCAAGAAACAGAACATTTCCCCCACTCCCAAAATCTCATCCCAGTTGATACCCGCTCAAGGATAATTGCTGTCTTGACTTCACCATAAATTAATTCCACCTGTTTTTGTTCTTTATACGAATGTACATAAATAAATATAACGTGTACTCTTTTGTACCTGGCTACTTTCTGCTCAGCATCGTGTTTGTGACATTCATCTGTACTGCCATGTGAAGTGGTCGTTCTTTCATTTTTCTTTGCTGTGTCGTATTTCATTATGTGAATAAATCACAGTTATTTATCCATTCTATTGTTGGGTGGCCTTTAGGTAGTTTCTAGTTTATGTATATTATGAATCGTGATGCCATGAACACTCTCGTACATGTATTTTGGTGAATGCATTTCTGTTGGATATATGCCTAGGATGGAATTATTGGTTCAAATGGTATGCATACCCAAAGGGCAGCTTTAGAAGATACTGCTGAACGGTTGTCAAAAGAGGTGTGCCAATTTATGTTCCACTCAACCTTTGGTATGGTCTGTATTTTTCATTTCAGCCACTCTGGTGGGTGTCTAGTGGTATCTCACTGATGGTTCAATTTGTATTGCTGATTACTAAGGAGGTGGGAGTACATTTTCATATGGTTATTGGCCATTTGTATATCATCTTTCGTGAAGTGCTTGTTCAAGTCTTTTGCCCATATTTCTATTGAGTAGTTTGCCTTTTTTTTTTTTTGATTTGTAGAGGTTATGTATATAGTCTGGATTTGAGTTCCGTGTCATATATATACATTTCATATATTTCTATGAAATTTTCTCACCTCTCCAGTCTCTTATCTGTGTCTTTTGAAGAACAGAAGTTCTTCCTCTTAATAGAATCCAATTTATTTAAGTTTCCAGGTAATGTGCTTTGACTGGTTGAATATAGAGTCATCTTCCTGGCTGACTTCATTCTTTCCTTCTGAGTCATCCTGTTTTCCATGTTCTGTTCTATGTTTTCTGGGGAAATACCAAGATGGTTTTCAAGGAAAACCCCATAGTTCAGGCCCAAACTCTTCACCTTGAAGCCGTTTTTCACTTGGAAGTGTTGCCTGAGAATCCCTGGTTCCTATATCTGAGGACTTCCCGACCCTTCCCCTTTTCCAAGAATCCAGGTTAGTTTTGTGGACTAATCTTCCTTCTGCCACTTAAATATAGTTAGCTCACTCAAGAGAACCTAAAAGACCAACAAGCCAATGAAGAGTTGCTCCAACTCATTAATAATCAGAGAGATGCAAATTAAGGAATAATAAGATATCATTTCATAACTATTGGATTGGCAGAAGTTAGAGAGCTGTATAACACCAAGTGCTGGCTGGGATGTGAAGGTCTAAAAATGTGAATGCTCTGCTGGGAGGAGTGTATCAGGACAGCAAGCAGGACTACTGATTTAAAATTATTGACACCCTGTGTACCGGCATTCCCCCTCACACAGGCCCAGGAGAGGCACGGTAGGGGTATGCATCACAGTATTGCATTGGTGACAGGGAGCATCTGGGTGTCATCCTTGGGGGAGTGGGTGGGTAGGATGTGATGGCTGCACACCGTGGAGTATTATGTAGCAACTGGAAGCAACAAATGAGATGTGCACTCAGGAGCTCGCGTGGATCTTTGAAACGTAGTGCTGGGTGGAAAAGAAAAAAAAACAGGAGATATACAGCCTAATACCATTTGCATAAGTTAAAACTACTTCCACGCAAAAGAAATGTAAACATTTTGCAAAAGCACAGACAAATCAAGAGGTGCATATACACTCTACAGATTAAGAGAGTTGCCTGTGGGGGTATGGGAGTGAGGAGGAAGGATAAAAGGGGATTTAAAAGAACTCTGGGACCTCCGTGGTGGTCCAGTGGTTGAGACTTCACGCTCCAAATGCAGGGGGCCGGGGTTCGATCCCTGGTCAGGGAACTAGATTCTGCATATCACAACCAAGACCCTTCGTGCCACAACTAAGACCTGGAGCAGATAAATAAATTAAAAAAAATTAAAAAAAAAAAAAAAAAGAACTCTGATCCCTCCACCTTATTTTGCTTAATGCATCTTCTGGCTCCATCTTTAAAAATTTCCTTCTTCATAATTTCTCCTGGTTCTGTTCCCAAAGGTCTTGGGGCCTCACTTGTCAATCTCCCTTCAGACCAGCTCCTCTGAGGCCATATCTGACAACTTATAAGTTAACGTTTATAAATATCTGCATTTATTCTGAGCAAGTACTCAGCACACTGCAGTGGCCAACACGTAGTGCCACGGGACTGGGGATTGTGGGAAACAGGAAGACCTGAGGGGGGACCCTGTCCTACTAGTCATGGTATCTGGCACCTGGGAGCCGCTCAGTCAGTGTCTTTTGAATGAACCAAAGAAATTCTAGCTCTGCTGTTTACCAGTTGTGTCAGCCAGGGCACATACCTTCACCTCTCTGAGCTTTGATATCCATCTCTGTCAAAAAGGAGATAATAATTATAATTTCGACCTCATAGGGTTCTTGTGAAGCTTAGATCGTTGCTTTGGAAAGCACTTCATTAACTGTAAAGAGTTACCCGTGCAATCGAAAAGGGTAGAGAGAAGAATGTAGGAGGCTCAAATCCCAGCACTTCTGTGTGTTAGCTGTGGGACCTGGAAGAACGTAGCATCCCCTCATCTCAGGTTTTAAATTCCGTAAAATGAAAAACAATAATGTCAACCTTGTAGAGTTGTTATGAGGATAAGTGACAATACATATTTGGTATTTAATAATAGGTGTTTAGAAAATGGGAGATCTATATCTCCATTCATTAATTTATCAGTGACTTCTCATTGAATGCCTACAATGGGCTAGGCAAGGTTCTAGACACTGGGAGTGGAGCAGTGAACAAAACAGACATAAATCCCCAAATCCCTGTCCTTTGGTCTAGGGGTGAGGGGTCAAACAAGAAACAAAATTAATAAGATATGTAGTATACTAGTTGATGACAAAGGCTATGGCAAAAAACTAAGTAGGAAAGGGGAATAAGGGAGCAGCAGCGGGGTGGTGGAAGGGATTTCCTTTTTACGTCGAGTGGTTGGGAAAAGCCTAGCTGAGAAGGTGATGGTTTGGGCAGAGACCTGCAGAAGGAGAGAAAGTAAGCCTTGGGGAAGTGCAAAGGCCCTGAGGTGGGTGCATACCTGGTGTGTTCAAGGCACAACAACAGGCCAGGGTGGCTGGGATGAGCTCAGAGAGCTAAAGGCAGCAGTAGGGTTGATGGTAGAAGCCCGTTTAAGATTGCTGTAAATTATACCTGGCTGCACTGGGATATCTCAGTGGGGAAGGAGGAAAGATTGAGGGAGCTGTGATTTTCGGGTGTGGAAGAGGAGCCAAGGTAGGTGTACTATTTACCTATGGCCACCTAACAAATTACCCCCAAACTCAGCAGCTTAAAAGAACGATCATTTATTATCTTGGAGTTTGTGTAGGTCAGGAATTCAGGTACCGCTTAGGTCTCTCCGATGGCTACAATCATGGTGACCACAGCTGCAATTATCTGAAGACTTGACTAGGAGAGGGTCTACTTCTACACTCATTCTTGAGGCTGCTGACAGGGCTCAGTTCCTTGCAGGCTGCTGCTGAGAGGTCTCTCTCAGTTCTCTGCCACGTGGGCCTCTCCTAGTTCAGCTTCAACCTGGGAGCAAGAGAGCACGCCCAAGAAGGAAGTCACGGTCTTTTTTTTTTTTTTTTAGTTAATTTTTATTGGAGTATAGTTGTTTTACAATGTTGTGTTAGTTTCTACTGTACTGCAAAATGAATCAGCTACACGTATACATATATCCCCTCTTTTTTGGATTTCCTTCCCATTTAGGTCACCACAGCACATTCAGTAGAGTTCCCTATGCTACACAGTATGTTCTCATTAGTTGTCTATCTTATACATAGTATCAATAGTGTATGTGTGTCGATCGATCCCATTCGGAAGCCACAGTCTTTTAATAACATGATCTTGGAAGTGACATCCCATGACCTATTCACTAGAAATAGGAGAATTCACATGAATACCAGGGTAGGGGAGGCAGCTGGACAAGCAGAGGTGAGGTTCCCTGCCGCCGGGAACCCTGATTGTCAGCTGCAGCAGTATTGCCAAAGACTACAGACAGATGAGTCATTTGTCCAGATGCAGCAGGGACATTTGAGGCTTACTTTGTCAGTACAATCCAGTTGTACTACTTTCTTCAAGAACTGGGAGTGATTGAATCAGTAGGAACCTATCTAGCTAGCTAGCTATCTGGCTGTCGTCTGCTGTGGTGCTATGTGGTCTTCCTAACGTGACTAATTAGGCCCTCTGGCTGCTCATTCTGGGCCCAGGTTTCAACTCGCAGAGGGAAAGGCGTTATTTGTGTGTGCTCACATCTGGGCTTATCTTCTGTGATGTCTGCATCTGGGGTCCCACTCTACCCTGAGCCTTGAGACCCTTGGGTTCACCTTTCCTCTGCTTCCTCCTCTGCACTTTGTCAGAGGTCACGTGGGAGGAAACAAGCCCCACGCGGTTTTAATCATTTTGCTATAAAAGCCGAGCTGCTCTCTGCTTTGATCCGGGCTGAGCTGCTGGAGGAAGGGCTGGGGGCCAGGCTGGCCTGTCCGCGGAGCACCTCCGCACGGCTCCCACATCAGACGACAGCCGTAAAATGGAGCACAGCTCATTAATTCTCCCTCTTAACCAGGGCACCTGACAAGAAGTGACTTTGAAAACCCGGAGGACGGAT
>NW_020174013.1:5746735-5763640 GCF_003031525.2 Neophocaena asiaeorientalis asiaeorientalis | reverse complement strand
TGGCCATTAAATTGACATCTTTTTATTTGAAACTTTTCTTTTATTTCCCGACTTCCTGCAATTGGCAAGGTCTCTGTGCCAGGGAGCAGATGACATGGTGTTGAGGGCTGTAGGAGCTGAGCGGCTTTGCTGTCCTGCAGGATAGGCTCCTAAGTGCCAGGGTGGGCATCCTGGCACTCTGTCTATTATTAAACCTATGTTTGTGCAGAGAACATCAAACCCCATAAAAATCCAAAACGGCCTTGAAATCGAAAACCCCGTGAACATCTGTGAGCCTCCATATGAGAAATATTACCGTTCCAGAACTAGAAAATTCACTGGGAGCCTGGCATTTTCCATCAAGAGTCTTCTCTCCTTGGGACCCAGCAATCAAACTTCCTTAACAAGAATGATCCAACTTCTGTGACTGCAGCCTGCATCCTGGATGCTGAGATAGCTATTGGTGACCAAAGACTCAGGTTCGACCTTTAAACTCAACCTGGCCAAGTTCACTAGCAAAGGCTGGGTTGACCCTTCTCAAGGTGACAGCTCTCAGGATGGGGGATTGGAAGCGGTGGATGGATGATTCTATTTACCTCTACTTTGTCCTGGGGCCCTTTCGGTCATCTTATATTCCTGGCAGTCTGATCCACATTTTTTATCCTTCACCCTTCAGGGTCCATCTTTGGCTAGGTGGATCATGGTCAGCAGGACAGATAGCAGTCAGTGTTTGAGAAACAATGGCATTGCTGAGTCCCAAGGGATCACCAAGAGAGAATTGCATCTGGTATACCCTTTGGCATGCACAAGTGTGTGTGTGTGCACGTGTGTACATGCATGTATGGTGCCACAACGTGAGTTTGAATGTTGGTACATCTGTGTGAAAGCATGGGTACCGTGATGCCTGTGCATTTCTAAGTATGTGCCTATGAAGTTAGTGGAAGGGTGCATAACATATCTTTGTCAGAACGTGTTTCTGTGTATTAAGGTACATCAGGAACTGCTGGGATGAAGTGGCCATGTGCCTTTGTGGATATGTGTGAGGATGAGAATTTCCTCATTCTCATGCTTCCTGAAGGTGGTGGAGATGTCCTTGTTGGTTCTGCTTTACCAGTGACCCTAACACTCATGCCCCTTAATATCCAAGACCTTGGGTGTTCCTATCCCCAACCCTTTGAAAGTCCCATTAAGATTGCAGGCTCGGGCTTCCCTGGTGGTGCAGTGGTTGAGAGTCTGCCTGCTGATGCAGGGGACATGAGTTCGTGCCCCGGTCTGGGAAGATCCCACATGCCGCGGAGCGGCTAGGCCCGTGAGCCATGGCCGCTGAGCCTGCGCGTCCGGAGCCTGTGCTCTGCAACAGGAGAGGCCACAACAGTGAGAGGCCCGCGTACCGCAAAAAAAAAAAAAAGATTGCAGGCTCTTGAGTCAGGTTGCCTGGGTTTGAATCCTGGCTCCATCTCTTTCTAGCCACACGATCTTGGGCAGGTTGCTTAACCTCTATATACCTCGGTTTCCTTGTCTGTAAAAGGAGAGTAAAATAGTGCTGAACTGGAGAATCCAGAAAATAATTCATAGAAAGCAATTTGAAACTCCCTGCACTTGGTTAGATGTCATCAGCACCACCCCTTGTCACGTCCATCACTCCCATCTCTCATCCCAAATTCTGTACTTCCATTATGCCATGATAGCCTTCCATTCTGCCGCATCTCCCTTCATCGCTTTATCAACCTCCGTCAACTCGGTTACCCCAACCCCTTTGCCACTGCTATTGTACACCACCTCTCTAATCCAGGCCACCAAACTAGGGAGTTTCCAGGAAGGTGAAACCGGTAGGGTATGACCCAGCCAAGATGGATCACTTCAGTGGCAGAACCAGAGTACCTGTATCAATGCTTCTTGATTTCTCAACTACTTGGGTAGAGAATAAGAGCAGGTAAGTGCCGGTAGGAAGTAAGCCACCCAAACTGGCCCCTGCAGCAGGCTTCCTTCTCCCCCTCTCCTCTTTCCCTTTTGGGCTTGGCTTGGGGTGAGGAGGGAGGCCCCAGGGCTATGCCTGTTGTCAGCTCACTACCAGCTTGGGAGTATCCAAGAATGAAAGTCAGTGTTCTGGTCATTTTAGCTTTTCCGTTCCAATTTGAATATATTAAAATGTAGTCTTCCAGCTGTGCAAATCCCCAGGCCATTGAAATAAAAGGTTTTTAACTTTAACCATTAAAGATTTAACTAGCCAATAAATCTAAGCGTGTGGGGGGTTGTTACCAAACGTTTACTACATTGCTCTTGCTTTTAACTGAAGAGCAAATGTCAAGTGTGGATTTCCATGAAAAAGACATTTCCTTATGGTCAAAACTGATCTCAGCCCCCGACCAGAAAAGCAAGAGATCACTGTCTCCAGAAGGGTCCGCTCATTTACGTCTCAAATCCCTTTAGGAGTTAAAATGGCTATATCAATTCTACAAACCAGTTTTGCTTGCTGCAAAAAAAAGGCCTATAATAGCCTCTTGTTGCCACGGTCAGAACGCGACTGACTAAATTAATCCAAAGGTCTAACTTTCGGTTTGAGCATCTTGGCGCCGACTTTTCCACAACCAGTTTTTATAAAGGCACAAAGGGGATGTAGCTTTGGTGAAGAAAATCGCAAGATCTTTCTCCGTTAGTATCTTCTGGGTGAGTTGGATCATCAGGGTCTTGAATCATAGGGCTTAGTTTGGCCATTTTTACCTTTCAGGCAAGCAGGAGATCCGCCCAGTAGTGAAATATGGCTTTTAATTTACACAAATGTAAACGTACAGAACTTAACAATCGTATTCACCCTGGACTTAAAAAATGAAGAGAAGCCAGTTAAATCTCGGCCATTAAAAAAAAAACACCACACACACACAGAAAAAGATCTGACGTACATGTTGAGTTATACCAGCCAACGAGGGGACACAGCCACATTCCAGATGTGCTATTTTCCTGCCCATTGACAGTTCTGCAACCCACCCCAGCATTAAAAATTCCTGAAGTGGATTTTTTAATCTGGCTTAGACTCCTTTTTGCCCAAGAGGCCTGCTGGGTGGGTCCTCTGGGTTTTATTTCTTGCAGAACAAACCAGGAGCCCTGTTTGTGGGAAATACATACAGTAAACTGGGCTTTGCTCACGTAACTTCCCTCCGGAGCATTTTCCACATCCAAATAGGAGGTGAATTAAGTTGGTAAGCAGTTGTCTTTTTTTAAAAAGTGATTTTACGTTTAGTGTGAAGAGTTTTAGCTCCATGAGGCCATATCCTCTACTCCCTAAATTATAAGGCAGAGTGAAATGACAATGGTGAGGTGTGTGCTTTTCTCTTGCCAGTTCAAACTGTGGGGGACACTGACAGTTGCCTTTTGACTGGCAACCCCTCTCCCTGGCTTCAGCCGACGAAGGGACATTGGCTGATTCGAGGGTTCTCTTTCTGCTCACACCATCTGCATCTTTATCTCCGTCCTCCATTCCACTGCAATTGCCTAGAAGGAAGAGTGAATTCCAGGCACCTGGGGTGCAGAAACATTTTCCCTGGAGGTCCCTAGCAGTGTCCTTTGATATGGGTGTGGTAGGGAAGGGCTAAGCTCAATACATTTTAGAGCCTCCTCGGTGGAATGAAGTGGAGGCACTGGAGACATTATTTTCAAACCAGACTGAAACAGAAGGGAAGCACTGGCTGATTTGCTGGGAATCTCTCTTAAGGCTGAGAGGCAATTCAATCCAGTAACTCCAAAGACCTGTTTCAGCCTCAGAAACGGGAAGAGCTGGCACCATCCCTTAGGGGCCTCGGGTGGGTTGTCTGCCTTCCAAGGCTTCTAAATTTCAAGGATTTAGAACCCACGTAGAAAGCACAGGTGTCTCACACCAGCCTCTCCCTGGGGCACTTCCAGATCGACTTTGCTGTCCCTGCTGCCTTCTCTGATTTTCAAATCCCAAGCTGTTAAACCCAGAAAAGCAGGAGAGCGAGAGAGAAACTTCTCCACCTTTATTAGATTTTTTTTTTTTTTTTTTTTGCAGTACGCGGACCCCTCACTGCTGTGGCCTCTCCCGTTGTGGAGCACAGGCTCCGGACGCGCAGGCTCAGCGGCCATGGCTCACGGGCCCAGCCGCTCCGCGGCATGTGGGATCTTCCCGGACCGGGGCACAAACCCGCGGCCCCTGCATCGGCAGGTGGACTCTCAACCACTGCGCCACCAGGGAAGCCCCTATTAGAATATTTTGCTTTCTGAATGACAAGCCACCTTGGAAGGAAACTTCTTTTTTTTTTTTTTGATTCCTCATACCTGTGCAACTGTACATGGCAGCTTTATTTTGGGGGGTGTGTAATCTTGGTAGTGATGGAGGAGAAGTACCCATACGTCCTCCCAGAAAGAATACAGTTGCTTAGGAGACCCTCATCTTATTCATTGATCCATTCATATATTAGCTCGTTCATTCATTCTAAAAGTATTGCTAGCGGACTTCTATGAGTCTCTGCCAGGTGTTTGGTTCAGGGGTGTAGGCAGAACATAAGCCAGTGCCTGAGTAGACAGTCAGCCAGAGGAAAGTGACCCTTGACTCCGTCTCTAAGGATTACTGACTGGGATCCTCCTCTGAGGGTGTTCAAAACCAGGAGAGCCTTGCACACATTAGAGGTTGAATCGGGCTTTCGTTGTCTCCCTAAAGTTCCTCGTGGTACTATTTCAGATCTCCCCACCATCTATAACACCCAACTTCTAGGTCTCCTCCACATTTAATTCCTGTTTCTAGAGAAGGCAGACAACGTTGATTAAGCTCTCCAGCTCACTTTCTCCCGCTTTGTTCCTCCCAAGCGCACCCACTCACCGTCCCAGCCTGGGTGTCAAAACTGATCCCTCCTATTTCCCTCTTCATCCTTTTCCTCCCACCCTGCTCTAGAACCCCCTGAACCATGAAATTCCTGCCTGCCTCCTGCATCTGTTCAGTCTCTCTTCCCCACCAGGACTTCCGAGGCTCATCCCTGCGTGGTGGCCCTTCCCCTCCCAGGCCCATGGGCTGCAGCCTGGGACCTGAGGAAGGGGACAGCCTCCATCCTCACAGGCTGGGATCATTCCCCCTCCTGCCCAGACACTGCCCCAAACACATTTCTCTGCTTCTTTTTCCTTTTTCCCTTCTGAAAATAGCCATTTAAAAAGGTTGAAATGGGCTTCAGGGGTTTATTAGTTTTAAAAGCCCTGTTCCCTGTTTGGAGGGAGGGGAAACAGCTGCCTTCTTTTCACATTACGTCAATCCACAGGTGTCTGTAATTTACATTTTTTAAACTCAAACGTTCAGAAATAATGGAAAGGCGGCTTGAAAAAGGCAGATGAAATAAAAACTGGGGGGAAATGTGTATTATACAAAAACCAGACCCGTGAGCCTGAGGCGAGACACCCCGATGACCTGGGGAGCTGATTAATGAGGCAAACCTAAGGCAGCCCAGGTGAGTGTGGATTCCAGGGTTTTCTCACAGTCACTGACGTCCATGTGCTGGCGTTTCATTTCCCACGCACGACTTCACGGATGGTTTTCATTCGGAAATTTTAGAACCACTGATGTTTCTGCCCTGGGAGAAGAGAATCCTGAGCTGTGGATGTTGGGCAGGTGGGGGAGTGGAGGAAAGGAGTTGGGGGTGGGGAGAATGGGAACTTCCTGGGTCCTAGACTCTGCATCTCTTGATTCTTATAGGCAATCTTTCCTGATCCAGCCTCAACCTATTCAGTGCCTTTTTTAGTTCTTCCCCTCCTCACTCTCTGAGCAAAAGGAGATGAAGGTCAGATGGTAAGACCAAGGTAAGATGTATTAAAGTTTTCTTTTCTGACAGTCTTCTAATATAGCCACTTCATTAAAAAAAAAAAGAAAGAAAGAAACCTAACGTCTGGTTACATATCAAATGTCAAATATAAAATAATTTATCCTATTTTTGCATATAGTTTTTTCTAGGTATTGTGTCTCTGAATACTATTTCATTAATGTTCCTTTGTTGTTTATTTTTGTTTTTATTTCCATTTCTCTAGGTGGGTCAAAAAGGATCTTGCTGTGATTTATGCTTTGACAAGTATTTTAAGTGCATACCACGTGCCAAGGATAGTTTTAGGCTTTGGGGATCCAAGGAGACCAACACAGACACCATCTTTGTTGCCTACTTTGGTGGGGACAGAAGGTTGGACAAAACCATCAGTGTAGGGTGAGGAGGCCTCTGATAACAGAAGTACCAGGTGTTATAGTAGTAGATCTCGTGTGAGTGGAGTAGTAGGAATGAGGGACTAGAAAGCTTCCTGGAGGAAGTGACTTCAGGTGCCTGGAAGAAGTAGGATTTAGCTAGGTAAAGAGGCTCTGGAGGGGATTCCAGGCAGAGGGGATGAGATAGGCTAGGACCTGAGACCAGGGACCCTTTACTGGAGTGCTTGCACCTGGACAAACGTCTCCTCTAGCAATAGAATACAAGAACCTATAAGGGACTAAAAATAACTGCATGCATGCACAGTTGGGGCGATTAATGGACAACAAGATACAAAAGGCCACAAACCAACTGCCATTTCTGAGGTGCTGGGAGCAAAAGCAGGGGACTGCGTATGATCCCAGCACACAGCACCACCAAGGGGTGGGCAGAGCACCTGAGCCACCCCTCCGGCCCGAACCATCAATCGGCCCCCACCCTCACCCGGTTTAAGGAACCAGCCTGCGTCCTCCTCTGGTGAGCGAGCAAGGAACTTGTTACTCATTCTCCCTCCTGCCTGAGTGCCTCGTCTGGCCATGTATCAATCTCTATTGATTAAAGAGTCCAAGGACCCAGGTCGGCAACAGGGAGACAGTGTGCCTGGCGCACGGGCAGAGGATTTTGGAATGTAAATTCTGTTGAGTGGTGGTACCGCAATGGCAGGAGATGGACCTTGGGGGTAGCAGGAACCCAGCCATGCAGGCTTCTTCCAAGGAGCTTAGATTTCATTCTGTGGGCAATGGGAATTCTTTGAAGGGTCTAAGCAGGAGAGTTTACGTCTCTTTGAATCACTTCCATACTGTGATGGAAGTCGCCTTAGAGATTGTTTAGTCCCACTCTGTTGTTTTTTTTTTTCAGCTGATGAAGTTGAGGTCCAGAGAGGGAAATAATCATTACGCCTCTTACTACTATTGTTACCGGCTGGTATTTATTGAGAGCTTACAGATACCAGCCCTGTGCTAAATGCCTCTGCTCCCTCATCCTCACAACACCCTCTGGGGGAAGTACTGGAAATATCCCCATTTTACAGATGAGGAAACCGAGACCCAGACAGATGAAGTCACTTGCCTAAGGTCACTGGGCTAGCAAGTGTTGAAGCCAGTATTTGAGCAACGTCTGTCTGACTTCACAGTCTTAGCTGGGCCCTCTCTTCTCCCAAGATTCCAAAACTAACAGCAGGGCTGGAATTTAAACCCAGGCCTCCTGATATAGTCTGAACTACTGCGCTAGCTGCTCATGGCATATACCAGGTCTGCTTCCTTTCTTAAGAGGTGGGCATGCACCTCGTGTCATCTTCTCTGCTTCTGTTGGCCCTGTTTGCGCTGATTCTGTGTACTCCTTTGCCATAGTGACTCCTCTGAGTATGCCACTTTTGTATCCTGTTCTTCATTTATCTTCTCATATGTATTTCAGGAAGATTATAATAGTCAGTGTTAGTGTTTCAAGAAGGACAAGAGCTGAACTCAAGGAAGCTGGGGTGGGGAAAAATTCTGAGCATTGCGTTAAACAGTTTTGTGGGATTCCCAATCTCCTGGCCTAAGGATACTGGCTGCGGTGGCGGGGCTAGCCCCTTTCAGCCCCAGGTGGTGAGCTGGCCTGTCCCTCTTGAGGTCAGCAGTCTCCAGGATGAGCACCTCCCAGGGCTGGCCACTGTCAGGTCAGCTGTTCCCTGGGACTGTCACCTTCAGGTTCTACAGGGCTCTAGCCACTGGTCATTGCTTCCCAGCTACTGGCTTCCTGGCCAGGCCACATCTTAGCTAATTTCTGCAATTAGGGAAGCTTGTTTTCAGAGGCTGAAACAGGAACTTTTCTGAATTAGCTTTTATGGTTCAGAGCCTTTAATTTGAGATTTAAAAAACATCATAGCTCGCCAAAACCAAATAAACTGCAGCTAATGAAATTCGCAGAAGTTCTCGGAGAATGCTTCTTACTGGTGCTTCTGCATGATTTATTGACAGCCGGTTGTAAAAACAATCTTATTAAAGGTCATAATGTTGGGGAAAAAAAAAAAGCCCTTTAATTTATAGCATAATTAGGCTTCCTCCAATAGTTCTGCTGCCAGGGCTGTCACTTAGGGCTCCGAAGAAGCACTTGGTGTTTTTCATTATATCACAGCGAAGGAGATCCGGAGATCCGTGTTCCTAAAGGGCCCACTGACTTTCTCTTTATGGCCCTTTTATTGCTGCTAAAATAGTCAAAACAGGGGGTTGATTAAAGCCGACTGATGCCTAATGATTATGGGAACACCTCTTGTGGGGGGAGGGAGAAAAGGTAGGAGGGGGCTCAGGACTTCAGGACAGGCCTCCGACAGAAAGGGATGGACTGTGAAACATGCCTGGGAAGTGTGACCAGGTTTCCTGGCTCTTCCCCCAGACACTTGTGGATTGAAGGCTGACCCCAGGCAGGTGGGGCTGGGGTGATAAAAGGCGTGGGGAAGGTGCTAATGCCTCGAGGAAGAGGACAATCCCAGGACAGGATGTATGTGGGAATAAGAACCTTAAAATGCTAATGGGTCCCTAGGTGGAGAGCAGCCCCGCAAGAGTCCAGTAGAAGGTCTTGCCTGCTGCTGGCTGTGCAGAAGGAAACGAGGACTCAGTATTTGTGTATTGTGGTGAGGGCAGATCCTGGTCTCCCGCTTCCAGGAGCCCCAGGTGTTGTTTTCTGGAGCCATCTCTCCAGGGCTGTGCTGGTGCAGGGGAGGGGAGAGCACCTGAGGGAGGCGGGGAGTCACAGCAGAGCATCAGGGATGTGTGATGACAGCCAAACCTCAACAGAGACGCACCCCCCCCAGTTCCTCTCTCCCTCCCCAAATCTGAGGAGCTGAGAGCTGCAGCTCTGAGCCCACCCCTTGCCAGCCTGAGCCCTGACCACCTACTGTCAGGCCATGGGGAACATGGGTCCTGGAGCTGCCTTAGCTCTGCAGGCTGTGTATGTGTGGAGGATGGACTGTCCTTCCAACAGTGTACAGTGTGGCCATTGTGATGGGGGCAAGGTGTGGGAGCCTCAGCAGTTATGCTGACGTTCAGTCTGGGCCCTGAGTGCGGCCTGGAGCTGGCCTAGCGCCAGAAAGACTGGGTGACCGTGTGGGGCTTTGGCAGCCCCAGGGATTGGTCTGTTTCTTCTGAGTCTCCTTTGCTCCAGGCTTCATCCAGGCTGCCCTGTCTCATGTTACCTCATCGTGTCCAGTCCTGTCCCTTCAAGTCCCATGCAGTCTGTCTCTTCTCTTCTGAGGTTTATCAACCACTCAGGTTTCTCCACCAGCCTGCATGAAACTGGTGAGGACATCTTGGTCTCCCTGCATCTGCTCACCCTTTGGAGGCCCGAGGAACCCACTTTCTGGCTCCTTGAAGATGAAGGTCGGACCTAAGCCTGTGGTGATCTCACTTTGGAGATGCAGCCACTCTGCCACTCTCCTTCTCTTCATCTTCCTTCCCTTCCCCCACCCCTTCTTCTCTTTCGGAATTAACCATGCAGGAGGTTTATTTGGGAGTAATATTATGATGGGGCAGGGGGAGCTCTGAGACCAGGAGGCAGCACTGACAACGTCCCTTCTGCTTCTTGTCCCAAGGTCACAGGCTTCATGTGCAAGTGTGAACCAGCAGGGAAGGCTTGCCAGGTGCTGTCTGTCCGTGTCTACCCCAGGAGGGGGCGGAGTCTAGAGCTGAGCTGGGAAAACTTTGCCATAGATTTTGGCATATTCTGAGGGGTTCCCTTAGATACTTTTCCCCCAATTTCATCCTAAGGGAGAAAGAGGTCTGGAAGAGGATGACTTGCCCCTTGGACCAAAGTCCTTAGTCATGGCTTCAAAGTTCATATAGTGAACACCGTTGAGCACCTACTATGTGCCAGACACTGTGTAGGGAGATGGGCTTAGAGAAATGAACTTAGGAAGTTTCCAGGCTGAGGCAGAGATGAGCGAGAGACATTATATAATTAATGACATTATATGGGGTAAATGCTACAGCTGACTTTACACCAGTGGCTAGAGGAGTACAAAGGAAGACGCAGGGTGTGTGTGTGTGCGTGAGAGTGTGAGTATATGTATATGCGTGTGTAGTCTGTGAGTAAGTGTATGTTGGTGTGATGTAAGCCTGTAAGTGTGTGTGATTGTGACTGAATGTGTGTGTGAGTGTGCAAGTGTGTGTATGATGCTGTTGTGTGGGAGTATGTAAGTGTGTGTGCACAAGTGTGGGTCCGTGATATGTCGTGGGACCGACCACTGGTAACCATTGCTAAAGGCAGACGTGCCCAGAGAAGGGATGGTATCTGTGTGTGCTGAGCACACTGGAGGTGATCAATACACATTTCCTGACTGGAGAGCTGCCTCTCTTAGCAGGGCAGGAAACAGGATCTGGTTGGGTAGCATCAGCTGTGGCCTCGGTTTCTTTTCAGGAGGCTTTGTCCTCTTAGACAAAGAAAGGGAGTAGGAGTTTTTTTCCTTCTAGATGTTGGTAACTGAACCTAGAGGGTAAAAGGATAAATCCTTGAAATAATTAAATGCTAGTAACACCCTGCCCTTTTAAGTGACCATAAGTCGAGAGGTTGTAGTTAATTTTAATTTGCTTCTACAAACTTTTTATACCTTCTGAATATTCTTCCATTTTTTTCAATCAGAAAAAATGTTTATTAAAAAATGGGTCTGGCTTTTGCATGTAAACTTATGCTGAAAGGGTGTGAGAGCTGCTTGGGGTGCTGGCACCCGGACCCTGGGATTACTCCAGACAGCTCGCCCCGTTTGCCTGCCCGTCTGACCTGCAGTTTCCCGTCGGCCTTCACGGCTCCTGCTGCCCGCCCTTGGGCTTTGTGTCTCAGCCTCGGTTATTTGCCTTGCTTCCCCTTGACTGACAGCTTATTTCGGAGTCACATTTTCAGACTGACCTTTGCCTTCCCCCAAAGAGCACAACTCTGCAACTTACCTAAGGGCCTCCTGCTCTGAAACCCCACTTTCCCTGCCTCACATTCAGCTTCGCAGCCCTTTGCTGCTTTGGGTCACAGGCTGGGCACCCCTAAGCACCCTTTCAGGGTCAGGTGGAGGCTGGAATTAACTTGGAATAAAACATGCTGGTGTCTCTTTAAAAAGCTAGCTTCTCTGTAAAAATCTAACACCTCCTTTAGGATTCGTCTGTCTTCTTTCTTCTTAGAAGCTGGTAATTATTCATCATTTATAAATTGAAGATAATCCATCTCCTCATGACTCCTGGCAGACCAGGGGTTGGGGCAGGAGAGTTTCTTAAGAACTTTCATCCCCAGTCTGCTGTTTGTAGAGGGAATAACTAACACGCCTCTATTTCTCAGCCATGGACTTCCGAGGTCTGGCTCTTTCCCAATGGATTTCTGTGTATTAAGTCCTTTAATAACAGCAATAGTCTCCTACCAGAGTTTTCAACCCAGAGGACAATTGTTTAGGGCATGTTTCAAGGTACAAATTGCAGACAGCTGCCAGTCGAGGCCACCAGATTGTGGGGCAGTGGTGATTCTCTCCCCAGAGATCATTCCTTTCTGTCTTTTTTTTTTTTGACCTAAGGTGAGGTTGGAATTGGAGTTGAAGTTAGGGCTGAGGGCAGGATAGGATTGATTGGGGTTGAAGTTGATGTGGGAGCTGGGTTAGAGGAGGCCCAGGCTGGGATTCAGATGGCTGTGTGTTAGGAAAGAGGGGGAGGGGCGCGTGGGGCTTGGGTGAGCGTGGGGCTTGCTGTTGGTATCGGGACTCGGCCAGGGTCAGGCGCTTCGCTGAAATCTCGGAAGCTTACCGTAGGGACCCCCCACCTGAGGGCTGTGACACGCCTGAATTTTCACGCTCACTGGGATCAGACCCATGTCCTGCCATCCAGTTTTGGGTTGAATAAGATAAGGACATGCCGTTTTCCCTCCAGGAGTGTGTGGGAGCTGAGGGGCCACACAGGAGCACCATGGCAGCCTCCTGGGGGGCCTGGTAGGACCCAGGGCGGGAGTTTCTCTCTTCTGAGGCAGGAGGGGAAGTAGAGGCAGTGGGTCTTGATACTTGTCCGTCCCCCTGCACTGCCAGGCAGTGGGGACAGGACTCAGTCTTAGGACCTGAGGCACAGAGTCAGCCAGGTGGATCCTGGGGGCACCTCTGGCCGGAAATGAACCCCACCTGGTGTCCAGCAGACCCATTTTTTCCCATTTCAATCACTTTGAAGTGATTGAAATGTGCTGATTCCATCTCAGCAATGAACTGATTCTCTTCCTTTGTCCCCACAAGTAGACAGGCAGGGAGCATTCCAGTGCCTTTCTGGCCTATTTCTGTGAAAGGATACTGGGCAAAGCCAGGTAAAGAACCCACACGCCCCCAGGCCCACGGCTCAGGCACGGGCAGACATGGCCATGTGTCTGAATGCTGCCTGTTTTGTTTTTGCTCTTGCCAAGGCCACCCTATCCCACACTCTAGTCATGCTGTCACTCCCCTAAACACCAACCCCAGCGTGCCTCCGTAGCTTTGCCTGGGCTGCTTGTCAGCCTGGGACACCCTTCCCCCCTTCTCTCCATGCGCCTAGAGTCCCCTCAACTTCCAGGATCCAACCCTTGTGACATTGCGTTGCATTTATTTGTGTATGGACTAAATGCAGGGACAGTGTCTCACACCGTCTCCTCAGGACCTGGCACAGGGACTGAAAGAGAGTGGGTACAAAATCAATATTTGGTGAAAGAAGACAGAGAGGAAAGAACCGGGCCATCAGGCTGATGCGTTGTACCGATTTTATTAAGACTTAGGCCATCTTACAGAGCACCCTCAACTCCTCCGTACTTTAGAAATCTCTGTATATTTTTTAATTGCTCTCTTCTCTTTCACTTGACTTGAATTCAGTAAACCTAATAGGTGACCATGTCTAGGTGCTATGGGGCATGTAACATGCTTAAAGTATGGTAGAGCTGCAGAGCTGGAAGCATAAAATACCTCCTCAACGTCACTGACAAATAGAACACAGATGTAGAGAGGGAATTGTTTCTATATCCCCTAGAAGGGCACTTCGTTTTCAGACAAATTTGTCTCCTGTAAAGTTTTTTTTTTTTGGCTTTAATAGCTAATATTGATTGTATCCTTAGTGTATCCAGAAAGTGTTCAAGGCTTTTTGAATATATTAACTCATTTAATTCTTTCAAACAACCCTGTGAAGTAAGTACAGTTATTATCCCCACTTTACAGATGAGGAAACTGAGGCCCAGGGAAGACAAGTAATTTTTCCAAAGTTCTCACAGTTGGTATGTGGTGGAACAAGAATTCAAAACTAGATGGTGTGACTCAGAGTCCATGTTCTTACTATTATTCTTTATTGTTTCCTTAAATCTCTCTCGAATTCGTGCCTTCTTTTCCCTTTCAGTTGATACCACTATCATTTATACCTTCATTTTTTGCACTTCTTTTTCTAGTAGGTTCTGATTTGATGTCCTTAGCTGAATTCCATCCCTCTTCATCCTTCCTGGACACTACAGCCAGGAGGACCATTGAGAAAAGATAAGTAGCACTTCGCTGATCCCCTGCCCTTTTCTGTGGCTTAGAGACGCCTGCAGCTTCTTTGACATTCTTCCCATTGAGAGGTGGGGTCTAATCCCCTTCCCTTGAATCCGGGCTGGCCTCAGTGACTTGGGTGGCCAATAGCATGCAGTGGAAGTCTAGAATTTTCAAGGTGGGTCATAAATTACCTTGAAACTTCCACCTGGGTATCTTAGAACACTGTCTCTGAGTCACTATGTAGAAAGTCTGACTACTCTTAGGACAACATGCTGGCGAAGCCACTCAGATCAGTAGTCCTAGCCGAGTCCAGGTTCCTAGCCATCCTAGGCACAATTGTAAGCAAAGCCATCTTGGACCCGCCAAAGCAGGTCACCTGCCAGCTGGCGCCATTGAATGATCATGAATATTACGTGGAAGAGATGAATCACCCAGCTGATCCCTCCCCTAAGTACCAACTCACAAAATTGGGGGATGAAGTAAAACGGTTGCTCTTTTAATTTAACTAAATTTTGGGATGGTTTGTTAGACAGTGGTAGATAATCAGAATGCCATTCTTTTCTCTTCTTTCTTCTATTTTTTTTAAACAAACATGTTTAAAAAACGTGTTTTTTGTTACAATCACAAGGAATATAGTCATGAGCAAGACATGGACAGTCTTGCCTTCAGGGGCACACAGTGTAGTGGAAGAGGTGGCATTACAAATGAATACGTAGGCCGGGATGAAGTGAGAGAGTAACATTGACGTATGTACATTACCAAATGTAAAATGGATGGCTAGTGGGAAGCAGCTGCATAGCACAAGGAGTTCAACCCCATGCTTTGTGATGACCTAGAGGGATGGGATAGGGAGGGTGGCAGGGAGGCTCAAGAGGGAGGGGATATGGGGATATATGTATACATATAGCTGATTCACTTTGTTGTACAGCAGAAACTAATACAACATGGTAAAGCATTTATACTCCAATACAGATGTGAAAAAAAATTATGAATTGTACTCAGTGCTGTCAAAGTAAAGTTCTATGAGTAAAGTAAAGGCAGGTTTCTCAAAGGACATAATATTTGAGATGAGACTTAAAGGATTTAGTAGGGATACAGGGATGGGGGAGGGGATGGGAGAGCATTCTTGGTTGGGACAAGAACTAGGGTGAAGGTCCTACAGGCCAGAAATTGCTCAGCACTTTGGGGCCATGTGGCTGGGGTAGAGTGAGAAGGGGAAGTGGCCAGAGATGAGCCTGGATCCTGTGCACCCGAGTGGCTGATCCCTATGCATCCCTCATCACGGGCACTGAAGCATCACTCGGGGATGTCTGTGTGCCCTGCTACATGGGAGTTTCTGGAGGCTCTGTTTCAAAGTTTTAAATGATTCCTCATTCTAGAAAGAAGTCCACAAATTTAAAGTAACATTAACCAGTTCCTTGAGGACCTGTCCCCTAACTCTGGTTTCCAGATGTTTTCCTTCACTCGAGGTGCTCCTGCTAGCGAGGGCCATGTGGGGCTTCCTGAACAGACCAGTGCCCACATGCACCTGGGCTTCTGCATGTCTCTTCCTTCCAGTGGGTCGTCCCCCTCCCAGGTTTGCTTGGCTAGCCGCTACCTTGTTCTCAAGACTCCCCATGGCAATCCCAATGTGGCTGGGGGCTCATTTTCTGGGCTCCCATAACCCCCCATGTCTCCCTCTCTATGGCAGTACAAGCCACAGTGCCTTGTAACTGTGTACTTGTCTACTTTGCTTCGGGCCTCTGAGCTCTTGCAGGAAGAAACCTCTTTCATCTCCTTGGCTTCTTCCTTTAGAAGCTTTTGATAAAGGTTTATTGATTGAAAAGCCAATGATTCCAGCTTGATATTGTATGCAGATTTAGTAAGCAAACCATCAGTATCCTTATCTACATCGTTCATCAAAAGTTTGAACAGAGTAAGACAAGGGTGAATCCCGAAGCATGTATGTATGTTCTAACAACATTTCCTTCTAACATTTCTTCTTGGTAAAATTGGTAATTTTACCAAGAACTTGAAGAAATATAGGTTAAACCTGCCCACTCCCTTCCCCCTAATCTAGCAGGTAGAGGGTCTATGAAAAAAAGTGGCTGGACAGAAGAACCTTAGTGAACCCACTTTACTCCCAGAGATCCTGGCCTTCCTTTCCAGGAGCCCCAAATACTCCTTAAAGGACATTTCATTTCCTGTCAGCCTCTCATGGTTTGCCCATTGCACCCAGGCCCTCGTCCTCATTTCCCAAGTTGTGTCTGGGGATTTCCAAATCCAAAGGGATTCCTTTGATTTAAGTTTTAAGCTCAGGATCTCTCAGTCTCTTCTCAGGAGTGGGACAGTTGTACACAAACAGTTCATAAACCACACCCTGCCCCTGTAGCTGAGCTCTGGGCATCTCCTGATACCACCTGATGGAGAGAAAGAAAAGCATTTGGAAAAGTGATGGTTTACATGTAAAGGGAAGATGGTGTGATAGGATGAGGGTGGAGCTGTGAGAAGTTGAGGAAGGAACAAACCTTGAACTTGGAGTCAGAAGACCTGGGTGTTGGTCCTGATTCTTCCAGCACTTTGCTGTATGAGTGAGCCCTTTTCCTGCTGTGTTCTTAGTTTCCCCACTGGGGTAAGGAGGGGATTAGAAGAGTCCAAAGACTAAAAAAAATTTTCCCAGAGGAAATCTTTCCTCAGTTGTTTTTAATCATTTTAGGGGTCACAGACTTTTCTGGGAAACTGACAATTCTATGAAACCTTGACCCCAAAATGGACACAGACACACAGTGGCACATGGGCATACACACTCAAAATCTGTTCCAGAATTTTGCCTGAGATTGATAGCCTACAGTTTTCAGTTTCGGCCTCTTCTGTTTTTAAAAAATCTGCTCAGCTACCAAAATCCAGCATCTCTCCCAACCTTCATGATGCACTGCAGTTACTGCATCCACAAGTTCTCGTGAGTTCCTGTGATATGAAATGTGAATTTAGAGACTCTTAGAGAAGCCTCAGATCTCTTCGCATAATTCCAGCTTCTAAACCAACTTACAAATATTTACTCTTTCTGATTTGAAAACCTTGCCTGGAATATGGAAGCAAAATTGGATTTGCCATACTCACTTTGCTTCTATGGCCATTGACATCACTCCTCTGCCCCAAGTGTATTCTCAGGAGTGGAGAGTGGGTCCACTGGAAAGTATTCTGGTCGGCAGTTCATTTTTATTTATTTATTTATATTATTTTATATATATA
>NW_020174013.1:5681810-5746721 GCF_003031525.2 Neophocaena asiaeorientalis asiaeorientalis | reverse complement strand
TATATATTTTTTTTTTTTTGGCTGCACTGGGTCTTAGTTGTGGCACGCAGGATCTTTCGTTATGGTGCGTGGTCTCGTTGTTGCAGCATGCGGGTTTTCTCTCTCTAATTGTGATGCATGGGCTCCAGGGTGCATGGGCTCTGTAGTTGTGGTGCGTGGGGTCCAGCGCCCATAGGCTCTGTAGTTTGAGGCCCATGGGCTCTCTTGTTGAGGCGCATGAGCCCGATAGTTATGGAGTGCAGGCTTAGCTGCCCCGCAGCATGTGGGATCTTAGTTCCCCGACCAGGGATCGAACCTGCATCCTCTGCGTTGGAAGGCGGATTCTTTACCACTGGACCATCAGGGAAGTCCCCGGCCGTGTATTTTTAGATCCCAGGGGGAAATGTGGTCCTTCTTGCTGGAGGCTGACTCAGAGGCGATTACCAGGACGCAAAAGAAGTTGGAGCTCAGAGCCCCCCACTTTTATAACTCCTTCCAAGGACCTGGGGGTGGGACACCTAGCAGTGCATCCATGAGGTGATATGTTTGGTAAAGTTACAAAAGTCAGATTTTTAACCATGATTGCTAAGATGTCTGTCTCTCTCCCTTCTGATTTCCTTGCCTGTACATTTCTGCTGTGTTGAGTGGCGTTGGAGAATGTGAGAGGATTTGTTGGGACCCAGCTAAGGGGAAAGCTAAGTTCAGGATGTGTTTAGTCTGCGTTCAGTGAGTTGTATTTATGAGGCTTCCATTCACTTTTGGTGTGTAGTTAAATTACTGCCAGCCGTCTGCAGTGGGAGGGGCTTCTTTGCAGTTCACTCTGCTGACCTACCTGCCCCTTGAGATACTGGCTGGAGGGCGTTTCAGATTGTGAATGCATTTTATTGCAATCCCACAAGAAATGTTTGGGTAATGGAGGAGGAGCAAAGTTTGGAATGGAACCTGTGTTAGTTGCCTAGAGCTGCTGTAACAAATGACCACCAACAGGGTGTCTTAAAACAACAGAAACATATTTTTTCACAGTTCTGGAGTCCAGAAGACTGGCACTCTTTTCAAAGGCTCTAGGGAAGAATCTTTTACCTTCTTTGCCTTTTTCAGCTCCTGTTTTTCCTTGGCTTGTGGTAGCATCACTCCAATCCCTGCTTCTGTCTTCACATGGCCTTTTTTCTATGTCTGGGTCTCCTCTTCTGTTTCTTATAAGGACTCTGTCATTGGATTTAGTGCTCAACCCCAATAATCCAGGATAATTTCAAGATTCTTAATTTAATCACATCTGCAAAAGCCCTTTCTTCAAATAAGGTCAAATTCACAGGTTCAGGGGGTTAGGACATGGACATATCTTTTTGGAAGCCACCAGGTAACTTGCTACAGAATCATAAGCTACTCTAGGAAATTTGTTTTCATTCATTAGAAATATAAAGCTGTTAGAATTTGGTTCTTATCAAGGCCAAGTCAAAATAGAAATTCTTCCCTGCCAGGATATACTCAATTGTAAATGCACCATACATTTTTCTTTTTTGTATGGAATATGATTTAATCAGATTTCCTGTGTTTGTAGAGTACATGTTTGCAGCAATGCTACAAATAGCATTGTTTGTGATTTTTAACTTATCACTGAATCCTATAAACAGTATTTAAAATTCTTGTTCAAGACTGATGTCCATGAGTTAATACAAAACTCTTAATAAACTACTACAATGAGAATATCAGCAAACTGGTTAATGGATATTGTCAATTCAAAGAATTTTTGTTGTTGTTGTACGCGGGCCTCTCACCGTTGTGGCCTCTCCCATTGCGGAGCACAGGCTCCGGACGCGCAGGCTCAGCGGCCATGGCTCACGGGCCCAGCCGCTCCGCGGCATGTGCGATCTTCCCAGACCTGGGCACAAACCCGTGTCCCCTGCATCGGCAGGCGGACTCTCAACCACTGCGCCACCAGGGAAACCCCCAAAGAATATTTAAGATAAGTCACTCTGCAAGAAAACTTGACATACCCGGAAATACTATAGCTCATATATGAAAGGACTTTGATAGTGGTTTTCCCAAACATGGCAACAATCCTAAAGATTTATGCCACTACCAACATCAAGTTGGGAACCTGAAAAAAGTTTCTCTGAACCGTCAATAACAAAAGCCAAATTTTGATAAGCCATGCCAGAGGAGAGACTGAGTTATTTTTCTATACTCTCTATAGAAAATAATACCACAAAACCTTGGATATAAGAGTAATCAATAGAAGAGTACACAGCAAAAGAAATACTTTTTTCCTAAAAAAATTGTGTGTATCAGGCAGTTAATAAGCATATGTTATTTTTCTGAGTTTTGTGATTGTGGCATTTATCAACATAAACATTTAAAAGTTTTCTTGTGAGTTATTTTCTTATTCTAAATAAACATACACTTTAAAAAAGTTGAAGTATAATTGATTACAATGTTGTGTTAGTTTCAGGTGTACAGCAAAGTGGTTCAGTTTCATATGTATATATATACACACACATATATATATATTCTTTTTTCAGACTCTTTTCCATTATAGGTTATTACAAGATATTGAATATAGTTCCCTGTGCTATACAGTAGGTCCTTGTTGTTTATCTATTTTATATATAGTAGTGTATATCTGTTCATCCCAAACTCCTAATTTATTCCCCACCAACCTCCCCGCTTTCCCCTTTGGTAACCATAATAAACACTTCTGTATCTAACTTTGTATCCATAAATTTGCCTTCTTTTTCTTAAAGAGTCCCCCCTTCTCAGGTTATACCAACCTTGGGCCCATGTCCTGAAATCTGGACCACCCCTGGGTTTGACCCCATCACTTTGAGTGTCTTGCTCTACCATCCAGACTTTTTCGTTCTTGCATCTCCCATCATGCCTTCTCCCCTGGCCCACATATATGTTCATGTTGTCCCTAACCCAAGGACATTTCCATCTTTGCAGTTACTCCTTTACTGGCAGTTGTGTCTCTTTCCCCTTGCTGCCAAAGAAAGAGAGTTGATGCTCCCACTCTTGCATCTTACCCTGCCACCATCCTATTAAAACAGCCCTTTTGGGCTTCCCTGGTGACAAAGTGGTTGGGAGTCCGCCTGCCGATGCAGGGGACACGGGTTCGTGCCCCGGTCTGGGAGGATCCCACATGCCGCGGAGTGGCTGGGCCCGTGAGCCATGGCTGCTGAGCCTGTGTGTCCGGAGCCTGTGCTCCGCAACGGGAGAGGCCACAACAGTGAGAGGCCCGTGTACCACACACACACAAAAAAACCCCCAAAAATAGCCCTTTTCAGGGGCACCAACATCTCCTTACTAATTGCAGCATTCTGGAGAAGCTTAATCAGGTTCCGTGGCTTGACCAGCGTGCATTGGGCCCCTCCAGTCCTCATGAGTGGTCCTGGAGCGCTCTTTGATCTCTAACGCTCCACTGCATCACAGGTGGTCTCTGTTCAGCATCCTTTTCCCCAAATGTCAGACCCTAGCACAGGGCCTACACAGGAGGGGTGGGAAGGGAAATAAAAAATTCAGGGCTAACTGTGTTCTAGTCCCTGTGCTGGGCATGTTCATACATTTCATTTATTTTCATTTACGTTTACTTAATCCTTACAGCAACCTGAGATATAGATGGTAATAATTCCCCTTTTATAACCAACTGGAAAGTATAAGATCCAACCAATTGGGAAATAGAAGTTTAAGTGACTTGCTCAGGATTCCATTATTAATTGGTAAGAGCTACGCTTAGACCCAAGGCTTATCTGTTTCTCCTTCAAGACCATATTTTCTACTAAGCTTTTCTGTCTCTGGATTACCTGGGGAACAGGGACACAATTATTTCTCAAATAGAATTGAACTGAGAGCGCCTTCCTTTTGAAGCCCTGTCTTCCATTAACTGCTAATGTTTCACTTTCCTGATTCTTCTCTGTCTCGTTTCCTACTGCCTTTTCCCTAGCTTCTTATCCTCGAGAAGAGTACCCTCTTCTCTCCTTTCTCTCTCTTGCGTACATCATCTGTTCAGATAGTTTCAGCAGTCACTTCTCAGAGGACAATGTCTCGTGGAGTTGGTTATCTGGTCCAAGCCCCAGTCTTGTTTCTGCCAGGTGTCCTGCTAGGATTTCAGTCTCCACATAACCCACCATCCCCTTCTCTCCTCTCCAAACCATCCTCTCTTGAATTCCTGTCTTCTTAGTCGCTCATACTTTAACCCAGAGGAAGGGGTGTCACCTTTGTCTCTTTCCTATTCCTCACTCCTTTTAGTTCATCCCACAAACATTACTGTGTACTTCCTGTGTGCCAGGCACTATGCTAGGCACTGAACATTCACTGGTGAACAACACAGAGTAGTCTCAGGAGCATATGTTCTAGCTGGAGTCTGCTGACATCAACTCAACTGTGTCTCACCCTTTGCCTTACTGCCATTTTCCTGGTTCGGGCCCTAGTTGGACGTGCCTGCAGTATTGCCATAGCCTCTGGTCTTCATACCATCCCCCCTCTCCCTATTCCTTGAGGATAACATAACAAATAATTATATTTTACCCTCTGTGCTGAGAAGGGCTGACCACATTTGTCGCTTTTATGGTTCCTTAGGAAACCTTTAGTCTCTTGATGAGATGTGGAACTCATTCTGGCCCTGTCGGTGGCCGTTTTATCCACCTTATGTTGAATCTATGAGCTTCCATTTGAAATGGTTGCATTGGCCAATTCAGATTGCATTTATAAAGGATCGTAAACAAATATCTTCTTTCAGCTCTCTCTCGCAGCAGGATTCCACCTATCCTTTGAGGCCCTATTGCTCCACTGTGAAGGCTTTCTGGATGACCTTTATAGCAATGGATTGCCATTTTCCATTTGCAGAACTTTCTGTTGGTGCCTCTTTGTGGGGGGGCACTTACCGCACTGTGCCTTGTAATGTAGAATCACATCTTCCACAAGAAGGCAAACTCCTTGAGGGCAGGGGCTGCACTTTGCTCATTTTAACCTCTCTGGCTACCTAGCATAATGCTTTTCCCGTAGCAGCTGCTAAACAAATGTTGGTTGAGTCAAATGTGTTTTCTGTCGGTCTCCCTTTCTTTCCGTTTTTCAGCCCTTGTCTCTACACTCTGCTTCTTTCTTCTTGCCTTTGTTCTTGTGTCATTCTCACATTCATAGAATGCTCGCTCTAAGAGAACTTTCAGATTCCAAGTCCAAAGTTTCCTATTTACTAGGCTGATCATCAGATATAGCTGGCAGTTTTGAAAAATGATTTCCCTTTAAAAATTATATTGGGGGACATTATGTCAATAGTGAAGGATATGAATCTTAAGTGTGCAGTTGGGTGGATTTTATACCCTTGTAACTACCATCCATAACAAAATATAGAACATTTCTATAGAACTTCCAAACCACAGAACATTTCCTCACACCTGCTTCAAGTTGAAACCAACCCCCCTAAAAGTAATTGCTGTTCTGATCTAGTTCATAACAGATTAGTTTTGCCTATTTTAAAAGTTCATATACATAGTCTTTTGTGTCTGACTTCTTTCTTTCAACATTCTGTCTTTGAGATTCATCCAGGCTGCTGTGTGTATCTGTAGCTTTTATTCTTTTTCATTGTTGTATAATATTCCATGGTATAAATCTAGCACTCTGTATTTATTCACGCTACTGTGGATGGGCATTTGGGTTGTTTCCAGTTTTTGACTATAACAAATAAAACTGCTGTGAACATTCATGTACATATTTTTTGGTGGACGTATGCTAGAGAAGAACTCAGAGTTCTCCAGAGAAACAGAACCAATAGGGTGTGCGCATGTATAAGTATGTTTGTGTATGTATAGAAAGATTTATTATAAGAAATTGTCTCATGTGATTATAGAGGTTAGCAAGTCCCAGGATCTGTATTTGCTAGACCCACACTAGAACTGATGGTGAACTCCAGTCTGAGTCCAAAGGCCTGAGAACGAGGAAAGCTGATGGTGTACATTCCAGTGCTAGCAGGCTAGCTAGAATGCTAGCAGGCTCAAGACCCAGAAAGAGCTGATGTTTCACTTTGAGTCCACAGGAATGAAAGAACTGATGTCCCAGTTCAGAGCAGGCAGGCAGGAGGAACTCCTTCTTACTCAGCCATTTTGTTTTATTCAGGTCTTCAACTGATTAGTTGGGGCCCAACCACACTGGAGAGAGCAATCTGCATTACCCAGTTTACTGATTCTAATGTTAATCTTATCCAAAAACACCCTCACAGACCCACCCAGAATAATATTTGACCAAATGTCTGAGCACCCCATAGCCCCATCAAGTCGACAATCCAAATTAGCCATCACATAATGCATTCATTTCTGAGGGGTATGCATTTTTGCGGGGTATACATGACATGGGATCAAACCACATTTAGCTTTAGTAATTACTACCAGTTTTCCAGTGTGATTGTATCAATTCACACTCCCACTAGCAATGTGTAGAGTTCTACTTGCTCTACATCCTTAACAGCACTTGGTATGGTCAGTCTTTTTCATTTTAGCCTTCATGATGGATGTACTGAGGGGGATGTGCTGGAGCCAGCCTATGTGGCTTGTGAGACTCAGCTGTATACATCTCTTCCCAATTCTGCCATCAGTGATGTGTCACATTGGTAGCTTGAAACCAGCCATAGTGGGAGTATTTACACCAAAGAAATGCTTTTATTCCTGGAATGTGGGTTGTTAAGTGTTTAACAGTATACTACTGGTAGTGGTTTCTCATTGTGGTTTTAACTTACTTATCCCTGATGAGTTATGGGTAAACATCTTTTCGTATGTGTACTAGTCATTCATTTATCTTCCTTCATGAAATGTCTGTTTATATCTTTTTTTCACCTAAAAAAATTCGGTTGTTGATTTTTTTCTTGTTGATTTGTAGGAGTTCTTTATATGTTCTGGTCTGAGTTCTTTGTAGAATATATATATATTGCAAATATCTTCTCCCAGTCTGTTGCTTGACTTTTCATTCTTTTTTAATGGATAGATATTTACAATTTAATTGAAGTACAATGTATCGATCTTTTCTCTCATGGATAGTGCTTTCTATGTTCTCCTTAAGAAATCTTTACCCCAGTTGCTTGAGTATTGTTTTTAAAAACTGATTTGTGAGTTTACTGAATCAGAGTTTTGAGTGTGGGATCCAGGGTTCTGTGTATTTTAAAGCACCCTTAAGTGCAGATGGCTTTGAAACACATTAAAAGTTTCTCAACCTTATTTGTAACGAGTGAAATGCAAGTTATAACCACAATGAAATGTTAATTTTCTCATCTATCAGATTAAATTAATGTGGATCAAAAAGTTGTAAAACAACACACTGTGTTGGCCTAAGATGTGAGGCACTCTCATACGTCGTTAATGTCTTTGTAAATAAGTTCAGCCTTTATGAAGAGTATTTTGGCAATATCCATCGAAACAAAAATACATCCACATGCCCTTTGATCTGCCTGGCATTTCTACTTCTAGGAATATGTCCTCCTGGTACTTGGAAATGTGTACAAAGGAGTATGTTACATGGATATTTACTGCAGTATTATTTGTAATAGGAAAAGATGGGGAATTACCTCAGAATCCACCAATAGCCATACAATAGAATACTAAGAAATCAGTAAAAAGGAGACAGTTGTGTATGTACAAATATGGAGTGACTTACAAATTATATGGTTAAGTGTAGAAAGGACATTGTAGAACAATGTGTTTAATTTCTTACCAAATGTGTAAAAATGGATAGTTTATGCATGTATATGTATATATGAATGCCTATATGTGTGTGTATCTATACTTATATATGCTAATGTATTCAAATATATTTATTGAAGGAAACAAGGAATTCAGCTACAATGGCAGCTACTGGGGGTGTTGAATCCACTATATACCTTTTCTGTATGGTTGGCCTTTATAGGCCATGAGCTTTTACTACCCTCCTTTTTTTAGAGCTCCCCAGGTGATTTGGGTGACCATCCCATATATTATGTGAGGAGACTGAGCCCATAGAGTTTGGGTCCAAGCAGGGTTTGCCCAGGGCTCCTTCCCTTCTGAGAGTCAGTCTTGTCGCGTCTTTTCCCTCTTCCCACCTTGGCTTGGCCTCTGGCTCCAGAACCAGTTTGTCCCGCACACTTTTGCCTTCTGCCAGGACCCTACAGCAAGCCAGGAGCCAGACTCCCCCTCTGAGGGTGTGGGTGGGAGGGAGAAGCAGCTCCACGAACTGGCCACCAGCCCTTCCCGCCTGCCCTCCCTAGCGTGATCTATGGCTTGTCAGAGGTGTGGGTCTCACCACTTGCTGAATAGAAAGCTTCTTTGTTCTTGGGAGTGAAAATAACCCGAAGATAAATGTTGGGGCTGGAAGAGCCCAGGGAATGTTGGGCTCCATCTGCCCCGAGGCTCCTCCCTGGAGCTGAAGGTCTGAGGTTGGGGGAGACAGGAGCAGTTCCGGAGAGAATATAGTGGCCACGAGTACTCAGGGGACTGTGAGCTGTGGCCCCTGGAAGGTGGCCATGGGTTCTTCTGAAACGCAGCGCAGCTCCTGACACCTGCCTGAAACCTGCTTCCCTGGTCAGTAACCTTCTGTCACCCCCTGGAAACTTCCTATGCCCCCATCACTTATTGGTGATGACACGACCGAGCTCCCTGCAAGCCCTTCTTATTCCTCCTCACCTGGAGGCTGCCCTCTGCACCCTGACACAAACACCTTTTTATCTTCTCTCTATGTCTTCCCATCCCCCTTGCTTCCTACTTGCCCCACGGAGCCTGCATTTCATTTCTCTGGCTGTGGTCGAGAAAGGGCGGGACCCAGCTCTGCACCTGGGCTGCAAACCCCATAAAGTTCGGGGTATGACTCTTCCATGGACCATAACCTCCTTCCCTCAACCAGCCCAGGCAGGACTCAGCTGGAGCTGCCAGGGAAGGGGAAAGAGGACGAGGGAGGATTGTTTCAGGCTGTTACTCTCAAAATAAAGCCCCAGACAAGGTAGGAGGCTGCTTGGTTTTCACCCTCATTCCTAAGTTTCTATTTTTCATCCAGGAACTTTGGGAGGTGGCCTAAGACTTTCCAAGAACCTCAGAGGGACAGAAACCCATGAGGACAAAGGTGAGGATGGCATCAGAGTCCTCCAGGAAAGCACAGGGCTGTTGTGCCCCTACCCAAACCCCAGCTCTGGCTCAGACAAGAGGAACTTGGGGGCCTCAGAAGTTGGAGCCACAGGACGGACTTTAGAGAAATCCTTGTAGGCCACAGCCCAGTGCCTCCCTCATGATAAGCATGGTTTGTCTCAGTGTGGCCTGTGGGAATGAGTAGGAGGGCTCACAAGGAAAGAGAGGAGGAAAATAGAGGGAACTAATAGAATACCATCCGTCCAACCTTTCTGTTTTCTGGGTGAGAATAGAGAGGCACAGAGAATCCCAAGACTGTGTCTCCAACATGGAGATGAAGCAGCCCCTCTCCTGGCACCTGTGCTTCTTTTGGTTCTTGCTGGTACCTCCCTGGGGCTTAATGGAGTGGGAGGTTTGAGGAACAGGTTTGGGGAGTGACTGGATCTTAATGACGAGGACCCCAAGGTGACCAGAGTCACCCTCCCAGGGCTCGTCTTCCTTCCCCACCACGGGGCTGGCACCTCAGCTCAGTGTCCTGTGGGGCACCTGCACCGTGGACTCTAAAGACAGAAAGTGCCTGTTAGAAAGTTCTCTGTCTACAATCCCCACCCCAAGTCTTCATCAGCTTTGCCTATCTTTGACTCAGCTAGTCTGGACTGGGTAAGGTTTAGGATGAAACATGGTTTGGGGTTTATGTAAAAGAATAAGAGAGAAAAAGGGATGAGAATGACCAACTGTTGCATTGTGGGTTCCAGGCTCCAGGGCGGGCACTTAACCTGTGCATTCTTTTGTTTTATTTTTTTTTTTTTTGCGGTATGTGGGCCTCTCACTGCTGTGGCCTCTCCCGTTGCAGAGCACAGGCTCCGGACGCACAGGCCCAGCGGCCATGGCTCACGGGCCTAGCCGCTCCGCGGCACGTGGGATCCTCCCGGACCGGGGCACGAACCCGCGTCCCCTGCATTGGCAGATGGACTCTCAACCACTGCGCCACCAGGGAAGCCCTAACCTGTGCATTCTTATCCTTAACCCATGCATCCTTTTTTAAGGCTCACCGCAGCTCTTTGGAGTAGAAATTAATGCTCCCATTTCACTGAGTCTGCATGAGGTTCAGGGACTTGCCCGAGGTCACACAGCTGAGTAGTGCTGGGTGGGAGACTGTGATCCCAGCTGTGGCTCTCTGTGGACGCATGAGCGTCGTCATCGGAACCCGGCTGCCCCATTGTGTGCTGGCCGCCACCTGGCTCTATGCACAAAGAGCTTCGGGCTGGCCTGAGGTAACCTCGGGACCAGGTGTCAGGTGGGTACCCGGTCCTGCGGAGAGAGCTTTAACAAGCCAATCACAGCACGGCTAGAAGCACCAGCCAGATTCCCCAGAGGGTTGGACTGCCCCAACCCTGACCTCTGTGGCCTCCTCCCACCTGACCCGGGCAGGGATTTCTCAGGGCTCCTTGCTGATTCTCGATGCCCCCGGGCTGGCAAAGGGCTGGCTTCGTGCTCAGTTGCTCAATAATCTGTGAAGAAATCAATGCATTCCCACCTCCTCCCCTGGATTCAGCCAGGACCTACCAGCATGGTTTATAATCACATCCGTGTGATGTGCCCATGCTGGGCAGAGGCGTGGGGGCAGGCTGGGAGCTTCAAGTTAAACTTTTCTAGACTAATAAACTGTTCCTCACATTACAACTCGACTGCCCTCGCTTTCCCCTGCCGGCCCCCCAGGACCATCCCCCACTCCTCCTACTTTCCTCTCTCTTTCCCTGTGGCTGACATCACACTCACATTTTCCAAAAATTCCCCAGATTACCCACAGTCCTCTTAGCTCCTGCTGTCATCCGGAATTCCAGATGCCGTCTCCTGTCAGTCCCTCCCACCCTCACCCCTGAGCATCAGGAATCCCCTGCTCTGGTTCCCGGCTGGTCTGGGTCCCCCAGCTCAGCTTGGCCTGGCAGTGATGCAGCAAAGTGGGGTCCGATCAGGAGCTCTTTCCATCACCAGGTGCAGGGGGGTAAAGGGACTGCTGGAAGGAAGTTAAGCTGTGGCTGTGTGTGTGTGTGTGTGTGTGTGTGTGTGTGTGTGTGTGCAAGCAGGCTGGCTCTGAAAGACCCGTTATGTGGGGAAGGGGCTGGGTCTTTCTTTCTTTCTTTGTTTTTTAATAAATTCATTCATTTATTTTTGGCTGCGTTTATTTTTGGATCTTCATTGCTGCCCGTGGGGTTTCTCTTGTTGTGGTGAGCGGGGGCTACTCTTCATTGTGGTGCGTGGGCTTCTCATTGCAGTGGCTTCTCTTATTGCGGGCTCTAGGCGCGCGGGCTTCAGTAGCTGTGACTCGTGGGCTCAGTCGTTGTGGCTCGTGGGCTTAGTTGCTCTGCGGCATGTGGGATCTTCCCGGACCAGGGTTCGAACCCGTGTGCCCTGCATTGGCAGGCGGATTCTTAACCACTGTGCTACCAGAGGAGTCTGGGGCTGAGTCTTTCTGAAGCCCTGATAAATGGGATTGGAAGGCACATTGTTCAGTGGAAAAAGCCTAGGGATTGGAGTCAGAAGACCTGGGTTCGATTTCTGGTTCTGCCACTCATGGGTGCTGTGCTCTTGCACAGGTCACTATGTAGTTCCTCCCCTCATTGTTCTCCTCTGTAAACTGGGGCTCTGTGTAGTTTCCAAAAAATGCTATAACAGTATATCCAGTCCCTCTTCCAGAACCTTATCACTTCCCATTAGGAGGCAGAGTCTATGTCCCCTCCGCTTGAACCTGGGCAGGTCTCTGTGACTGCCTCAACAAATAAAATGTGTCAGAAGTGACATCGTGTGACTTCCTAGGCTAGGCCATAAAAGGCATACAGCTTCCACTGGCTGCCTCTCAATCTCACTCTTTCTCTCTCTCTCTCCCCTCCCCCCACCTTGGATCTTGGCCACTGTGCTGTGAGGAAGCCCAGGCCACATGGAGGGGGCAAGTCTAGGTTCTGACTGAGTGTCCCAGCCAAGGTCTCAGAAAACAGTGAGAATCAGTGGTGACTGAGAGCCTTCCGAGGATTCTGACCCCCGAGTCTTCAAGCTGCTCCAGCTGGTGCCAAATGGAGCAGAGAAGAAGGGCTTCCTCACCAAGCCCAGCGCGAATTGCAGATTTGTGAGCAAAATACATGCTATTAAGTCACTGAGTTTCGGGGTGGGTTGCTGTACGGCACTAGGTGTCTGCAACAGGATCGTGGTAGTAATATTTGGCTTACAAAAGTTGTGAGGGTTAAACCAAGAGATCCTGCGGCAGAGCCTTATGGAGTCCCATGTAAATATAACACATTGTCATCACCATTGCTGTCAAAGCACTTCAGTGTGTTTGTACAAGACATCAATGTGCGTGTCTATAATGTGGCCAGGGCTGGGTTAGATGCTGTCCACATATCACTTCATTTAATTCGTACATCTTTTCCATGTGTCATAACCTCCTGCTCTTTTTCATCCAGCTCAGGCAGGACTGGATTGGTTGTTGTAAGGATTAAATTAGGTTGGTATTCTTATTTTCACCAATTTGCAAATGGGAAAACAGAGGCACAGCTAGTTTAACTTCAGGTGGAATTGGAATTTGAATCCACGTCTGGCTTCCTGCTAAGTTTTTACTCCTGCTTCTCCAGGAGCTTGAGCTGGGTTAGTCGCCTAGAGAAAATGGCGACCCTAGGGTATCTCAGTAAATCCTGGCCTGGGAAAATCCTTCTGCTTGCTTTATTTACTTTTATTTTCATTTCAACAAACATGTAACGAACACCTATACTGAGACAGTGTGTTCGGTAGGCCCTGGAAGCACACTGTTATGGCCTCTTCCTTAAGGAGCTCGTAGTCTCTGGGGGGAGACAGATACTTCTTAGTTCTGTAACCTTGGGCAAGGTACTCACCATCTCTAAGCCTCAGTTTTGTCATCTGTAGAATGGGGGTAATTACAAAACCCATCTCATAGGGTTATCGTGAGAATTACATAATATGTAATTCTGCTTAAAGCATCATGTACATAGAAAGTGCTCAATAAATATTAGTTTTTAGAAGTATAGAAAGAAAAGTTTACAATATAGTGAGATATATGCCAAAATAGAATGGAACATAAATTGTTAGGCGAGGAGAGAGGAGTAAGTAATTAGTTCATCCTGGGGTGGAGGTGGTGGATGGTGGCAGAGAGGAGGTGACCTTTGTCCTGGGAGTTCAAAGGCAAGTAGAAGGAGCAGATGGTCTATGGAAGGACTGTGTTTAGTGTGTCTGGGAGCCAGAGCACCCCAGGTGGCTGAAGCACAGGGACCTGGAGGTGACAGAATTGAGGCAGGTTGGGAAGGGGCTTTGGGTAGCAGGCTGTGGTGTGGTGCCGTCCAGGCTGTCCCACAGACTCAGGCAAGAGCCTCCCCACCCAGGCTTAGCGATGAGGCTTTAAGGTGCGAATGCACAGGGGGAGGACCCGAGGCTCCAAGGCACAAAAGGTTGGTATGACAGTTGTTCTAGTTTTGAAGGAGGAAAGAAATCGGGAGAACACGTGAAAGCCCGGGGGACCTTACCCTGGGACCGAGGGCTCAGAAGGGGAGGCTGGTATA
Source organism: Neophocaena asiaeorientalis asiaeorientalis (assembly GCF_003031525.2). Taxonomy (NCBI): domain Eukaryota; kingdom Metazoa; phylum Chordata; class Mammalia; order Artiodactyla; family Phocoenidae; genus Neophocaena; species Neophocaena asiaeorientalis. The sequence goes on along the minus strand of NW_020174013.1, from coordinate 5,733,109 downwards.
GCAAAGAGATCTTTTCACCCCTCTCAAAAATCTGCTACGGGTGGACCCACCAAATCTTAGCTAAGCTAGATCAACAGAATCTGCTCTTGCCAATAAACCACCAAGCCCCTGGCCCAGAAATGTCACTGCAGATCAAGGAATGGCTGCTTGGGGAAATCTGCCCCGGGAGGCCCAAGCCCTGAGGATCAGTAAGGGACTACCCAGCTGGTGCATCTGGCCCCAGGGAGAAGCCTTCGTAGGAACCTTGGGCAGGCTCTGGGCTCTGTGTGTGCAGAGAACAGCTGCTTTGGTTTAAATATTAATAATGCAAAATGAAATGTGTGGGGTGCCCAGCGCACCAGAGCCCAGCCAGTGTGCGTTGCATCTAATGTCCTCCGCACTCGGGTTTGGAAAAATGTGGTCAGCGAATTTAATATACTTTTTGGCAAAGGGAAGACGACAGTTAACTTCTCTCCGGAGCCTCACTAAAGTGGGTTTTCTCCTTGGAAAGCAGAGTGGTTTCTCCCAGTATGCCAGCAGGCCTGCTGCCCGACTTCTGTCACAGGCCCTCTGCTCTGCCCACCTTGACACTTGCAGGGGGCTCTGGGGGCCACAGAGCCTCCCACTGTGGGGATAGAGAGGTAGTCACACTTGTTCAAGATCCAGTGAGGCCTGGGTGGGGCCGAAGCCCCAATTCCTGCTGGCTTCTCCCTCCAGAATGCTCTCTCCCCATTTCATTCCCCTTCTTGAATCACCCTCTTCCCTCGCTGCTCATCAGAGGAGCTCAAGTTGAGAATGTCAGTGCCACGGGGCTCCTACGGGGCCCCTGAGGTTGACAGCTGATCCAAGGTCTCCAAGGGCCAGATGTCAGCTCCTAAGTGCTTCGTTTCCCTCAACCCCACTGCATTTTAAAATCCTGGGGATTTCTGACACAGCCGCTGTGAAGAGGGGCACCCCCTCCACTGCTGCGCCGCACCGGCTATTGCCAGAGCCTCTCTGGGCCTGTTCTCCCTTCCCCGACATCTCAGGCCCTGGCTTTTCTCTCACCAAATGCCACAGCTCATTGGTCTGCCTCTTTTTTTTAAACCTATGTTCTTTTTTTTAAACAAATTATTTTTTTGCAATATAGTTGAGTTACAATGTTGTGTTAATTTCTGCTGTACAGCAAAGTGATTCAGTTATACATATATACATTCTTTTTCATATTCTTTTCCATTATGGTTTATTACAAGATATTGAATATAGTTCCCTGTGCTATACAGTAGGACCTTGTTGTTTAGTCCTCTTTTTTTTTTAATTGAGGTATAATTGACATATAACATTATATTCGATTCAGGTTTACAAGGCAACGATTCGATATCAGTATTCACCGTGGAATGATCACCATGATAAGTCTGGTTACCACCCATCACCACACAAAGTTACACATTTCTGTTTTCTTGTGATGAGAGCTTTTAAGGTATACCCTATTGGCACCTTTCAACTTTGTGCTATCGATTGGCTTCTTGAAAAGTGAATAAATGCAGGGTGACGTCATAGTCCCAAAGCTGGGGAGCAACAAAGTGTCTGAGGCGAACGCTTGCGAGGAGAAGTTGGAGGCTCTGGGTTTGCCCAACAAAGGCACTCGGTGCAAGCGTGGTCGTGGTCACGGCCACCACCGCAGAACTGGAACACGGCTGGCCAGGCTTTCCCCAAAGTCTGTCTCTGGTTTTACACAACCTGATAATGTTCCCGGTTAGAGGCCTCAGCAAATCCTCCAGCAGGGAGAGCCAGGCAGCCCTTGCTCATGGCCTGGTTGTGGACCACCCTGGGGGGCCTCTCGGGCTGCTGGGGAAACAGTCACCCCAGGGCCGCTCAGCGGGGCGAGGAGCGGGCTCCAGGCGGAGGGAAAGAGCCCTGCTGGGGAGAGGGTGGGAGCTGCGATCGCCAGGCTCTGGGGCTCCAGCTGTGCCCCAGGCTCCAGCTCCCCCCATCCACCCCTCTTGGCGTCTGGCCCTTGGGGAAGCTGAGAGAAAGTCTCGCCTATTCGGGATGCCGCGGGCAGGATTGGCCACAGCCATCTCCTTCATGTGTCACCGCTGGCTGTAAGTGCTGTGTTTGGTTTGGCAGAACGGCTATTTAAATAGCAGTGAAATGTGTCACTGGAAAAAAATTAGCTCATGTTTCCTTTACCATTTCTTCATGATTTCCATTGAAAGTGTAACCACGGGTAATAAATTAACAAGATCTGTAAAAGGGACCATAGGAAACCATGGATCCAGAATTCCTATAAACTTCTAACCCGTGATGCTGAATAGCAAGGCTACTTGGGGGAAGGGGGCTTGGGTCATCCATGCTTCAGGTTTCTTTGTGTCTGAGTCCTACCCCCTCCCCCGCCAAAATGTGAGAAGAAGCCGGCCACTTCTTTCAGGGGGTCGCTGTGGTTATCAGGGAGAAAGTCTTTGCTTGAAAAACCCACAGCCTTGGGGCATGGCTTTGCTCTTCCTGTTTCATAAAAAAAGCAAGAAAAACAAAATGCAAAAGTTACTTCTCTACCAAAGTATAATCTCCTTCCCCCAACTGTGCCTCACCTGGTCCCAACCACAGTCCAACAGCTGGTTTCTTTTTCTTTAATAAATTTATTTTACTTATTTATTTTTTGGCTGTGTTGGGTCTTTGTTGCTGCGCATGGGCTTTCTCTAGTTGTGGCGAGTGGGGGGCTACTCTTCGTTGTGGTGTGCGGGCTTCTCATTGCGGTGGCTTCTCTTGTTGCGGAGCACGGGCTCTAGGTGCGCATGCTTCAGTAGTTGTGGCGCGTGGGCTCCGTAGTTGTGGCTCGTGGGCTCTAGAGCGCAGGCTCAGTTGTTGTGGCGCACGGGCTTAGTTGCTCCATGGCATGTGGGATCTTCCCGGACCAGGGCTCGAACCCGTGTCCCCTGCACTGGCAGGCGGATTCTTAACCACCGTGCCACCAGGGAAGCCCTGATAGCTGGTTTCTTGATGTCCTTTGGAAATCAGACCCTTCTCCATGGGTACCGGAGAGCTGAATGTCGAAGTGCAGCTCAGTTTCACAGACAGGAACACTGAGGTCGATGGAAAATATTTGCCTTCAGCACAAAATTCAATAATCGGTGGATAGATGGGGGAGTTGAGAGTGGCAACTGTCCAGTTGCTGCCATGTCTGACGCACACAGACATACACTCACACCCACATACAATAGTGCTTGTTTGTGCTGGGCCGGGGGCCAAAGGATCACTGTAGGGTCCTGAAAGTCTCCCTGGAGATAGTGGGTGAACAGAGCTGCTTCCACAGAAGGTGGCCCTGAGGAATGTGTTTGGTTTGACACATAGGGGCTGTGAAGGTGCCAAGGGAGTGCCAGCCGTGCTTCACCCAAGGGATGGGAGAGTGGGGGACAGGACTGGGGGGTGTGTGTTAGTGTCATACACAGGGCTGGGGCCTTGGGGGAGAGGATAGGAGGGGGTGTCCGTGCTCCACTCGGGCTAGAAAGTTGGGGACAGCACTGGGGAGTGTGTTCAGTGTTACACCCGGGAACTAAGGGAGTGGGTGGGGGAGGAAGGGAGAATGTGTTGGGGTTACAGCCAGGGCTGAACTGAGGCAGAGGACTGGGGGAGGGTTTTTAGTGTCACACATAGGGCTGGGGGCTTGGGGGAGCAAGCTGGGGGAGTGTGCTAGTGTGACACACAGTGTGGAGAGGATGGAAGGAATGAAGGGAAACAAGTGGTGACCAATGAATCTCCTTCTGCCTCTGGTCCTCTGTCCCCTGTCCTTCCTCAATTATCCCTTTCATAGGTATCTTTTTTTTGCGGTACGCGGGACTCGCACTGTCGTGGCCTCTCCCGTTGCGGATCACAGGCTCCGGACGCGCAGGCTCAGCGGCCATGGCTCACGGGCCCAGCCGCTCCGCGGCATGTGGGATCTTCCCGGACCAGGGCACGAACCCGTGTCCCCTGCATCGGCAGGCGTACTCTCAACCACTGCGCCACCAGGGAAGCCCCATAGGTATCTTAACACCCCTTTATTTGTCTGAAGTGACTGCCCCTTGGTGTCCTGTTAGATAGAATATGGGGTGCGAAGGGGGAGTTTTGCGCCACTTTCTAAGCCCAGCTTCTCTTGTATCTTAGCCCCTGGGGTACAGAGGAGGCCATGTCTTCTCCCTTCTCCTGGAAGGCAGTGGTGTAGAAGGTGGAGGCTCAGAAAATCCTTCGCCACAGTGAAATTAAAGAGGGATTTGGCATCAACCCTTCTCCCCACTTATTTGCATCAGGACCTCTGGACCCCTCTCCCTCCTCCTGCCCCCCCAGTTCCCAGACCTTCCATCCTGTCCACACAGATGCCATCCTTTGCCAGCACCTTTTTCCTAGGGGTGTCTGGCTTTCTTTGCTCATTCCTCTCTGTGAGGCCAAGTAACCAGCTTCTTGATAAGGAGTGTTCCCCCCTCCCCTACCCGCTCTGGGCCCTGGACTCCAGAAAGCCCTTCCCTTATAGCTTAAGGCAGAGGGCTCTGCCAAGGCACCTGCTATAAGGAAGGAGAAACATCTGCTTGTTTTATTTACATCTCATCCAGATGTTTGGGTGCCATGTAGACATAGCCTGTGGGCCGTCTGAACACTGTGGCTGGAAACTGAGCTTCCCTCTGCTTGGAGCTGGGAGGCCAAGAGGGAGGGCCTTCAGGCTGAGAAGCGACAGGGCTGGGCAGCAGACACAGCCTGGGGATGGGAGGGGGGTGGGAAGGCGGGACATGGAAATGGGGGTGGATCACAGATTCCACATAAACAACGGATCTGTTTACAAAGCCATAGGTGTAGGCAGGCACTTGCCAAATCGTGATTTTTAAAAATCACCCTTTACAGAGTTTCACACCACTTACCAGATGCTGAGGAAGGGCCTACTGTGTGCTCAGCGTGCTCCTCCCAGGCCGCCTGCTGCGCTCCAGCCAGCGGCCCACTCGCCGCTGAGACTATGGCTGTGGAGCACAGGAGAGCAGTGGTCCCAGAGGCTCCTGCCGAGAAGGCCAATTAACAATGCTGGGCAGTGAGCATAAATCACCACGCTCCCCCTTTTCCTGGGCTCAGGGCTGGAAAGTATCAGAACTGTGCAAATACTTGGGATGTTTCTCTTTATTAGTGATAAAATATTGGACGTCAGCGTGCGCAGTTTCATGCATTGCTCTGACAGTTGGAGCCGTAATTGTGATGAATAGAGGTCCAGGGGCAGGGCTGCAGGCGTTTAAGAAGGCTCTGTGGATTGAAAATATTAGGATTGATTAAAGGTCAAATACTTTATACATTTATCAGTGCTGGATACATTCTTTCCGAGGTAGGGGCTGCTGCCCTTCCCCCGGCTGGAAAAGAACTCAATGTGGTTGAATGCTTACCCCCTCCTCTTCCCCTCAGGCCCTGCCACATTTAACCTACGAAACTGACAAAATGAGCAGAGTTTCCTGTCATTCACGGACTTTTGCTTCTCCTGCCAGGAGGTTAGTTCAGCACAGACATCTGTGTGCAGGCGTCTACCGATCTCTCAATGGAGAGAGAAAAGAGAAAGCTCCCCCCTCGAAAGCTATTCTAGTCTGTGGCTCTGACACCAGCCATCAGGGACAGAGCCTCCAGGAATAGCTCTGTTACCCACTCAAGGAGCCCTCAGGGCTAAAAGGAGGGTCTCACTACTTCTGTCCTTTTCAGGAGTGTCTGATTTCCTGTTGTTAGATAGAGATCTCTGTAACTCTGTGCCTGCCAGGAAGCTCCAAGTGAAACTGTTTAAACAAGGCAATGGCCCTCACCTGCCTCCTTATGATAAGGCTCACTCATTGAACAAATATGTATTAAGGCAGGAGCCATTCTGGGTCTGGGGAGAAAGCAGGGGGTGAAATAGATGAAAAGCCCTGCTCCCACAGAGTTTAGCTTTTAGGTGGGAACAAGAAAATAAATATAAAAACTTATAGTATATCACAGATCTGAAGGAGGTGAGTGGAATTATTGGAGGGAAGAGTGTTTTTCTGTAAACATGCTTTAATCGTGCTAGTATATGAGTATTTTAGTACTGGCTGTCCATATCCTTTCCTCTTTGGGATTGCAGATGGTATAAATAAAAACATGTACAGATAATGAATGAGGTAGAATAGGACCTGTTCAGAGAAAGAGATTTCCAAAACCCTAGACTAATAGCTTATATCCAAATTACCTGGAGGGCTCGTTAAAACACAAATTGCTGGACCTCACTCCCAGAGTGTCTGGTTCCTTGGGGTCTGAGAATTTGCAACTGTGGCAAATTCAAAGGTGCTACTAATCCAGGGACCACATTTTGACATCCACTGCTCTAAACCAACAGAGCATGCTCTGATTGATGGGGTGAGGGGAAAGTTAGAGATGTGTCTCCTCCTAGGCTCTGCTAAGAAGGGACGCGAGGACTTAGACATCTCTAAAAGCAGCTTTTTCCAAAATGTACTCCATGTAACACTTCTATCAAGGGATGTTTGTTTGTAGGGATCACCAAGAAAGGATTCTTTTGTCAAATGTGTTTAGAGCACACTGGGTTAAGTTCATTTTACTGCAGGACATCTCGGGGCCTTTAATATGAAAATGTGCGTTGTGACTCTCCCCAGGGGAGGATTTAATGAATATTCAATGTTTCATAAATTTTTTATGGCCACAAGATCTCCTTTACTTTTCCATGGAGAATCTTACAAGACCAGTGGACAGTGGGATATGCTGTGAAGACACTGGCTCTTAGAACTAAATGGTCTCCTCCAATCCACACTGGTAAATGAAATGAAAGCCTCACACAGCCAGGAACTCATAGGACACGTCCAGCAGTCCTTTGCTCTCTTACAGAATTCTAGATGTGCCCAGGGTATAATGTCCACCCTTATGTCCCCATGGTTCTTTGAGGAGAAAGCCTGTACCCCTGGCCTCCTGACCCTTGTGCATTTGACTAGAGCAGGACTGGAAGACACCATCCCTCCCCGGATAGCTGAGTCTTGCTCAGACACACTCCTGCTACCCAAAATGTGTAGAGGAAGCATGTGTTGTACCGGCTGAGCTAACAGAATTGGTCAGATAGGAGGTGGTGCTGTCCTACATCTGAGTGCATGGCTCCTGCCTATAAGCAGGGCCTGCAGAGCTGAGAAGGGGAGGGGCCCACAGCCCCAGCTGTGTCTGGAGAACAGCAGCCCTGATATTTACGACTATGATGGTCCTTCTCTAGTGGACCTGCTTTGGAACATAAATAAACTTAATAGGCTTCAAATAATTGTGACAACTGAGTTTAAACCCCAGACTGTGGTCCAGGGCAATGGACGTCTCTCTCTCTCTCTCTCTCTCTCTCTCTCTCTCTCCCCCCCTCTCTCCCCCTCTCCCTCTCTCCCTCTCTCCCTCTCTCTCTCTCTCCCTCTCCCTCTCTCGGGCCCAATTCCACAGAGCCAAGGCTCAATCCTGAGCAGAGCCACACCATTGACTCGGTGGGTCTTTGGGCAAAGAGATGGGAAGAGGGGTGACCTTGGTAGTGGACCAGAGGAAGGACGTCCAATCTTGCAGAATGTCCCAGGCTGAGATGTATTACTGACCTTTTCCAGCCCCCAGCCTGATGGGGTGGGTTCCAGATTCTACTCCTTAGCTGCGGGGAAGGGTGAGCCCATCCCTTACCCCCTTCCCAGCCGTTCTTAGAAGCTGCGGCTGAGACATGTGGAATTATAAATTTGGTTCAATGCACTGACATATTTTGAACACTTGCTATGTCTAAGATATCATACCATCTTGTAGGAAAGACACCTACCTCTAACACACAGCAAACTGGGATCAAGGGCCATAGTATAAAGTTATAAAGAAAATGAAGGTGATAACAGATGAGATGAGTTCCTGCCTATCAGTATCAGGACTTTCCAGGAGAAGGAGAGCCCTAAACAAAGGCAGAGAGATAGGGATGTACAAGGAATTGTTCTGAGAACCCTGTAGTAGCACGAGAGGGCCAGCAGGAAAAACGTGTTGGAGCTAGAACTTGGAGAGTCTTTCGTTTTATACTAAAGGATTTGGATTTTATCAAATAAGCACTAGCAAGTCACATTTTATTTTATTGTTTTAAAATAATACATGTACAGAGTAAAATCTTCAAACAATACAAACGTAGATTCAGTGAAAAGTAAGTCTCCCTCCCATCCCTGATTTCTGGTAACTCAGTTCTCTTCCCAGAAGCAAATGCTACTGACAGTTTCTTGTGCATTCTTTCAGAGACGTTTCATGTCTTTGCAAACATATGGGAATATATCTCCCCAATACTTTAAAAACACGAATATTAACATGTTGTATACACTTACCTGTATCTTGCTCACCATACTTAACCACAGATTCTGTAGATTTTTAGGCAAAACTCATTGTGCTCCATAGTTTACTTAACAAGACTCCACTGATGGACATTTGATGTTTCCAGTCTTTTGCTGCTTCAAACAATGAGACAGTTAATATCCTTGTATATGAATCATTTTGTGATGCATCTAACTTCATAGACATGGAATTGCATGTTCAAAACATTTACCCTTTTATTGTTAGCCTTCACATGGGGAAATGTAATTCAGGGGATGCTGGGGCCTCAGCTATTTCATGCAGATCCTTTTTGGAGGCAATAGGATGATGGGAAGGAGGGGAAGAGACACGTTTGGAGGGTGTTACGATTACACCAGGCGAGATATGATGAAGGCCAGAACACAGCACTGGCTGAGGAAGGGAGGGCAGGGCAAGGGTGGAAGAGACACTAGTGATGTATCTGATGTGTCCACGTGGGAGAGGAGAAATCACAGACAATCAGAGGCCCAGAGGCCCACATGGGGAGGGATTAACCGAGAGATAGAAGGAGTAGCTTTGATCAGATTCTCAAAAACCAGGAATATGTCTGCATAGATAGGAAAGTGGAAAGCTAAGAAATCACCACCTCAGGCCTAGTAGAGCAGGAAGAGGGATGAGACTCAAAAAAAGTTAGAGGGTCCCAGTGTCCCCTGGGGAGGGTTGATCAGACCTAGTACAGTTTCAGACAAGGAAAGGGCTAAGAGCATGGACTTCAGAGTCCTTGAGTTTAGGTTTTCTGCTGGAACCAACAATCGTCAAATTTCAGTGGTTTAACACAGTAGATTGTTTCCAGCTCACATCACCGTCCCCTGCAGGGGCAGTGATGAGGAACGGCCTCTGCTCAAAGCAGTTACTGAGCATCCTGGAGTCTTCCATATTCAGATTTTACCCTCCTCTAGGTCCTCGGCATCCTCTCATTCAGCCATTGGGTGGGAGAAGAGAGAATTGTGTATGGGCAGGTTTTATGTGCCAGACCTGGAAATGACTTATGTCACTTCCACCCAATTTACTTTTTTTTATTTTTTTGCGGTACGCGGGCCTCTCACTGTTGTGGCCTCTCCCGTTGCGGAGCACAGGCTCCGGACGCGCAGGCTCAGCGGCCATGGCTCACGGGCCCAGCCGCTCCGCGGCATGTGGGCTCTTCCCGGACCGGGGCACGAACCCGTGTCCCCTGCATCGGCAGGCAGACTCTTAACCACTGCGCCACCAGGGAAGCCCTCCACCCACTTTCTATTGGTCAGAATTGAGTCAGATGGCTGCGTCTGCCTGCAAGGGGGCCTGGAAATGGCATCTAGGTGTGCGTCCAGGAGGAATAGGGAAATGCTTGATGAACAGCTAGCCGACCTCTGCCTCCCAAACTGTGTGTCCTGGGCAAGTCATGTAACCTCTCAGAGGCTCAGTTTTCACATCTGTAAAATGGCAACAATTACCTCATAGATAGGATTGTTGTTGTTTTGAGGACTATATGAGGTTATATATGTTACCCACGTAGCCTGGTATATGTAGATGAATAAATAATCCCTGTAGTGAATATTCATACCTATTCATAGTGTGTGACTCTTTGGTTGTGACTCCATGAGAACAATCGTGGTGGCTTTCCCTGTCTTTCTGTGCCCACTCCAGGTCTACTCAAGCAGAGGAAAACTCAGTCTGTGTATGACTGACCTGGATCATTCTGGCCCCAAAGTAGATTTCCTTCCTTGAAATAAATCATTTGGTTTGGTGAACTTCATGAGATTATTTCAAATCTCACTATGCCTGGTCCGTGTAGACCCAGCCGCAGCCTCTGCCAGCCAGCTCCGCTCCTAGGATATGCAGGCTGCAGAATGATTCCTGTTCATTCTTTCATGTTATTCCCACACTTCAGAAGTCTGAAGGGAAGCTGAATGTTTGCTGTTCTGGGATCATTTGAAGCTGGGCATGCAAAGAGTTCCGAGTCACTTTCAAGTCTGCCCGTAGGAAATCTTTCTTGGCAACCAGACAACTAGAATTACTTATTAAAGGCATGTCACATGAATAAAGACACCTCTGTGAGGAAAACCACAGAAGCAGTTACTTTTTCTAATATGAATAGGAGGCTAATATCAAATCACCTTTAATTTTTCACTCTTTCTTTGCTGTTTCAATGGTAGGTCAAATCTAATAATACAAATACAATGGAAAACCATTTCTATTTTCATCTATCGCAATACATAGTCCCACAGCAGATGTGTGTATCTTAAAAACCAGGGTCTGGAATTTAAACGAGTACCGGCAAACTGACAAGGCTGTTTCATCCAGGAACGTTCTCCTAGATGCCAAGCCTGTGTTGCCTGTGAAAAGGAGTAAAGGCTGGTCTTGTCTATAAACCATGCATCCCGCAGAGCCCAGGCCACCACACTTGCCTAAAGGCAAGGATGACCATGAAGACCCAGCCATGAGGACCAGGGGAGAAAGTGGTGTGAAGGCATTTGAAAACATGGGCCTGCTTTCCAGATGTGGGTCACTGAAGGTCCAGTGTACTCTCTTTACTGTGTGGCCTAGGTTTAGGGTCACTGGGGATAGATTTGTGGACAGGGGAGCTGGTGACCAACTGGAAGTACTGTATCGTGGTTGGGAGGCTCCAGAATCTTTGTGTGCACACGTGTGTGTGTGTGTAAAAAGGTTATTTTAATAAGTAAAAATGGCTAAGCTTCCAAAAGTTCTTAAATGGGTTCAAACCCCAGCACTGCTATGTTTTGTGGTTATAATGGGCAAGTGGCTCGATTTCCCTGGGTCTCAGTTTCCTCGTCTATAGAATGAGAACAATAATACCTATTTCACTTGGTGGTTGTGAGTATTAAGTAAGCTAATTCTTTTTTTTTTTTTTTTTTTTTTTTTGCGCTACCCGGGCCCTTTACTGGTGTGGCCCCTTCCAGAGCGGAGCACAGGCTCCGGTCGCGGCATGTGGGATCCTCCTGGACCGGGGCACGAACCCACGTCCCCTGCATCAGCAGGCGGACTCTCAACCACTGCGCCACCAGGGAAGCTCCTAAAGAAGCGAATTCTTACAAAGCACTCAGAACAAATGTTTGACAAGAAGCAAGCTCCCGGTGAGTGTTGACTATTATTGCTAGTATTATCAGCAATATTATTATCCAATAAGGGAAGGGATCCATGGGTGATTTTATGTGTGGGTGGGTCACATAAGCCGAGCAATATGGACTTTATTTGGGAGGGAGTTTGCTTGGTTGAGAGAAACCAGTCTGGCCCTTTAAGGTGCAGCCAGCTTGGAAGCTCTTCTATTGGGTAGACATGATTTGAACTTCATGGTCAAATGGTGAGGCTGTCCTCACGCAGATGCCCTCCTGGGCAGACAAGTCCATCCACCGGGTGCAGAAGTTTTCATCCAGGATCAAAAATACAGAAACCAGCGAACTAAGCAAGCTCACTCCAGCCTCAGAATTAACCCCCCTCAGGTGGGTCCTGTGGGACAAGACCCCTTTGAAAGCTTTCTTGTACCATGTGTTTTGTGTGTCTAAGAGATTTGGGTGGCTTTTTCTTAAGGGCCGAGGGGTCATTTTGCAGCATCTGCCCCTTGGTTTAAGTGCAGGCCACCACTGTGGCCTTCTGCCCCTGTCCTTACCTTCAGGTTACCCACCCTGGTCTCTGGGAGCCTCAGGCCCAGCTTGGCTCTCCAGCTTCCTTTCCACGGATGGTGGATCTTCAGCTGGTCGTGGATCTGGCCACGCTGCTGCTCTAGGGCGACAAAGATCCTCTCCTTGACCAAACTCTACTCAGTCTCCTCTGAATTCTCTTCTCAATCAGGCCCTAAACTTCGGGCTTCTGTGTTCATCTCTTCATGGTCCAGGTTTAGCAAGAATCCTGCTGTCAGTTTAGTCAGAATCCTCTGCTCTGGTGATCGGATCACCCTTGTCACCTGATTGCGTTCCTCATCCCCCACCGTCCCCCAGGTAGTGTCTGATCACCGTAGCCTGCCTTCAGCAAGAATCCTGCTAGGTCAGTTTAGCCAGAATTCGCCCCCCTCTGCCCACCCCAGCCCTGATGCTTCCTCTTAGTAATTTTCTATCCACTCATCCCCACCCTGCTCCTTGGCTATAAATTTCCACTTTTCCTTGCTGTACCCAGAATTGAGCCCAATCTCTCTCCACTAACACAAACTCATTTCATCAGCACCCCCCATCCAGAATAAAATCTGCTTTACCATCTTTAACTAATGTCATGAATAATTTTTCTTTGATGGAGGTTTCTGAGTTCATTCTGGGAGAGCCAAGATTTGCTGTAGATCATGGTACCCTAACTTATAGGTACAAATCATGGGATGGGCAAGAGATCTAGCACAGTCTTTAATAAGCAGTTAGTAAAGTAAGATCAGGGGAAACAGCCAGGGAATTCAAGAAGACTCAGCCTTTTCTGCCCTTGTTATCTGCATGTTTGGTATTTTTAGGTGCAATCACTGTTTCATGAACTTACCAATCAATATCACTGTGGTCTAAATTACGTGCATAATTTTGTGGTTTTTTTGGCTTGCTTTGCTTATACTCCCTCTTTGTTTCAAAAAAAGGGTCTGAGGTGACTAACTTGTCTGTGTAGTACTGAAAATGAAGATAGAAGTGGAAAACTTGAGGTGACTAACTTGTCTGTGTAGTACCGAAAATGAAGATAGAAATGGAAAACTTCACTCAGATTCTGGAATATGGCCGTGTGTTTAAATGCTTGCCTCTGTGAATCAAGGCAAGGAGTTGGTTGACTGGATTTTTAAAAAGACTAGTTGTGGTGTTCTGGAAACACAGCCTAAGGCTTTTGACGAGGATGGAGCCTGTGGTGTGCACATGTGTGTATTTCTGTGTAGAGTGTGTGGGCCTGAGTTGATGAAGCAGAAAATGAAAAGGCAGAAATGCCTGTGTGCCTTCTCTGGGCCAGGTGTTTTATTTCATTTACTCCTTGTAACAAACCGAGGAAGCAGGTACTATTATTATTACACAAGAGGAAACTGAGGTGAAGAAAGGCGAGATAGTCCCCCTCAAGCTCCAATACCAAGTAAGAGAAAGAACTGTGACCCAAACCAGGCTGTGACTCTGCAGGCTGGGCTCTCTCCACTTGGGGAAGTGGGGGGCCAGACGAGAGGAAGAGAGCTGGGTAGGGATGGGAGTGGGAGGAAGAAGGAGAGAAGACACCCCTGGGACAGGTCTAAAAATCCCGGAGAACTATAGAGTGAAGCCTGAGCCATGGTGCAAACTTGGCCCCCGGTACCCCTAACTCTCAGACAACTTACAGTCTGCAAGTCTGCTCTCTCCCGTCCCCTACTCCTCTCCCTTCCTCTTCTCCCTCTTTGCCTGCCTGCCAAGAGGACTATTTGTCCGATGTTGGAATCTGCATCTCGCGTGTGTGGAACTGGGCTCCCACGGTGTTGGTAGATGTCGGGACTCTGCTTAGGGGCTGCTGCCAGGGCAGGGGGCAAGTCCCCCAGTCCCTGTCCCGAGCTGGGTTACCTGTGGGAGGGTGCCCGGGCCACAGGGGTGGAGCGGGGTTGGAGCGGCTGCTCTGCCTGGGGCAAAAGTCTCCCAGCATCTCGTTGCAGCCAGCCTGCATCCATCTGCCTCATTTCCTGTGCATCCTCCAGCGCGCAGTGCAGACTCTTGGCTGGGGACGGTTGGTTCTCCTCCGCCAGTCACCGGCACTCGACAGGAGTCATCCAGATGTAGCTGTGACGATATGGCTTTCATCTTCCTCCGAGGAGGCCCCGTGGGAGGGAAACCCCCTCTCTCCCCCTCCAGCCCACATCCCTCTTCCCGGGACAGCACGCTGTCACCCAGGAGGGGAGGCCCGCGGGCTCGCTCCTGTCTGCCACTTCCCTGGGCTGGGAATCTCTGCAGAACCTTCGTGCCCCAACCCTCCTGAGCAAAGAGCCAAGCCAGGGTAAGCCTGTGCATATAGGGCCTCAATTTGAGATCAGATTCACAAATTTAATTTCCTATTCCTTAATTTAATTCTGCATATAAGTTTTGTTTTTATTATTTACATGGGTTCCCTTTAATGATTCCAAATTGCTGCTGCCCTCTAGCAGTATTTTGTCTTAGGTTAACTTCTTGAAAACCGATCAGCGTTGGAGTTTATTCCGCGCTGGGTTTAGTTATTTTCTGAAACGACGCACAATTAAATTAGAATAATGAACATGCTCTTTAGAGGATTAATTCATAATAAGCAGGCCATGTGCTACAGCTCACAGAAGAAAGGGCACGAGGACCGAAAGCTGGTTTTTTCTGCCTAAATACGAAAAGTACATTCTGCAGAGCAGAACAAATCAGCTAATGACATCCAGAGCGCGGGCCAGCCCCAGAGCGGCACAGAGCTGGCATCTCGAGTTAGCGCAATCCCCGCTGATGCCTCTGCCTACCTTCTCTCCCTGAGAAGGCTGGCAGTGGGTGAGCTGCCCGGCTTCTTTCTCCTCTGTACAGCTGCTAGAGGTCAGTGTGGACCTTCTAAATTCGACCCCAGGAAGCCCCAACTTCCACAGTCTGTGGTTTCACAAGCTTTACTCTCGGAGCTTCCCAGAGCCCAGTCATTCATTCATTCTTACATCCAGAGAATGCTTTACTGAGCTCCTCTTATGTACCAGGCATCCATGGGTACCCCCTTGGGATACATCAGTGAAGAAAACAGACAAAGACCCCTTGCTGTCCTGGAGGTTGCATTCCAGCCCTCGGAGACAGACAATAAACAGTAGCAATAATCAGAAAATTCTAGAGTGTGTTAGAAGGTGATAAGTGCCAAGGAGTAAGGGGGTTGAGAATGGTGTGTGTGGTTTGCAATTTTAAATATGATGGGTCAGGGTAGGCTCCTGGAGAAAGTGCCAATTAAGCAAAGACTTGGAAGAAATGAGAAGTGAGTCACTTGCAAGAGCGCCCCAGGGGTCAAGAGTGTTCCGGAGAAAAAGGCTGGTAACAACTTAGGGCAAAAGTGTTAAGGTCAGAGTGTGGCTGGTGAGTTGAGGATGGACAAGGCCAGTGGGGCCTGAAAAGAGGGAGTAAGTGAGATGTGAGTGGGACCAGATCCTCTGGGGCCTGGGCTTCTGTGCTGAGTGAATGGGAGGCCATGGCGGGGACTTGAGCAGAGCGGGACATGATCTGACTCACGTAAATGGGTCTCTGGCTTCTGGCTGAGAAGAGACTTTCTGCGGTGAGGGGGCGTGGCGTGGGTGGAAGCTGCCAGACTTGTCGGAGGCTAGCAGCTTAGGCCTCTAAAACTCTAGCCCCAGGTTGCCCCATTCCATGCTCTCTGGACCCCAGCAAAGTACTGAGCCCAGGCCTCACAGCCAGGCCTGGAGGCTGAGTCTCCTGCAGCCCCCTGCCTCCCAGAAAAGCAGTTTTCAAGCAGCTGTGAGGCAAGTCTCAAACCGTTATTCTTTTCTGGCCCTGAAGATCCTTCTGCAGCCCCTCCCCACCCCTCCACTGACCCATGGACCAGGAGGCCGGAGCCTGCAATGGAAGGGCACTTCCCAGCAGGGACAGCTTTACGCTGTCCCTTTGGTTGTCTCAGGCTCCTCTGAGAGGGAGATACCCTCTCATCCAGGTAATTGACAAAGTGACATCAGAAGGCCTCTGCTGAGCTGCTGCCACAGAAACAGGGGGCAGATCAAAGTAGGAGAGGGCCGGTATCTGCAGCAAGCGAAGCGAGGAAGAGGTACAGACAAACGGGATGAATAAGTAAGCAGATGAATGATTGATGGGGGTATGAATGATTCATGAATAGACGAATGATTGATGAGTAAACCAGTGTATGGCTCAGAGCTAGTGCCACCTCTCTGCTCTTTGGGTACAGTCTCTCTTGGGAACCGAGGAATAAAGATCGTCCCACGGCCATCACCTCTACAATTCCCTGCTGGAGTTGGGATTGCACTGCTTCTGTCCCCAGAGGCAGTGGAGGCTTTGGCCCCTGACTGGGGCTGCAGGGGTGGGCTGGGGGAAGGAGGCCAGAGCTACTGGGACTGGGATGGAAGATGCCTGGGGCAGCCTGTAGGTTCTGAGGGAGGAGAGCTCTGAGGATCTCATGGGAGGGGAAGGTGTGGGGAAAAGAGGGTGTTTTAAAATGTAGGTTTTATTATTATTCAGGTATGGTGAGGCCAACAGGTCAGGGGATCAGGAAACAATTGTCATTGAAAAGATACTTTGTTATATTCATAGGATCCCAAGAGAAAGGGTCAAGCCACACCATGGTGGGGGACACACCGGGAAGCACCAGGGTCAGTCAGGAGGCAGAGAGAATTAAGGGAAATGTGGGCAAGAGCCCTCTTTTTTTTAAAAAAAATATTTATTTATTTTTGGCTGCGTTGGGTCTTTGTTGCTGCGTGGGGGGCTTTCTCTAGTTGTGGCGAGCGGGGGCTACTCTTCGTTGCGGTGCATGAGCTTCTTCTCATTGTGGTGGCTTCTCTTGTTGTGGAGCATGGGCTCTAGGCATGTGGGCTTCAGTAGTTGCGGCACACGGGCTCAGTAGTTGTGGCTCGCAGGCTCTAGAGGTCGGGCTCAGTAGTTGCGGCGCCCAGGCTTAGGTGCTCCGCAGCATGTGGGATCTTCCCAGACTAGTGCTCGAGCCCGTGTCCCCTGCACTGGCTCCACCAGGGAAGCCCCTGGGCAAGAGCCTTTATCGTGGCTTCCACATCGAGAATGGGCAGGCAGGGTAAACAGATTTAGGATTGGCTAGTTTGAATAATTTCAGCAGGCTCTAGTGCACAGGGGCCGTCCCTAGCTGTCTGAACCCTGGTCCTGGGAGGTTAGGGCTGGGGATATTGCTTTGGAGTGTAAGAGACCTATAAAGGAGGTGGCTGACGATTTGGACTCTGAATTGGTTGGTTTGCATATAAAAGGTGTACCAGCAGGTGAGTCTCTTACTATCTCTAGGAATTGGCTAACGCTGGGAGAAACAGTCCCTCCAGCGTCAGCAAGACCACAGAGCAAAGCATCAGAAATACAGAGAATAAAAGACACGCTTAGTGCAGAGGGAGAGAGGAGAGATTTGGTTTTTCCTTTCGTAGCCCCACACTAGACATTCTACAGATACCGGGCCTTGGACTAGTCTCATTCTAGAGCTTGTTAGGATAGAGAAGTCCATTTCAACCGAGTGTGTGACTGCATCATTTCAACAGGCAGGAAGATTTTGGTGACTGAAATTTCCAGAAACTTCTCTTGATGGGGCAGGCTGATGATAACTCCCGTTCAGGCCCAGATAACCTCTCCACTGCGCTGGCACCACCCGGACACTTGATGTGCCCCACTTCCAGAAGCTTTTGTCTCCTGGTGTGGCCAGGAGAGAAGAGCTCCCAGGTGTCTTCCAGGGGAGAAGTGCCCTGGGTGGGAGGGTTTGAGGAGGCAGTGTCTGGAGATGCTGGGTCTCAGGGTCCTGCTCAAGTTTGGAGGAGGGTCTTGCCAGGGGATTCCCAGGGACTCTAGACTGTGAGTTGGGGGTTCAAAAGACAGCTCAGAAGTTCTACTTGATTTTTCTGAGCTTGAATAGATAATCAAAATAAAGGCTCCCATTTATTGCAAGCTTATTAAGGGCTAGATGTTGGGCTAAGAGCTTTGCAGTTCTATGTCATTTCATTCTCTCAACAACCCCAGGATGTAGATTTTTTACCCTCATTTTACAGACCAAACTGAGGCACTGAGAGGCTAAGTGACTTGCTGGCAAGTGGTAGAGGCAGAATTGCACCCAGATGGATCATGGCCACTTGGAGTCGAAAACTGAAGGAACTTTTCCTGGAGGCCTCTTCTAACAACCCCCCTGATCTTTCTTCACTCCCCTGACCCGGTGCTTCTTAGCCCTTTGGGGGCAGCAGGGCCCTCTAAGCACGTGATAAGCGTAGCGTCGCTTCCCAGAAAATGCACACTTTGCACATGTATATCTCCCAGGCAATTTCAGGGGCCCACAGGCCCTCCTGAAGCTCACGAACCCTGCTTTTGGCATTTGCTTTCTGCAGTGACTGTTTCTCTTTCTTGTAACCCTAGGGCACAGGGCAACCTTCTGGGCCCCGAAATCACTCCAGTGGGGAATGGAATCAGACAGGACAGGTTAATCAATGAAAGCTTGCGGCATGCTCCTTCCATAATTGCATTCCTGCCTTTTCATCCCAGCAGCCAGCACTTAGGGTAATTGCATTCCAATAAGGCTCCCAGATTTGGGGCCTCTGGGGCCTGCCCTGGAACCTGTTGACATGCCATCTGCTTCCAGAGGGGTTCTGGAGACCAAGACAGCCTTTTAAAATTCTTCTCTGTTGTCTTTGCTCTAAGAGAGACAAAGAACTCTGTAACAGATCTTGTCCAAAATTCCACTTTCTTAACCCACCCACATCAGCCCTGGAGCCAAGGAGCCTTCCTCCCTCCCTGGCTGTCTTTCTGAAGTCAAAAGAGCAGCACCTGTCATTCCAAGTAGATGACCTTTGGAAACACCTGGCTTCGGAGCAGGATGACTGCCACCCGGCCGGCCGGTGGCTCGGAACCCGCTCAGGACTAAAGGATCGAACGTCTTGGGCGCTCCCTCAGCGGCTGGGCCTTGTGCTGCCTCAAACACCCCACTTCACTCATTTGTTCATAAGATTTATCGGAACCTCCCTAAAAGACTCCTCCTCTTTGCAAAGAAAACCCGCCGTACAGGAAAGTAGGGAATCCCTCAAGAAACAGGGGAGTTTCATGAATCCAGGGAGTCTCATTTCCAGAAATAGAACTTCCTCTAAAAAAGGTCCACGTGTTCTCCAGGCACCACGAAGTCCATACAATTAATGGGAAAAGTGCAGGGTTCAGGATGATTTGAGTTTCACTCTTTCCCAAATAGGAATGCCTCCTCTCCTCACCCCCACCAAAGGAATGAGGTATAAAATGGAGAGGTCTGGTGTTTGTTATATGACTTACAGATGCCTCTCCTCTCCCCCCCTCCCCCTCCAGCCCCTGAGGCTTCTTTCTTGCAAAGAAAATTTTCCTCTGGGGCTCTTCTTCCTCTCGGATCTGAGCCCCAAGAAGCCCCCCACCAGCCCAGCTCCCTTGTGCTGCTGCCTCCTCAGGGCTGAGAGCCGAGTCCCTCGTTCCTGCTGAGACCTTCCCTCTCTCAGAGGAAATGGGTTGTTTCAGGATGGAAACGTTCTTAACTGCAGGAGGGAGGGCGACGAGTATTCTTGGGTGGTTAATGCCCCTCCAACATTATAATGCTGGCGGCTGACCTGTGGTTTAGCAGAAAAAGCATATCGACAGGCCAGCATTTGAATCCTGCTTCTGCTGACCACGAGCTGTGTGACATTGGGCGACACTCCTCCCGAGCCTGCATCTCAGTTTTCACCCATGGGGGTGGGGGAAAGAGAATAAGATTTACCTTATACGGTTGAAATTGAAGAGATAACATGCTCTGACCCCTGGTATCTGATACTTGATTTCCTTTCCTTCTTTCCCTACACAAAGGCACAAATTCCTACAGCATCATGAGATGTTAGAAGGTTCTGCTGGGTTGTTCTCTATCAGCGCCCTTGGGGGAGGCTTCTCCCCAGCCTTTCCCCCTCAACCCATTCCGTTCTATTCTTCCTTTATCCTCCTAGTCTCTGCCTGTACCTACAGCAGGTCACCTGAGCTCCAAATCATTGCTTCAGCCTTTCTCCAGAGAACTTGGTTCTCACTAACAGGCTTGGCATCCCTCCTGTACTTCACAGCAGCGGTCAGTGTGGCCTCACAAACGGGGACACACGTGGACAGGTCAATTCGTCCATCCCTGCCTCTTCTGGTTCAACACGAGGGTCCTTACATCCAAGTCTGTTTAGGCTGCTACACACTTTCTGTGGGTGGTGAGATGGTTGACTTTACATTGCGTGGGGTGGATCCTACGTGGGCATCAACCTCCTGGGCACGAACAGGAGCCAGCAGGGCTGTGCGATGCGTACATCCTTCTGTTCAAGGCCATGCCTGCTCCCATCACTTCATTGTCACCACCATGGTCACCCTTGCCATCGGCACCCGGCACCCCTATCAGGACTACCTGAACCTCGGGAAACTAACACCCTAAGACAGAGACCAGGACCTCAAAGTGGACCCACACCCAGACCACCAGTTCTGAGTATGTTTTGCGTGCTTACAGGTTAAGTGTTTTAAATGGAATCTTGAAGTTCCCAAGTCAGTGCGGCGGAGGGGGGCCGGTGGGGGGGGCAGGGAGTGGCGTAGGGAAGGGGTCAGGACAGGCCAAAGGAGATTAGGGATTTAATTAAACTGCTTGTTTAGGTAAGGGCTTTTAGGTGCAAAGCTGCTTTGCATGATAATGGCAGTTTATCTGAATTCCATTCTACTGAAGGAAACTCTTCTAATTACTGTGACCAGTAAACCTGGTTTATCCTTTATGCCCCTCCCCAGGGGAAGCCACGGGGCAGGGGTGGGGGTAGCTTCCCTCTCAGCTTCAGTCCTGCTGACTACTGCCCAGGACAGACCCCTAGTCATCTGTTCCGTTATGAGGAGGCCTGTCCACGCAGCAGGCAATTCTAGGTGGGTGGAGGGACTTTGGGATGACTCTGCAAAGTCAAGTCTGGTTTCGGGGCGGTGGGGAGTGACCCCTGAAGGTCCCCATAGGGCTCCACGGCCAGCCAGGGCCACAGAGAACGGGGCTGGGATTATTAGGCTGTGGGCACTGGGCCTGGGGTCTCTTCTCCCAGAACCCCCAAACACTAGACAGGACCGACACTCACCTGGCAGGCTCCTGACCTGGCTGGCAGGGGTGTGGTGGCTAAGTGTGCTGGGTGGGGGTGGGTAGGGGGGGTGGGTAATCTAGACCCGAGGGGGACTCCTTGGCCGACTTATCAGGGCGGCCCGAAGGTGGAGGGGCTGCATTTTAGCATTTGGTGGTGGTAGCAACTGTTCTCCCGGTAGAAGAACAGCATTCATTGACCTGTCAGGTAAAGGGAGAGGAAGATGGAAAGGTTGGTGGGGAGAGTCAGAGAGCCCTGGTACGGATAGGAAGCCCCAGGGAGCTGGGCCTCAGCGTTTCGAGACTCCAGGCGCACGGGCAGGCTAGGGAAGGGTTAAAGGGTTTGGGAACTCCTGTTTCCAATCACTTGTCAGCCAGCTTCTCTCCATCCTTATCAGCAGGGGTAAGGGCCAAGCGGGGAGAGGCTCAGAGAGTTTTAGTTTCCAAGCTCTTCCCAGACTCCAAGCTCTCAGCGTTTCTCTTTACCTTCTAAGGGCTCGAGGCTCAGGCTGGGGGCAGGGTGGCGGGTAGGGTCTGGGAACCCAAACACATTTAATGGAGTAGAGTGGGAGTTACTAAATACAGCCCTGGGGTGGTGAGGGCTGTAGAATCTCGGGAGTAACCCTTCAGAGTTAAACTGCCCCTCCTCTTCCCTCCTCAACAGAAAGCCAGATCTGCGCAGCTCTATCTTTGCTCCTTAGTTATCTCACCATTGGCTAACACTCTTCAATGTTTTTCCCTTTTACAGTTACCGCTGAGCCAGAGATCTCCATTGTGTATTTGTGCAGTGGCTTTTGGAACTCAAGTAAAGGACCTTTCATTTCGGGTGAAATTCCTCTTGATAGAGTTGACCTATGCTGGTCTTTGGAGAGGTACGCAGTTTTCATTTCTGCTATCCCACCTATTTACCAATGGTCCGCGTTTCAGCCATTAGAAAGTGTGATAAGTCTGCTTTCTATATCTGCATTCAAGTTATTGATTTAAAAGATGTTGCCTGGGAGAGGGCTGAGGGCAGAGCCATCAGTCACATGAGTATAGATTGCCTTCTAGAACTGGACATCAGTCCAGGGTCAGTATCCTTTGGATGTGGTTGTTAAACGAGCTACTAATCTCCCGTATTGTGGTCCTCTAATTTATAATCCACCGATGTATCCAGAAGGTTACCATGAGAATAGAGATGCGCCTTTCTGAGATCCAGTACACTTGGTCCCCTGAATCTTTCTGATTTGCCATTCCAGTAACCCTTAAAGAAGGAAGGAAGGTTCATGCGATATTTTGCAGTAGACAAGAGATATATTATGAATGAAAGTCAAAACTACAGTTTTGTAAGGAGCAAGTGTTTCTTGCCAGGAAGAAGTAAGTGGTACATGTTTCAAACATGCCAGGGAGCTGGTAAAAGAGAACTGACCAAGGGAAGAAATGGGAATCTAAAGAGGATTTGAGTTAATCAAAAGCAGGGACCATGACAGCAGTTTGTGGAAAAGGTACCCGTTTCGGCGATCTGGGGGCTCCTGTGACTGCAAGAGCAGGTCTTGCGCTAGAACCAAGATTTTCCCCTGGAGAACCAGCCACAAGGCCTTGATTTTCTAGATCTAGAAACTCCAGGCAAGTTCTGCACACCCCAGGCTGAGACTCCATGCCTTTGCTAATGCTGTTCCCTCTGGGAGCCGTCTCCTTGTGTCTACCTGGTCAACATCTCATCCTTCATTTCCATTGCAAGTCTTACGTACTCTAACAGGTCTTGCCTGCCTCTTCCCCATGTCTCATTCCGGGTAGAGCTACTTCTCCCACTGAGACTTTTTGTTCCCTGTATAGATGTTCCCAGAATACATTTGCACTGAGAACACTTTATTGCATAGAGGAAAGAACACAGGCTTTGAAGTACAGTAGAGTTAGATTTTAGCTCTGACTTTGCATCTTATTTTAACCTCTGTAAGTTGCAGTTTCCTCATCTGCAAAGTTGGGACAAGAATAAATACTCAACAGGGCTGGTGTGAGGATTCAGTAGTTAATGAGCACAAAGCACTGTATTAGCTATCTACTGCTGCATAACAAATTACCCCAAATTTAGTGGCTTAAACCAATAATAAACACTATCTCACACAGTTTCTACGGGTCAGGAATTTGGGAATGGCTTGGCTGAGTGATTCTGGCTTGATGTTTCTTATGAGGTTGCAGTCATCTGAAGGCTTGTTTTAAATTGGAGGCTCTGCTTCCAAGATGGCTGTTGGCAGAAGATTTCAGCTGCTCACTAGTTATTGGTGGGAGGCCTCAGTTCTTCTCCACGTGGACCTCCCCATAGGGCTTCTTGAATGTCTTTACTATATGGCAGCTGATTCTCTCTAGGGTGACTGATACGAGATGGAAGATGCAATAGCCCTTAATGGCCTAGCCTCAGAAGTCACACACCATTTTTTCTATAAATTCTATTAGTTACACATGTCAGTCCTGCTCAGTGTAGAAGGGGAGTACACAAGGACATGAATACCAGGAGGTGAGGATCTTTGGGGGCAGTCCTGGAGGCTGGCTATCGCAAGTACCCAGCCTAATGTTTGTCGAAAGCATATCATATCATAAGGTGGAAACAAAGTATCCATTGACAGACTGATGGATAAAGAAATGTGATATATCTATGTATATATATAAAATGGAATGTTATTCAGCCTTACATATAACATATACATATGATGGAGTATTATACAGTCTTAAAAAAGTAGGAAATCATGCCATCTGAAACAGCGTACATGAACATGAAGGACATTACGCTAAGTAAAATAAGCCAGACGCAGACAAATATTGCGTGATCTCACTTATATGTGGAATCTAAAAATAAAAAAGTTGAACTCATGGTAACAGAGAGTAGAATGGTGGTTACCAGAGGCTAGGGAGTTGGGGAACAGTGGAGATATTGATCAAAGTGTACACACTTTCAGTTATGAGCAAGTTCTGGAAACCTCATGTAAAGCATGGTGACTGTAGTTAATAGTAATGCAGTATATACTTGAAATTTGCTAGGAGAATAAATCTCAAGTGTTCTCACTACACACGCACATAAAATGTTTAAATGTTTATACATTAGCTAGTTTGATTGTGGTAATCATTTCACAATACATACATATATCAAAGCATCACATTGTATACTTTAAATATAGACAATTTTTATTTGTCAAAAATAAATTTAAAAAAAATTTTTAAAAAGCCTATGGTAAGGGCTCAATAAATAGTAGCTGCCATTGTTATTAATTCACACATCTGCATTCTCTACTAGAAAAGAAACCCGTTGAAGGTAGTCACCATGTCTTGACTGTTTGTATCCCAGGTGCCTAGAGTAGTGTCAAGACTATTGGTAGGCCCATACTAAATGCTGGTGGAGAAGACCTGAATGAAGTCTTGGAGAGAGTTTGTCTAGCGGCAGGCTCAGAGTGACTGGAGAGAGTTCACACTCAGATTCTGTAACAGCCATGTACCTGGAATTACCAACCTGTATAGAATCAAGATGAGACGGTTCCTCACACTTTGATGCTTGAGTACCAAAGACGTTTGATACCTTAGCAGCAGGCAGGGCAGGCGAAGTTCTTATGATGCTCTTTGGAAAAGAGGTCCTGATCAGGAATTTGGTGTGGAGAAATGGCCCATCCCCAAGTGAACCCACTGCTCTTTAATTCCCCAGGCTAAGGCAGACATGGGAACCTCTTGATATTTTTGTCATACTCAAATTCCTATCTTGATGACTCCTGTGTCCTTCAACCAGGCAGAACAATCTCCCTTTCTAGGAGATCTGGTGCACATTTCTTAGCGTTAATTAAAAGGTGCACAGAGAGTTTCACGTCAGAGACCTGCCCTGCATCTCCTGCCCTCCCAGCAGCAGAGTCTGTGAGGTAATTGATGCTCTGGGCAATATTGAGTTTCCAGACATGTAGCTCAAATTGTAAGCCTTGCTCCCATCCCCTGGGCTTGAAAGTGCACCGATTGTCCTTTTTGCACAGACAGAGCCATCTGTCTCTGCTGGTGCTATGTTTGTTTGCCCCATTTTCCAATAAGAAGCCACTCCCACAGGGCTGCACCTCCAGGAGCCTCGGACACAATGACCTGTGGAGGGGCAGGTATCTTTGCAGAGATTTCCCATGTAGATCACATTCCCACTTGCCCGAGGTTCCATTTCTCCCCAGTTCCTTGAATCTCAAACGAGTGGCTTTAATGGGCTCTTTTCTCCCTTCTTTAAGCTACGGTGAGAGTGGCAAGAAGAGGGAAACTCTTTTTCCATTGGAGGGTAAAGAACTTGGTTGCACTGATCAATATGTTGCCCCCAGATAATAAAAAGAAGATTGAGACGTGAACATAGACACACCATGGGAGACAGATGGTACTTGCATTACATCTAAATCAAACCAGGTCACTCTATGGGACTCTGAAAGGAAATTAAAAATGCTTATTGATTGAAATAAAAAATTCCATAATTGGGTCTGATATTTCGTATCAGGAACCGCTGTAATCCCAGGCAACTGCACTCGGGAATGACCCCCATCTTGAATGAGCTTCTTTTCATGGTATTCATTTCACTTTCCATTAGGATTTAACCAGAAAGAACATTTTTGGTAGAGAATTGAGAGCATTGAGAAATATGGCCAGTGGGGAGTTGGAGACTCGTGCATATGAGGAATTCTTTGGGTATAGGATCAAGGCAATGTGACTCTGTTGGTTTTCAATTTCCCCCTCTGCGTAGCTGTGGAAAGAATGTGTCATTCCTGGTAGAAAACCCTGCCAAAGTATTTCCTTGGAGATAAAAACATAGACTAAGAGTTTTAAGAAACAATTTGGGGGAGTCAAAAGAATGTTAATGATATGGTTGATTAAATTATAAAAGAAGTTGAAAATAAAATAAGTACTTATGACCAGTTAAAATATTTGAAAAGATACTGAAAGAAAATGTTAAGTTTTCAGAGGAGAACCAGGGATTACAGCAGAGAGAACCCAAAAGGAGACAGCATGGAAACAAAATTGAGGAAGCAGGACCATTAACCAGTGATTATTAGAAAGACAACAACAACAACAGGTATTGATTCTTTTAAAAAAACCAATTATGGTTCTAGGAAAAGGGACCCAAAACCATCCGTCAGTCTTGGGAAGACTGTACTAGGTTGGATAAGCTGTGATGTTTATGGATAGTATCTTATTTCCTCTGTGATTAAAAACACTGTTTTTTGGATCATTGCATTCAGTCAACAATTACTTATTAAGCAGATACTATATGCCACTGCTTGGCATATCGGTATGCAATAAATATATTTTAAAAGTCCTTACAAGTAGGATTGAGCACGTATAATTATTATACCCATTTTATAGGTGAAGGAATTGAAACCCACACGGGTTAAGCACTTGCTGAGTGCTACAGGTAGGAAGCAGTGGGGCATAGATTTGAACCTAGGAAGTCCTGTAAACCACTACATAATACCGCTCTTTGATAAATACACAAGACAGAAAGTGGAAAGCACTCCGTGGGTGATGAAACCAACTGCAGTCAAAGTTCTAACCTCTGGCAAAGGAAGGGAATGGTAGGAGGGGCTCCCTGGAGGGGTAGCATTTGAGTAGTGTCTTAAGTGTCGGTGAGATTTTCTAAGTGAGCACTGGGGAAGCATCTTCAAGATGGAAGGGCTGACATGAACCAGCGCTCAGAACGGAAAAGTGAAAGGTGTATTGGAGACGTTTACGATTCCAGTATGTTGGGACAGCAGTCCTCCATGGTGGCAGCAGGTTAGCTGGAGTGAGTTGGAAGCAGTCAGGAGTAGGGCTTCTCGTACTGTCATGGGCACATGGGTGACCTGGGGGTCTTGGTAAAATGCAGCTTCTGCTCCAGTAGTCTGTGGTACTAGCCCCCGGGCACGCCCAGGCAGCTGGTCTTGGATCACACTGGGCATCTAGGCTCTTGAGGGCCTTGCTTTCCTGGGCCAGGGCTGCACAGATGGATTCTAAGCAGGAAAATCAGGCTTTAGAAAGACATTTGGTGGTAGCGTAGAATGCTCTGGAGGGAGCTTAGGCTTTGGTTTCTTTAGCTCCTAACTTGCAACCCTCAAAGCTCAGAACACTGATTTAGTTGGGGTTCGGGCAGGAAACAGAAACCACCCTGGCTAGTTTTATTTTTTTTGCGGAGCACAAGGCTCAGCGGCCATGGCTCGCGGGCCCAGCCGCTCCGAGGCATGTGGGATCTTCCCAGACTGGGGCACGAACCCGCGTCCCCTGCATCCGCAGGCAGACTCTCAACCACTGCGGCGCACCAGGGCAGCCCCACCCTGCCTCGTTTAACAGGACTAATCTCACCCTTGGCTTCCAATTGTCACTTATTTACCAGAGCTGCCTAGAAACTATTCCTCCTCTCCTTCAGGATTGGACAGAGCTAGGTCTGTCCTATTCTCTAGGGGTCCAAAAAAGGAGATGAGATGTTGGCTTGACCTTGGGTCATCCTTGTGGGCCTGTCCAGGTAAAGGCTGGGTCCTGTCACCCAGCACATTCTGGATCACTTTACCACAACCAGTAGATCTGTTCAGAGAAGGAAAAATGCTGCTAATATCAGCCTGAAGGAAAAACATCAGGAAATTAAATCTGTGGCTTTAAAAAATCCCACATTGCTTTCTGGCTCTGCTCCCTCTCTCAACCTCTCCCTCTTCCTGGGGGCCTCCTTCCGGCCTCCTTCCCTCCCTATCAGGTCCTCCCACCCTCTGTCCCCTCCCCCAGCCTCTCCTTCTCCCTTCCTTCCTTTCTTTCTCATCCCACAAGACCTCCAACTTTCCTTCTTTCTTCTCACTGGGCTTCTCCTTTGTGGCTTCAGGCTTCCCTTCTGGTCTCCAGGCCTCCAGCTTTTCCTCAGCTCCACGGAAGCATCTGTCTGTCTCCTTTTCGCTTCCCATCAGGGAATCCGAAATGTTGAATAGGCCCTTCAGACCAGGCCCTGAAGGGGACTTGGCTGGGGCACCCGGCGAGAGGGGAGGGGTGCCAGGGACCTGCTGGGGCCATACAGAAGCCCATTGATAGGCAGCCCCTCGACACAGATAGCCCAGCCCAACCTCCATGGCTCCAGGTGGAGAAAAGTGTCCCTGGAGGTAGTGGTCAACATCCCGACCATCGTGAATGACCTCAGTGTCTCTGGCTGGTGGGGGGACCTTCGCTCTGTACCCTCCAAATCCTTCAGGACTGTCAGCCCCACCATCGGTGTGAATATATTCATCTTGAAAATAATTTGTCAGTACATCTCCATCAGCAGTGCTGATTTCATTAATTGAAAGAATTAGCTCTTTGTGGCCAATGGAAGAATATGGAGCCAAAGCACACGGAACACTTTTCCCCAGTGACCCAGAGACCCTTGGACGAACTCCTGGGTGCCATGAAAATGGATCGTTTCGCAGAAAGAATATCATTGGATGTTTGTTTAACATCACTCTCGATCCCCCCAAAAAAACCTTCGAATCCTTCTCACATCTGGCTGCTTTTCTTCCTGTACTTTTGTGCAGAGCCAGGGCGGGGAGGAAACTTCATCAGTCCAAAAACAGCCAGCAGCAAAGTGTAAATTAAATGTGCAGAGAAGCTGGGCTCGGGGGAGTCTTACATCCTGGGGGTGGAGGAGTAAGAAGACTGTGTTCTCACCCCTACTCAGTATGGGCAGAACTGTTTCTGGACCCTGCATCTGCCACTAGGAGCTGTGTGACCTTAGGCAAGACACTTAACTCTTTTGGGCCTCGGTTTCCTAACTGGTAAAATGGGGGATAAGCATATCCTCACAGGGCTGTGGGAGGATTAAAGGGGGTAATGCATGTACAGTGCATGGTACAGAGTAGATACTTGATTGATGGTAGCTACAATTATTGTTGCTGGGGCCAAAATTAGAACAGAATTTCAGCTGTCCGTAGGTCTCAGAGACCTGCCTTTGCTAGTCGCATTCAGGGAGACAGATGGGCAGAAGTATATCCAATTGGGGGGGAGACAGATGGACAAAAAAGCATGATCAAGGGGATTGGATGGAAGGACAGGCCAATGGGATGATGGACAGATGGGACATCTCATGGGGAAGGTAGATTTATGACAACTAAAAGGGGATACTTAGAAACGGTTGTCCTGTGGGAGGCACAGATAGATGAGGGCCCATCGGGGGAGACGGAGAGATGACAGGCCGAAGTGGAAGACAGATGGATGGCAATTTCATAGTGGAGTTGGGGGGAGGGTGGGCACCCCTATGACTGGGGAGAACAGATGGACAACATGCTGATGGTGGGGCCTGGGCTTCCTGTTTAGTCTCTATTCCTCAGGCCTGGACATCCCTGAATTCAGAAGAACCCCAGGGGCTCTGTGGGCATTTGAGCAGTGGGGGTGTGTCATATGACCTGAGAAGACACTAAGCACCGGGGTCAGCTGTGAGGGGGGAGGGGGGAGGAGGAGAGAGAAAACAGCATTTTGAAAGAAAAGGGAAATAAAACTGGCTAAAAGTTTTATTTATTTAAAATAAAGGTTCAGTTATGCTCGACTGTAAACATGCCGGCCCATCCCTCGCTCCCTCCCTCTCCTCCTGGCAGAGGGCTTGGACCACACAGCAAGCCGGGGGCAGGAGGCAGAGAGAAGGCCAGAGCAGGCCGCGGGGAGGGGTGGCACTACGGTACCCCAGGTGTGGGGAGGGGAGAGGGACCTAGGAGCTCAGTGACCTGCTGAGCACAGCTGGGCTCCGCTGGTCCGAGACCCGCTGGCTGTCAGCTCCCAGCCCCCCGGCACACAAACCCCGACTAGTCCCAAAGGCTTTGGCTCCACACGCAGAGGGCAAACAGTGGGCACAGCGATGCGGGTGGCATAGCTGCGCGCGCGGACACACATAGGTGCGCAGGTCTTTCTCTCACCTGCCTCTCTGTTTCTCTGTTTGTCAGAGATAGACGGCAGGGTCCTAGAGGAGGTGGCAGAACTCCAGCCGTGAGTCACATTTTCTTTCTTTCTTTTTTTTTTGCGGTACATGGGCCTCTCACTGCTGTGGCCTCTCCCGTTGCGGAGCACAGGCTCCGGACGCGCAGGCCCAGCAGCCATGGCTCACGGGCCTAGCCGCTCCGCGTCATGAGGGATCTTCCCGGACCGGGGCACGAACCCGTGTCCCCTGCATCGGCAGGTGGACTCTCAACCACTGCGCCACCAGGGAAGCCCCCACATTTTCTTTTTTGAACTCCAAACCCTTACCTGCCTTTTGTCCTCTTTCATTCCGGTTCCACCTGACTTCCTTCCGTGGTTTTCAGGGACTGAGTCAGTTTGGGTGGCCTGTGAGAATCTGGGAGCTCCCTGGAGAAGGGAGCAGTGTGGATGGAGAATCTGGAGTCACGACAGGTGTGGGGGGGCCCTGCCTTGCAGATCCTTGATGGAGACCTTGCGGGGGTCGCCACTGGTGGCATCACTGGCCGGGGAAGGGCTGTGGTATGCAGCAGGGTCCGAAGGGAACAGGCAGGAAATGTTTGTGATAAGATGCTTCTCCTCTGCAAGCCCCCCCTCATTTCCAGAGGGCTGCAGGATAAGGTCAGGGAGCTGCAGAAGTGCCTGTTGCAAGAGCCAGCCCTCAGGACTGTGGCAGGAAGGGCAGCATTCGCGGGGGCCCCTGGAGCCCAAAGACAGGCAGCGCCTGGGGATAAAAATACCCCTGGGAGCCCAGCCAGGGTTGCCTGCCTTTGGGATCAGAAAGCTCAGTCAGACTTCAGTAAGGCCGCTGGCCTGGCCCCAGGGCGTTTCATGCCCCAGGTTGGTCCCACCGGGGGTCACTCCTCACGGTTAACCAGTAAAGAGGGGAAATGGAAGAGTGCCCTGAGGACCAGGCTAGAAGTTCCTAGAGGGAATCCAACCCAAGAGAGTCTTCTGCTGGGAGTAGGGGCTCAGGGATGCGGTCATGCAGCCATTTGCGAAGCTTGGTGCTCCCTGGGCTCCTCCTGTCTCCCGTCTGCTCCGGGCCCATTAACTAACTTTGCCATCTGCGGTTGACTTGGCCAGCTCGCAAAGGAGCGGGAAGTGCTGCAAAGGAGCCCGCCACCCACGGGTGCTATTGTACCAGGGGCCCTTCTGAAGGATTAGCAGCTTCTATCTGTCCCCGGGGGCTGCACTGTGAATGCCTGTGTAATGCTAATTTGTGGTTGGCAGGAGATTGATTGGGAAGGAGCTGAACAATGGCAAGAGGAGGCTGAGCTCGCTCCTACTTCACGAGAACTTGGGTCTGTGTGTGTGTGTCTGTGAGTCTGTGTCTTCTAGGAGGAATGTAGCAACAAGGGCACAGAAAGGATGGTTCGAAGAGAGGAAGCCACCATCGGTCAGAGCGGAGTCTGCGGGGCACAAATTCAGGGAACTTTTTTTCATGGGAGTAAGTGACATCCCATCACTTTTGCTGAATTCCATTTGTTGGAAGTGAGTCCCTAGGTCCAGTCCACACTTAAGGGGAAGGGGTTACACAGGAGGCAAGAATCAGTGAGAGCCAGTTGAGAAGCTGCGTGGGACCCTTAGAAAGATCCCAGCAAAGTGGCTGGTTTCTAGTCAGTGCTCAGGAAAATACATTGTTTCTTGGTCTAGTGAAATGGTCTGGGATGCATGGTAGTTTCCCCCCAGTGGCCCTGGCCCCTGCTGTCCCATCTTCAACCCTGTTGGAACTGCTGGGTTTTCCTGGAAGGTCTTCCCTCTCGCACTGTGAGGTTTGTGGCTGTCTTCTCTGGGTGTGGGCTGGCAGACAGGGGACAGATGCTAAGTCATATTCACACTATCTTCCTAACCACCTCTTCATGAACATGTGTGGTCCTGCATTGTGGTCAGTGTACAGATATTTTAATTTCCTGCTCACCTGCTCAGTGGAGGATCCGATTTCTTCTTGCATTTATTTTTTTTTCTCCAGCAGCCTGTGGACAGGTATTTTCTGTCTGACCATCTGGTAGCCATTCACCTTTATGGCGGCTTGAGAAAGGAATTAATTTCACCTGTTTTTTAGGTGTATCTGCCTCCTTTATCACCTCTTAAAATTCTTACAATGTTGGTCCTTCTGGTACCTAGGGGGCTCTTTAGATCCCCTAACTTTGTACAACTGCATCTCCCTCTTCAGGTCAGCTTCTCATGCCTTTCTTTTTGTGCCAAGGGTTTAAACATTCTAGGTAAACTCCTACCTACGTCTGTACCTGTCCCCACCCACCACCCACCGAGAGTGATGGATTCAGCTTAACTAGACCAGACCTAAAGGAATCAGAAAACAATCAACTGAAAGAGAAAATCTGACCCCTGTCCCCATCTTGTCTCTTGACTGATTCCTAAGGCTCTCGGCCTAATTCTGGTGGGTGATTTGGGGACAGCAGTGTGTGGGAAGATAGAGGAAATTCCTGGGCAAGAGTGAGATGGGTGAAGCCTCTTCATCCTGCTTTGGTTTTGTATCCTGTGTCTCAAGGGCCTACCGCCTCCCCTAGGACTCCTAGAAGGTGGAGAAATCATGGATTGGTATCCCATTAACAGATGGGACATCAAGGGCTTCTGTTCAGGAGTCTTAGCTCAGCCAATCACGCTCTGTTGTATTTTTTGTCGGAAGGAGCACTGGGAAGGCAGGGGGCTCTCTGACCATAGGATACAAACACTTATGATAAGCGTCAGAATATGCTTTTCCTGAAAATGGTGCTGCATGGAGTGAATGACTAATAACCTAGTCAGGATGAAGCCAACTATCTTCTGGGATTTTAAAACTTCTCCCAACATCACTCACATACTAGTTTCTAATTGGTTAATGGACGTGGTCACCATTTCTAGGACCTGTTGCTCTCATGGTCAAGAGTATGCATTCTGGTCAGATGGGCCTTGGTTTGAATCCCAGTTCCTTCACTTACTAGCTATGTGACCTTGCTCGCCTCTCAAAGTCTTAGTTTTCTCATCTGTAAAATGGGCATGTGATGGTTTCTCTTCTCACAGGGTTGTTATGAGGATTACATACAGTAACACATGTAGGAGACTACATAGCATAGAGCGCCCGGCATACAGGAAGCACTCAAAGTCTATTATCAGTTTTATTATCTTGGCCCCCAGGACTTTCCAACAGTTGAAGCCTCCGTTTTTGGAACTTACCATCTCTGTTATATGTCTTACTTGATGGGGACTGTCTCTTTCCCCACCCCTCCCTCGAAGGTTGAGCATCTGATGACCCTTACATCTGTCTCTCTCCTGGACATTCTGGGACCTCGACTCCCCTCCATGCAACCCTTGCCCCACACTCCTTCCAGTGTGTGAATCAAACTCCAAGTCCTGTCAGCTTATCACTGTGAAGTGTCCCCTTGGGGCTGAGGGACAGTCTGGCTGGGAGGTCTCCCTCCTTATCATTGCTGACCTTGTCGTGAACCTTACTGAGGCACTGAGGAGAAATGTAAAAAGTTCAGACAACTTGTTAGTTGTCAACCTGCTCACCCCCCACCCGAAACTTAATGGAATTTAACGCACTTCCTAAAACACAGAAGTCAGTCAAAACCCTTTTTGTCTGGAGACGTAGAGTGAACCTTTCACGTGGCTGGGGAGCTGTGCTGAAGAAACCGCCCAGGAGGCCGGATGGGATGTCTGTGGTGGGTCGGATCTCTCAGTGTGAGAAGAGGTTAGATAGAGGGGACAGGGAAGCATCCGTGTGGCCCGAGGCTCCACGGTGATCCCAGGCCGTATCCACGGCCGCTCCAGGCCAGAGGCCTCCTTCATTTCTACAGGAACCCTGGCAAAGCAGTGCTGCCCCGCAAAACTAGTCTGTCTCCTTTGGAAACTGGCACACTGGTTTCCATAGCAACAGGACTCCCCAGCTCTGTCCTCTGAACCCCATCTCAGAATCTTTTTGGCATGGCTATCAAGGGGTGGTAGTCTTTTCAGAGAGGATGAATCATCCCCATACTTGATCCAAAGGGAATTGGGCTTTCTAAGCCCACGGCTCTCATGTGATGTAAACAGTGGAGCTGAAGGCTGGGGTGTCAGGGTGTAGGGAGCTTGACGCTGCTCAGGAAAACAGGGATGCTGAGTCAGCTGATGGAGGCAGATTTCGATGAGTGTTGCGAATTATCGGTTCGGCATGGAACACGAAGTGGCTTTGTACCGAATCACTGGGGGACAGGGCTGGCACCAGCAGGGACCTCAGCTGGCTTAGGTGGAGTGGTAGTGACTGTAAGCTCCTTCTCAGAGACCTGCACAGCTTGTGTTACAAAATCCTCCCGAGAAGGATGAAACTCATAAGCTGTCCCCTAAAGGGGGGTAGGAGGCTCCTTCATTTGTCTCAGTGACTACTGTCCTGTCCGTCAGGGTGGATAAAGCCTGTTGCTCAGATGGGACAAGGGGAGTGAGGGTCTGGGGGTGGGAGAGTGAACTTCAGGTGGGTAGGAATGAAATGTCTTCAGTTGGAGTGAAGATACTTTTCCTTTCTGATTATCCCAGAAGAGGACCCAGTTGACTGTGGGGTGGATGATAGTGGCACTTCGTATGAAGGCTGGTGTAGTGGGAAGAGAACAGTGCTGGTGAGCTCTGCAAGCTCGTTAGTTACCGGAGGAGCTGAAACTTACTTGGGGGAAGCTGATCACCCATATGGGTCTAATTTTCACCTGGGTTATTTCCCTGTTTCTTTTAGTACTTTTAACAAATAAAGGGAGAAGGATGAACAGATCTCCGCAGTTTTCATACTAGAAGATCCTGTTAATCTCTTCGTGATTTGAATAGGTGGTTGAGATTCCTGATTTCCGTAATTATCTGTGCCTGGAGATGTATACAGGAAAGGATCACCGGAGGAGACTGGAAACACGGTGCCCAGGAGTGGGGAGTGTACCTCAGGGGCCAGGGAAAGAACTTCCTTCTGACAGCCGGACACAGCCTTCTGTGTGGGTGAGGGGGGAAATAATCCCTTTTATCCTGGCTTTGGTTTGCTTAATTACCTCTTTAGCAGTACTGCACATGGCTGCAACAGGTGTCAGGCTTCGTGACGCAGGTGCCAAGAGCTGGCCAAGATCCTTGCTCATTCCTGACCTGTATGGTTGGGTCTTCGGCACCGTGAGGTCTTGCTCCCAATTGCAGTCCCTTGTCCTGGGGATGAGAGATAAGGTATCGTGTTCAGTTCTGAGAAAAGACTGGAAGGGCAGTTTCTCCTTCTGAATTGAAAAAAAAATCTCCAGTGGAAGAACTGGGGTGGGAGGATGGGCGCAGGGGATGGAGACCAAGGGAATTTGTCATTGCTTTGGAAAATTGTCCTGTGCATTTGCAAGTCACAGGAAGTTAGCAGAGAAGAAACAGCTGGGTTCTTTTCATCACCTTAGACCGCGTATTATCTTGAGATAATATGTACTACACTACACTTTGAGAGAGTGTAGAAACCTGGGAAGTGCACGATAGTGGGAGTTGGGACACTGGGATTTTAGACTGCCCCTGGCCAGTTGTGGACCCCTGGGGTAGCGGCTGGGGCTCTCTGGATCTCTCCAGTTTTCTCCTCCATTGGTGTGGGCAGGGAGGGTTGGTGGACCGGGATGAGGTAGTCTCCAGCCTATGACTCACTGGCCCACAGCATGACCACATCTCAAACCCGGAACCAAAGACGCTGATTGCTCTCAGCGGCCTGCACTCTCCCCTCCCCGGCCTCCCCAGCGGGTTATCATGCTGACTCAAGGAACACAACCCCCATCTGGATGCAGTCCAAACGCCAGATGTGCCCCCCGATTAGTGTCGGTCTGGGGAATGTTTCCACGACTGAAAGGTCAGTGTCGGCTGGAAGTGCCCAGAGTGGGCGTCTGCCCCCCACCCATGTCAGCTGCAAGGGCTGAGCCTTGCATTATCTCACTGGCCCGGGAACTCAGCTGGGGCGGCATGGGGGCGGGGGCCAGCCAAGTTCAGAAGGGCCTTGTTTTACTCGCCTTCCTTCTCTGATTTTCCACTTGGAAGAGACTCCAGGGGTGTGCAAAGAGGGAAGTCCTGCTGGTGTGTAACTGAAAACACTTTGTTCTCCTTTAGATCTGCAATGGGCGCCTGTCTATTCTGATTTTCTTATGGCAGCCGTCACCTCCACTATGGAAAGAAAAATGAACGATAATGTTGTGATGGGCCGGGCTGCCATGTTTTAGCCTATTTACAGGTCATGTTAAGTATCGCTTCTACACTTCAGATGGGCTTTCATGTTTAATTTCATTCGGGTAGGGCTATGCTCGGCTTTCCTCTAGGTAGCAATGAAAATTAAACACGATTGAGTTTGATGTGTACCTTATTGATTCCAGACCCATTTCAGTAGACTGTGACACTTCAGCGACCTGCAAATTCTACACATTAGAGTTCAGATTTTACACAAACGCTGTACACCCAAGACGTGGACTGGGCGTTTCTACCAGCAACACCCAACTCCCGACAAAAGACACAGGCTCTGTCAGAAGAAGAAAACTACTAATGAAGATGCATTCCAGATGATATTTTGGATCATCCCCTAGGAAAAAAAATGATTCATGAATAATTTCATGGCAATCACACCAAAAAAAGAGAGTAATAATTTCCTCAATTCCACGTCGTCCTTTTTGGTTCCTCCGTAAGCGACTTCTTGTCCCACAGTTGCCACAATTTCATTTCAAAAGGATGAGGAAGGAGAGGGGAGAGGTTGTGTGTTAACCTGGCTTGGGAACTACCAAGTAATGATAGCTGCTCAGCACCTTGGATTGATTGCGTCTTGTCAAAGCGCAGAGTTTCTCTTCTTTGGGTGTGACTGTGAGGGTGAAGCGCACTCATCTGTGGCCCACGGCTCCTCTAGCAGAGGCATCCTTAGACAAGGCCACTTGAGCAAAAGGAACAATTGGTAACAGAGCAAGCCTGGCTGGGCCGGTTCTGACCATTCACTGGTTTCAGGGTGTTGGGTCAATCATTTCTCTTTTGCAACTGAGCTGGGAATTAGAGGCTTTATTCAGCCCGAAGTGGGAGAAAGGGAATTTTTACCAGAGGGCATGGCCTTCTGAGGCAAGAGAAAAAAAGTGTCTTCCCTGGGGCAGGGAACAGAGGGGAGTCAGAACGGCTTGTGGAGAGTGGTCACAGGGCCACTTGTAAAATGACCCCTAGATGTTGGTCTCCAGCCAAGGTTCTCAACCTTGGCTGCACGTAGAATCACCTGGGAGGCTTTTACAATCTGGACGGTCAGGCCCCGCTTCAGACCAATTACATCAGAATCTCTGGGGTGGGACCCCGGCTGAAGGAGTTGTCAAGGCTCCCCAGGTGATTGCAGTGTGCGTCTAGGTTTGAGGCCTACTGGTCTAGGACGTTGCTAATCAAAGTGTGGCCTGAGGACCAACATCACTGGTATCCCCTGAGACTTGTAAGACATGCAGCATCCCAGGCCCCAACAACAGACCTACTGAGCCAGCATCTGCCTTTTCGCAGGGTTCCTGAAAGATCTGAAGCCTATTGAAGTACGAGGAGCTGTGGTTCTCCAGCTGCACGTTAAAATCTCCTAGGGAGTGCTTAAAAATCCCAATGCCCAGGCCACACCTCCTGCCCATTAAATCAGAATTTTTGAGCGTGGGATGCAATCATTGGTAGTTTTTTATGGCTTTTCAGGTGATTCCAATGTATATGAGTTAGCAGCCCTGGCTACATATTAGAGTCACCTGGGGAGCTTTTACATATGCAGATACTTGAGCCCTACTCTCAGAAATTCTGATTTAATTGGTCTGGAATAAGCTGCAAAAAACTTCCTATATATTTTAATATATAGCCAGTAAGAGTCTCTGTTCCAGAATGTTGGTCCAGCTTCATTGAGGGGACAGCCTTGCTACAAGTCAACGAGTCCAAGAACCACTGATGGAAAAGAACGACCAGACCATGTCTAGACTTATCTAGTCTCAGGGCTTTGTTTGATATTGGATCTCCTTACATGTGACCACTACTATATTATTTTAATGAATTCAAATATTTCTATAAAGTTCCTTTTGAAAAATTCGACCTCAGTTCAGCTGAATTAAGGGGCGAAAGCACTGGTCCTACGCCTGGGCCACAGGAGCTGGGAACAATGGA
Organism: Neophocaena asiaeorientalis asiaeorientalis; assembly: GCF_003031525.2. Taxonomy (NCBI): domain Eukaryota; kingdom Metazoa; phylum Chordata; class Mammalia; order Artiodactyla; family Phocoenidae; genus Neophocaena; species Neophocaena asiaeorientalis. The sequence goes on along the minus strand of NW_020174013.1, from coordinate 5,695,099 downwards.
AGGATCAGGTGGGATGGAGGCAAGAAAAGCCAAGATGAGAGCTAGGTTGAGCCAGGGTGGAGATGAGGAATGGAGAAGGACCCTGGGGGACAAGAAAGAGGTGAGCTGACTGGGATTTCTTGTCCCTTTCAACCTGTGGCACTCTCACCGTTTTCAGCATGGCTGTGGAGCCAGGTAGCTCTGCAGTAGGGTTGCTGGATTGAGCAGATAAAAACACAGGCGCCCAGTTAAATTTGAATTTCAGATACACAGTGAACATATTATTTTTTAATATAAATATGTCTCATGCAATATTTAGGAATGCCTATACTAGAAAATTATTTGTTGTTTATGTGAATTTCAGTTTTAACTGAGTATCCTATATTTTATCTGACAACCCTACTCTGTAGACAAACTTAAATGCTCAGTGTTGGAAAATGTGTGTCGTGGGAACGGCTTTCTCTAGGCCTTGAGTGGGCTCTTGCCATCTGAGGTGAGGTTCGTGTGTACTTGTTTGAACCCTGTCCCAGGAAGTCCATCATCCCGTGTTCCATAGGGCTCTCTCAGCGCCCCCAGACCAGCCTGGAAGGGCTGTGTGGGGATGTCACTGTGCCTACGGACAGTATCCTTGAACTTCGCTTCTCCGGGCGTATCTACAATCTTTTGTATTGAGGTGGTCCCTGGGAGTTCCTCTGAGGTGCCCTCTTCACCCTCTGGCACTCGCCCCATTTAGGCTGCATATGCCCAAGAGAAAGGGAGCCGAAAGGCTTTGATGGGCTGGAGGTGACAGTGTTGAGCGGATGGTGACTCAGACAAATGTAGGGACAAGTGGGAGCGGGAATTAAAAGAAAAGCATGGTTCACAGCCGCAGCCGGAGCACGTCCCTGAAGCTGCTGTTCAAGGGCTGAGCCCAGCGAGGCTGGCTTTCAGCAGAGGCTGTTCTCCTGCAACATGTTCAGAGTGAAAAGTGCAGTTTCCTGTTCCATTCGGCTCTGAGCAGCTCACCCCCTGCTGGCTTCAGAGTATGTGGGGCTTGAGGGAGGGGAAAGGGGGGAAGAGAGTGGGAAAGAGCCAGCTGCCAGCAGGAGACACACGTGCAAGAGATGTGCAGAATGAGAGAAAGATGGGGTCGGGGAGAGAGGAAAAGGGAGAGGGAAAATAGAGGGGCGAGAGGAAAAGGGAGAGGGAAGATAGAGGGGGGAGGGAGAGAGAGGACGGGGAGAGAGGAAAAGGGAGAGGGAAGATAGAGGGGCGAGAGGAAAAGGGAGAGGGAAGATAGAGGGAGGAGGGAGAGACGGATGGAGCGAGAAAGCTGCTTAGTTAGCTGGGGACGCTCAGCAAGATGCCGATAATCAGGAAGGGTACCCTTGGATCATCCCTCCAGTCTGTCGCATTGAAGACCTCAGCTGGTGCTGGTCTCCTCTCTGAAGCAGAGTCTCTCAACCAGTTAGCCTCAAGAAAAGCGCAGGGGGGCTTGTGCAGGCTGGAGAACCGGCTGAGCCAAGGTCTGAGGCCATGGCTCATTTTCCCTGCTGCTCTGAGGTGAGCACCCCATTTGTGAGACTCAGGAGCTGGTCCGACCCTGCAGGCATTACTGAGGCTGGAGCATTGGCATGTGCCCTAGGAGGAATGCTCACTTAAGATATCTGCAGTTGGAAAGTCTCCGCATCTCCCTCCTGACACCACTGTCTTCTCAGAATAATAAATCACCACACTTTATATGAAGGTCACGGACTTGGTTTTCTGTTTCTGCTGGGATTCAAGTCTTGGGAAATCCAGGCTCTCTACTGTGTCTCCTTCTGTGCTTCCTGTTCTCTCTTGCCTCCTTCCTGATATGTTACAGCGTGGAGAGCCGGGCTTTCCAGCACATCTTTTCCCACAGACATCCTAGACGTGCTGTGGGGAAGACTCTCCAGAGAAACCTCAGTAGCTGGTGGCAAATTAAAATAATAAATGGGCTCTTTGCCTCCCTGACCAGTTAGTTGAAGACAGGAACAGCCAGAGACTCTGTGGAAGACAGGAAGAGAAGCCAGGGGAAGGGAGGGAAGGAGGAGGGAGTGGGTAGTTTCAGAACAGGGCTGGCGTCCTCAGCTCACACTTGTGGGGACCCCTGCTCACAGAGGGTTGGTCCCAGTTCAGTGTGGAGAGCTGGGCATCTCAGTGAGAGGTAGGTTTCCAGGTGAACTGTGCTGACTGGTAGATGGAGCTGGGCCTGGGCCTTGCTGCCTATTTAGGGTTTGGCTTATCAAATCTTGGCCAGTGCCTGACTACTGGCTCCAAGCCTGTTCTCCAGGAGATTAAGAGGCTTGGCCACTGGGGTAAGAGTTGGCCCGCTCCTATGGGCCAACAGCTCATTCTGGAATCTAATTCAGAAACACAGCCTGTTGGTGACATCATGTGTGTTATGGATGGTGGGACAGTGTGTCAAGTCCTGAAGCCATGGAAGACGGGCTTGGATGATCTCAGGGGCAGGGTTCACGTTCTTAACCCAGCTCTAGGGAAGAACAGCTTGCCCACACAGGCTTCCTCCGGGACTGGCGCACAGACCCCATTCAGGGGACAGGCTTGTACGGGCCTGGCTGGCCAGATCCTGGCTGGCTCTCATTTGTCCGCCTTTGACCAGACCCAGGCTTGGCCTGGGGGTCCTGAATCTCTGCCTGGTAGAGACATCAGTGTGGAAAGAGCCAGGACCCAGGAGAGACTCTTGGGTGAATCTGTATGGGATTGTGATGTGCATTTCTTCCCGTGGAGCTGTGGGGTCTGAACACCTTGCTCATGTGTATTTTGAGGGTCAAGGAGGGAGAGCTCAGAGGTGGGGACATGGCTGATTAAAAGGAGAAAGAGCCCAGCTCTCAGTCAGTCCCCACTCTTCATCCTCTCCTGGCCCCTCTCCTCCACCCTTGGCATTTCTCATGTTCTGGGACAAGGTCTAAATTGAGACATTCCAGGAGCTGCCAACCTCCCGGTTCCAGGGTGGTCACAGGACTTGCTGGCTCCACATCTCCTCTCGGTTTGGCCCTTGCCCTAATCCCTGCTGGCGCCTGGTGCAAACATCTCGCTGCCCTCTGAGGTCCTCTTTTCTTGTGCCCGTTCCAGGCACTGTTTGGAGCTGCCGAGGTGGGTCTGCGTGTGTGTGCCTGTGTGTGTGTGTCTACACGTCCTCCTCGGACATTTGACTAGTCATTTATTGGCCCCGAGTGAGGCACAGATTCCACAATCCTTTCCAACCCTCGACTTAGTGGTTGGAGAAAGTGCCCGAGTACAGCTTATTAAACACGTATGATTCTCCCTACCCTTTGGGGCCCAGCCCCTGCTGCCACTCCTTTAGAAAGTCTTCTCTCAGGACCTCCGCTCTGTGTGCCCTCTCCCCAGGCTCCTAGGGTCCAGAGAGTATCCTAGGAGCCTCTGGGACAACCCAGCCGTGAGCTCTTCTGTCTTGGACCAGTTTTGAACAGTTGGTCTATTACCTCCCAGAGCCCAGGCTTTGGAGTCAGTCGAACCCAGGTTCCAATTCTGATTCTCTTGCTTACGAGCTGATCACCTTGAGCTAGTTAATTTCTTTGAGACTCAGTTTTCTCATCTGAAAAGAGGGATGATAATACCTTCCTCTCGAGTTGGTTGTGAGAATTCGTGGGCTCATGAGTGAAGGACTTGGCACAGGTCTGAGTTCCTGTTTCTTTTCTTCTCTCCTCGCGGTGGTTGGAACAGAGCTGGGCTTGTGGTCGGCACCCAGAAAAGTAGTAGTGACTGATTAATGATTATGGAGCCTGCAATTGTTGGGATGAAGTCCCTAAACAGAGGAACAGCTCTAAGCAAACCCATTAATTAGGGGCCTGTTTGCAGTTCTTTTGTGCTGGCTTGTCATGTGTTAGCTCAGGGGGGGCTGGGTACTCCCCATCCCCAGAGGTCATTCTGGGAAAATAATGACCAAGGGGAGGCTCTGGCCTGAGGTGTGCAATTCCCACCTACTTGTGACCTTCACGCCCATCCTCCCCTCCCCACCCTAGAGCTGGTGCAATAAACAAGTTACCAGGTGACAAACACAGCCCTAATAAAGAGGGCCACCGGCTTTAGGACGGCATTAAGCCTGAGCTAATGGACTTTGCAGGGAGCACGGACTCCCTGGGGCACAGGAGAACTTCTGACCTGGAGTGACCTCCCAGGCTATAGGGAAGGCCCAGGCCAGCAGCTACTTTCTGAGAAAAAGGAAGCTGTTTTTTTTTTTTAAAGGTAAAAGAAATCCCAAAATAGGGTATTACAAAAGTCATGTTATAACTTGTATGTTAATGTTTATCCCATTAACTAGTTTAAACCCAAATGCAAAATAACTGTCATTTTACAATAATTTCAGGACTAATAAAAATATTAATTGTTGTGCATGGCAAACAAGCTAATGGGATAGAAGTTGAAGGTAGCATGACGGACGTGTCTGTCTGTCCTGGGTCAGTCCCCAACCCACTCCACGGGGATGGTCCTATTGGGGCAGATTGGAGCCTAGGGCCCTGGCCTCTGCTCAATACTGTGGTCCCCTTAGAGCTGGGTGGGGCCCTGGTGACAGACTCAAAGATGACCTCATCCCACTGGGAAACTAAAGCCCGCTCACAAGTCACAGACCCATAAATGAGAGGTGGTACTGGCTTCCATTTTTTGGCCGCACACAGCTTGTGGGATCTTAGTTCCCCAACCAGGGATCGAACCCGGGCCCTCAGCAGTGAAAGTGTAGAGTCCTAACCACTGGACCGCCAGGGAATTCCTGGCACTGGCTTCCTTTAAAGACTGTGCTCCCTGTGGCTGGTGTGCATCTCTGCGGTGCCGGCACCAGCATCCTGCATGTAGTAGGTACCAAGTGCTCTGGAATTACCTGCCGCAGGCACAGCCAGCGTGCTTTCATTCACTTCTGGGATGACTGCTGCTTCCCCTAATTGTAGTAAATACCACAAGACAGGAAGTATACCTGACTTTTTCCTTACCTGCGTCCTCAGCACATAAGTGCTTCATAAATAAATGTTGAAATACATTGACTCAGATCTTCTCTAGGAAGCACACTGATTCCCACGTGGACTGAGTAAGGCCTCTTTTCCTGGGCTTCTTTCCTCCATTTCAGAACATATTATATTACGTTGTTATTATATCTGTTTCCTTGCTTTTGTCCTGCCCGGGCTACGAGCCTTTACTTGGTATCCTGAGTGCTCAGCACAGAGGCCTGACCAAAATTCTGTGGCAGAACTGAATAAATCGTTGTGTGAATGAGTTTGCAGGGTGGGCAGAACGAGACAATCTTCCACTGACCCCAGGCCCAGCACGCTTGGAAGCTTGGAAATTTCCTGATGAGTGTTTTCCTGTTTTACAAAAATCCTTGTATGTCTCTAGAAGCCCATGTTCTCTTCTCCCGGTATCAGGGCACATCTGGTTGTTGGTACATGTCGCTTAGTTAGAAACTCTTAAAACAGCATGAAATTGTTAGCACGTTGCTCCTGCCTGCCAAGCTCTTCTTGAGACTCAAGCTTTGGTGGATTTGGTTTTCTCTTTGTTTTCTGTTTTCATGCAGTTTAGAAAATTGGTCTGTGACAACCTTGGGGGAAATAAGCCTGCCTTGAGCCCTGCCAAGGAGAGGGCAAGCCTGAGGTGAGGGCTGGGGGAGGCGGGGGATGGAATCAGCCTGGAGAATCTCTGGGAATCCTCGCTTGCACTTCCTTTCCTTGCGTTTTGGATTGGCCGCTAGGGCTAATTTGATTAGAAGGGTGCCCGAAGGAGGTGGGGTGGGACTGGGGAGAGCCTTCCTTCTGGATGGGTCCTCACAGGGAGACCAGCGCTGATCAGTCCAGCACCTTTGGGTTCCGGAGGACACAGACACCAGATAAATGCCCAAGGATGGGGGCTGTGAAGGACAATGCCCCTTCCTCATGCATTTGATTTCTCTGCTATCTTTGTGTGTGGGCAACACCAGAAATCAACTTTTCCCGCATGGCCCCAATATACCATTCCCCGTCCTCCCCACTCTTGTCTCTTGGCAGATTTCTTTTCTGGAAATTGTCTCATCTGGGGAAAAGTCTGGGCTGGTCTATTTCACCTTGGGTGCCAGTTGTTATCCTTGCTGGGTGTGGACACCCAGCCAGGCCTGCTCCTGGATAGTCAGATGGGGCATGGCAAGGGCAGGTGGGAAAGGTCTTCAGGACGCCAAGGCAGGACTCAGTTTGACTCCTGGCAGTGGAGATGGGACTCATCAACTGTTCTGTTCCAAATGCCAGGAGCAGCCTTGCCCCCTTCTCCCCCAAGCACTGTGCCTTGTCTTTGGTGTTCTCTGCTCCATTTTTACTGCTATTTGAAAATCTTTTCATCCACAACAGGGTGGCCTCTGTTTCAGCCTCTAATCTCTCGTCAGGGAATGATTCTGGGCTGTGCTGCTGGGTTCTGGGTCTTCTTGAGCAATGCTGAGATTTCTACTCTGGCCCCAACATCCTGAATGAATCTCAGAGCACATTCTCCAGGACCCCAGGGATGGGCCTCTTTATTGCCCTTGGACTCTGAGGGCATTATACCACGGTATGCACTGAATATTTTGTCCCCCCAAAATGCGTAAATTGAGACCTAACCCCCAATGTGATGGTATTAGGAGGTGGACCTTTAGAAAATGATTAGGTCATGGGGGTAGAGTCCTCTTAAATGAGATTAGTGCCCCAGAGAGCTCCCTTCCCCTTCTACCATGTGAGGACAGAACAAGAAGATGGCCATCTATGAACCAGGAAGCGAGCTCTCACCAGACACCAAATCTGCCAGAGCCTTGATATTGGTATTCCGGCCTTCAGAATGGTGAGAAGTAAATATTTTCAAGCCACATAGTCTGTGGTATTTTTGTTACTGCAGCCCAAACGGACTAAGACACACCACTAAAATCTAAGTTCTCTCAGGGCACCTTTGCTTATTTTTTATTATTTCTTTAATACTCTTTAGTCATTCTTTTTATTTATTTATTTATTGGCTGCCTTGGGTCTTTGTTGCTGCGTGTGGGCTTTCTCTAGTTGTGATGAGCAGGGGCTACTCTTCGTTGCAGTGCACGGGCTTCTTATTGCGGTGGCTTCTCTTGTTGCGGAGCATGGGCTCTAGGTGCGCGGGCTTCAGTAGTTGTGGCTCCGGGGGCCTCTCGCACAGGCTCAGGAGTTGTGGCACACGGGCTTAGTTGCTCCGCGGCATGTGGGAGCTTCCCGGACCAGGGCTCGAACCCGTGTCCCCTGCGTTGGTAGGTGGATTCTTAACCATCGTGCCACCAGGGAAGTCTGACCTTTGCTTATTTGGTATCTACAATGTGCCAGACACTTAACACGTGGCTTAGATATAAAGACTTGCCCAAGCCATACAGGCAGTAAGTGACGTAGTGACGAAGTGACATTTAAATGCATGTCTGTCTGAGGTCAAAGCCCTCCCTCATTCCTCTACACTAGGGGTTCATGAACTCAGGAAGAGCAGGGATTGGGGGGCTTGGCTTCTGAGTGTCACCCTGCCGCAGCCCAGAACTACTGGTCTGAATTTCTCAGTCTTACGTTCCCCAACTCTAAGCCTGCAGGAATGCCCTTGCTATCCAGATCTAAATTAAGACAGCATTCTCTGTCACCACCCCTGAGCTTTACTTAAATATATTAAAATGGTCTTTCATTTTAAAAGGTGGGGGGGAAGGGAGACAAGTACAAAAGGAAACCACTGGAAGAGTTTATAAATTTTGAATTCTGAATGGTAAGGCTTACAGGCACATGGTGCCATATTTCAACCCAGCCACATCTCGGGGATCTCCCAGTGCAGCTCCCTATCAGGCAGTGGGAAATCCTCCCTCTCCTCCCCTCCTCTGCCCCCTCCCCACCTGGAAAGTGTTTGAGGCAAGTGTCCCTGCCACACCCATAACGTAGACTGGGGTTCCTAAACTGGGATCCATGGATGAGCTTCTGGAACCTGGGAATTGCCAGAGATTGAATGTGATTGCATGGGTGTATGTGCTATTTTTGTGGGAAGTGGACTCACAGATGTAATGAGATTCACAGAGAAGTCGGTGTTTTCAAATGGTCTAAGAAGCCCCGGAGCGGAACATGGGTACATCCACATGAGAAATTTACTTTGGAACTAAGTGCTAGGACAAGTTTTGCTTCCTCTGGAGGAACTGGTGATATGTTTTCTCCCTTTGCAGTTGATTTTCTGTACATGACATCATGAAAGCCTTTCTAAATTATTCCATTTTTATTTTACTGAAATTATTTCTACCTGGATCAATTCAATTTTGCGTAAATATTACAGGAAGAGTTGGTTCATTAATCAGTTTCTTCTTCTTCTTCGTCTTTTTTTTTTAAACTACAGAACATTTACCAATTATTGTTTCTCTTATACAAAGGTTTCTCTGGTGGCTATGATGTAAAGTGAATGTAGAGTGACAGACAGAGGGAGAAGGGAGACGAAGCCTGAGGGGCATCTTTACAGAGTGAGTTCAAATGTTCTTGGGGACAGATGCCCATGGGGTCAAGCAGTGAGGTCAAAACATTCTGTTTTAGTGTCTCCACCAGGAGAAGGTCTTGGATTAGGAGGAAGCAGGCCCCTTAGAGAGTCAAAAGAAGTTGCCACCGTCCCGTGGGCTGGTGTGCCTTCACTGGGAAGGACGCAGTTGACAGGAAAATGCAGACGTCAGGGAAGTTGAAAGACTCCAGCGAGTCGTCTCCGTCTTCTCATCACCCATGTGAGGCCCAAATGTGGCTCATCTTGAAGTCATCCTTGTCTGTCCCATCCTATAGGCTTCCCTCTGTCACTGAGTGACTCAAAACCCTCACTCTCCCTGTAGTGCCAGGGTGCCTTCTGGCTTGGGTGGCAGGGACCCTCGGAGCAATTCCCTAGCTTTTGAAAGACTCGTCTGTGCCACTAAAACTTATGAGCCTCATTTATTTATTTGACCAACTACTGGAGGACAATGTTGGTTTGAAAAAAAAAAAAGAGGCGGTACTGTGCAAACAACATGGGATTTGGAGTCGGTCAATACTTGTTCATATCCTATGTTGGTTTGAAAAAAAAAAAAGAGGTGGTACCGTGCAAACAACATGGGATTTGGAGTTGGTCAATACTTGTTCATATCCAAAAGTCAAGCAGCCTTTGCCAAAAGACACATTTAAACACTGTTCTTCCTCACTCTTTTCCCAAGGGCAGGACACACCTGAGAATATTTACTGAGCCCCTGAGATAGGGGCACTTCCTCTCAATGTTTGCTATCTAGCAGCTGTGGCAAGACAGACCTTGTGGAAAGGACCACAGAGAAGCCACTGGCCTGTTACATCCTAATCCAGGCATTAAGCCTGTCTGCACTGGGCTCATACTTGGTCCAGCCTAGCTCACTAAGATGAGTGTTGGGCCAAAGGCCCAGCTAGAATAAAGTTTTACTATGCCTAGCATGGTTGGTTTTTAGGAAACATCTTTAAAAGACAGGTCATATTTGACCTGTGCTTTTCTCTCCATCTTGCTAATGCAGATGTGATGGCTGGAACTCTGGCAGCCGCTTGAGAACATGAGAATGAGGGATGTACTGTAGCATGGCAGAGTGATGACCTGGATCCAGAAGATTGAGGAAATGCCACGTAGCCTTGTATTGTCAGCTTCTAGCATTCTTTTAATTCAGAGAGAAATAAACTGTCTTGTTTAAGTCACTGTTATATTAGACTTTTCTGGCACGTAGGACCTAACCATACTAATCCAGTGGTCGCATTTGGTTTCTGGAGTCAGTTTACCTGAGGTGAAATCCAACCTCCATTATTTTATGGACTCCGATGTGGGAAATCTCTTAACCTTTATAAGCCTTCAGTTTTCTTGACTGTGAAATGGGGGTCATTAATGTACATATCTCTTAGATTTATTATGTATGTTAACATGATATAATGTATATAAAGTACATGGTGGTGTTCAGTACTCAGTAAATATTTCTGTCACATTGTTGTTATTACTATTATCATCGCCGTCATCATCGTCATCCTGACGCATCTATAACCCTTGGAGAACTTCCTGGGGGTGACTGTAGGAGGCTATGAGTCACGTGTTCAGGATCCTGGAGGCTATATCTCTCAGTCTCTTTCCACAAGAGAAACAACTCCTAAATTCAGGGAGGTCACTTATCCTCTATGAGCTTCCCTTTCCACATCTAAAGCAGGGTTAATAATAATTTGTAGACTTGTTGGGAAGATTAAATGAGAAAATATGTGCAAAGCAGCCAGCTCAATGCACAAAGCATGCATGCCACAAATGTTAGTTCCCATCTCTTGGTTGTATTGATACTTGCTTTTACTCTGTAGAGATAAATAGAGCCCCCTTCCCCCAACCCTTACTACTCCTAGCCTGGGTAGATTGTAAGTTGGCATTGGCTGCTCAGTGGCTATAGGTGAATCCAGCTGGTGAAGGGCCAGTGGCCCAGCCAGGGCAGTGTTATGCAACCCCACCTGAAGATGCAGGCTGGCAAGCCAGATGGGTGTGGGTGGCAGGAAGTCTCTTGGGGGCAAGGGTAGAGGACAGGGGGATTGGGGGGACAGGGGAAATGGGCAAGTTTTACCAGCAGTGTTGGGGGCCTTAGTGAGAGGAGGCGGGAGAATGAGGGCTCTTCCCTTCCCTCTTCAAGAGATACTGCTTTTATTTTTTCAGATCCAACTCTGCGATTTTCAGGGTGAGAAACCGCAGGCAAAATAGTAATCTCTACGAAAACAATAATCCTCATCTTAAAGGAGCTGTTTATGAGGCTCTAAAGAAATGAAATAATTTATATAAAGGTGTGTGTGGCACGTAGTATAGGCTGCTTGCTCTGACCCATCTTCCATTCACACCAACAAATTCTTGCCTCCTAATGAGTTTGCTATACCTGAATGTGCCCTTGGGGTCCCTGAATACCATCTGCTTATGCCTGAGGTAAGGCTGTGGGGCTGGATGGCTTCATATAGGGTGAACACAAGCTGTCATAGAAAGCTGGGTATAAAAGCAACCAGTTGCAAATACCAGCAGCCCTGCCCTTCAAGTCTCTCCCCTCCATGCAGCATCGGTATGCTTCCCACTGGACACCATCCTTCCAGCCCAGCACGGGCGATGGAACAGAGAGAGACCTGCCCTCTCTTCCCTCCTCCACCCCCCACTAAGCAGGCATACAATTCTTGTGGATTTGTATCTCCTCTCTTTTAAAAGATTTTTAACTGAAAAAAATTTAAATTACAGAAAGATATTAGAAGAAAATACGATGGTGTCTCACTGCTAAATTTAAGTGAAAGTTAACATTTTGCTTTGAATACTTGCCTTGATTTTATTTTTCAGTAAAAGAAAAAAAGTTACTGACAATGCTAAAATGTTCACTGAACTGCTTTCCAATCCCATCTTTTGGCAGCCTCTGTCCTGACATCGCTGTGCATCCGTTCGGCCCATGATTTTTACACTTACCCTATGGGTATGTATACGTTTGAGATTTTGTATTTCTTCCCCTGTCCCTTTCATTTTGGAAATTACACATTGTATTTTTATTCTCTTTGTAGTTTCCCTAACACTCTTTTTGATTTAATTTTATATTGGGGAATAGTTGATTTACAATGTTGTGTTAGTTTCAGTTGCACAGCAAAATGATTCAGTTATACATATGCATATATCCATTCTTCTTCAGATTCTTTTCCCATATAGTTACAGAATATTGAGTAGAGTTTCTTGTACTATACAGTAGGTGCTTGTTGATTATCTATTATATATAAAGTACTGGGTATATGTTAATCCCAAACTCCTAATTTATCCCTCCCCACCACCTTTCCCCTCTGGTAACCATAAGTTTGTTTTCAAAGTCTGTGAGGCTGTTTCTGTTTTGTAAATAAGTTTATTTGTATCATTTTTTAGATTCCATATATTTGTCTTTCTCTGTCTGACTTCACTTAGTATGATAATCTCTAGGTCCATCCATGTTGCTACAAATGGCATTCTTTCATTCTTTTTTATGGTTGAGTAATATTCTGTTGTATATATGTACCACATCTTCTTTATGCATTCCGCCGTTGATGGACATTTAGGTTGCTTCCGTGTCTTGGCTATTGTAAATAGTGCTGCAGTGAACACTGGGGCGCATGTATCTTTTGGAATTATGGTTTTCTCTGGATGTATGCTCAAGAGTAGGAAACCTGGATCATATGGTAGTTCTATTTTTAGTTTTTTAAGGAACCTCCATACTGTTCTTCATAGTGGTTGTACCAATTTACATTCCCACCAACAGTGTAGGGGGGTTCCCTTTTTTTCCAGCATTTGTTTGTAGACTTTTTGATGATGGCCATTCTGACCATCATCAGATACCTCACTATAGTTTTGATTTGCATTTTTCTAATAATTAGTGATGTTGAGCATCTTTTCATGTGCTTTTTTGGCCATCTGTATGTCTTCTTTGGAGAAATATCTATTTAGATCTTCTGCCCATTTTTTGATTGGATTGTTTGGGGTTTTTTTTTGTCCCTAACATGCTTAACATCTATACTTCATATTTTGGGAACAAATTTTAAATTAATTGATATCTCTGTTCTCTTCCTAGAAAAGACACAGAACTACAGAACTCAGAATGCTTTAACTTTGCTCCCATCTTCCGTCTTACCATGGTCTAGTATTTAGTTCTGCCATGTTTTTACTCACCATTTGTCATTATTATTATTTTTAGAATCTACACCATCTAGACTTACCAGCATGTGTGTATATATATGCATTTTTGCACACAACTGTTTCTTGCAATCCCATCTCTCTTCATTTTTCTGAAGTAATCCTTTAGTGGTTATTCAAAGAAGATCTGTGTTTAGTTAACTCAGTTTTTTCTGAAAATACCTTTCCTTTCTCCCCCATCTCAGATGTGGGTCAGCTGAGTACAGAATGGCAGATGGACTTTTTCCCCCTACTTAGCACTTTTAAGATATTATTCCCTCATCTTCTGGCAGCTATATTGTTGCCAATAAGAAGGGTGATATCAATCTGGTAGACATTTCTTTGAAGGTAATCTTCCTCTCTTCTCTAGTATCTTTGAAAATATTATCTTTCCTTAGATGTTCTGTGGTTTCACAGTCATGTGGCTAAATGTGTATTTGTTTTTACTTATTCTATGTGTTTTCCAAGCCAAGGCTTAAAACCTTTCTTCAAATGTGGAAATTCCTTAGCCATCGTCTCTGCAAATATTACCTCTTACTCTCTTCTCTGTTGCCTGGCTTTCTGTAGCACTTACTGACAGATAGATACAGAAATATTGAAACATACTCTCCATGGTTCTCAATTTCTTTTTCATACATTTTTTCTTTCACATATATATA